>NW_003307545.1:790113-1039481 GCF_000143455.1 Volvox carteri f. nagariensis | reverse complement strand
CCCGTGATGGGTTGAGGGCCGCGTGTTGTGGGAAAAGCCACACTCGATCGCTGAGCCAGAACTGTGTCGGAGTGCCGGCGCGTACCTCGTCGTGTGAGGACGCGGCCAGAAAGTATGTGTGAGATCCAGAGACGAGGCCGATGACGCTGCTCTTGTCCAGTGTCAGGTTTCCGCGCGGTGACTTGATGGGGGCGGGGAAGCCGGGCTTCTGGTGCAGGTTCCTGCGAAATCAGTCGCGTCAAGTCGTGTCGTCATGGAGGGCTGGGCCGATAACTTGCATTATTTTGGCTTTTGTTGCTGTTGTTGAGATATACATGAGATGCTCATTTACATGGCCGCACGCCAGAGGTTCTTTTGGAAGTTTTAATGCATGCGCACTTCTGCACGTGGTGACTAGCCATGTGCAAGAGTAGCTTGGCGATTTCAGCTAAGGGATTTCCGTAGGTGGCGAGGGGAAATGTGCTTACGTGTGCGTTGGATCCGCAAAGGGAGAGAGATGGTGCGGGTGACGCAGGAGACGGCTGTACGGGACAATACTTTCGAACAATTTACGGCCCTTTAGAGCTTAGCTGATCCCGGAGCCCTGACGATATGTATCAATCAAGGATGGAAGGCAATAAAACGCGAACCATTTTTTTTCTGCAGACTTACACGGGATCGACCAGCGCGATGCCTATGTCGGGTACCGTCCCCACCCATCCTTTCCGGGGCGTCCGGCTGTGTGGTAATGGTCGTACGGGAACGCGATCGAGACAGATGTACCGAACCCTCGTGGCATTCTTCTCATTGCCGGTGTAGTAAAGGCGATCCTCCGAGACATAGAACTGCGATGTTAGGGAAAGAATTGAAGGTTGCGGAGCATCACCCCAGGAGATCCACGCAACGAAGGGGCAAACTCAACAGTTTTAAATCCAAACCGAAATTCCTGATGCTCAGCTCAGCGAACATACCTGGCTCCAGCTTTTCGATGGTTGGTTTCGCCGTACTGGGCGGTTCTCGATATTCCTCGCCACACAGAACTTCTTCTCAAACCACGTCGCAAAATACATCATCAAATTGATTTACAATTTTAATACTTCAAAATGGCTCTTTCTATGAAGGTCCAGGCCTCGAGCCTTATTGCGGGCCAGCGTCGCGGGCGCCCTGTCCCGGGCCGCCGCGCCATGGTCACCAAGGCCGCGCTGGAGCTGAAGGCCCCTCCTTATCCACTGGATGCCCTTGAGCCTCACATGAGCAAGCAGACTTTGGAGTTCCACTGGGGCAAGCACCATCGCGCTTATGTGGATAACATGAACAAGCAGATCGCCGGCACCCCGCTTGACGGCAAGAGTCTGGAGGAGATCGTCCTGGCTAGCTGGAATGGCGGCAACCCTACGCCGGTCTTTAACAACGCTGCTCAAGTCTGGAACCACACATTTTTCTGGGAAAGCATGAAGGCAAATGGTGGTGGTGCACCTACTGGCAAGCTGGCTGAGGCAATTGCGCGCGATTTCGGCAGCTTTGACAAGTTCAAGGAGGAGTTTAAGACTGCAGGCATGACCCAATTCGGCTCGGGCTGGGCCTGGCTTAATGCCGACAAGTCGGGCAAGCTCAGCATCAGCAAGTCGCCGAACGCCGTGACCCCTGTGGTTGAAGGCAAGACGCCTATCCTTACTGTGGACGTGTGGGAGCATGCCTACTACATCGACGTCCAGAACCGTCGGCCAGACTACCTAACCACCTTTATCGAGAAGTTGATCGACTGGGACGTCGTGGCCCAGCGTTACGCAGCTGCTCAGCAGTGAATGGATTATAATCTTTCATTGCGAGGAAAGTATTTACTGATGAATGAGAAAAGGAATGAATTGCTCTGTTGGTTAGTTCGGAGAGGTGGTTGGTCATATTTCGTTGGCATTTCCGATTGAGCTTGACCCAGTGGTTGGTTATGGCAGTTGTGGAATGGACCTGAATTGTTCATGACGCGTAATGCGAGGATCTGGATACCGCTATGCTCAAATTTTGCTCGCTCTGCGCTGTCCTGGCGTGCCAGCTGCCACGCATCATTCAGTCAACGGGAGGATGGTCCGTGTTTGTTTGTACCTAAACTCGCATGTCTGCATGGCGGCTTGTAACGGATTATTAAAAATGCCCACCTGAACAGATTATTATTTGAATTTCTTTGGTTTCCCCGACTGACAGCAGATATTAAGAACACCCAGCCTCACCCAGTACTTCTTCCAATGCACGTCCAGTGGCGTCTTTCCCACCAACTTGTGGAGGTAACCAGCATGCACGACGCCGCCGCGAAAGCTTTTCGCCATTTTGTCTTCCTCATCCTTTGAAAGGAGCGGGCCATCCATGGGTGTGTCTTGCACATATACATCGCCGGTTGCAAGCACGCGCGTGGGGTATGGGTACTGCTCCTCCCTGCAACATAAGCAAGGGAAAGAGGATTAGCACAAAAGCCAATGTACTAAAGCGTGACAGCATACATAAATACCATACCTGATGGTCACACGCCTGAAGCTCGCTACGTCCGGAGATGGCGTGGATCCGGGGGGATTTGGGGACCCCATAATTTTAACTGTCTCCATCACCGACTGCTTCAACACCTTTGGTGTCTCTACTTGATCCGGCGCACCATACAGCCTGCAACAGGAGTTGCCGGCATAGCGCGGAATGCGAACCATGGCGTTTTGAGTTATACCAGGGCCACTGCTGTTGATAGTTGCAATTCCAGGCCCCATTGCACCTGGTCTGGCCCGTGCTTGCCTCCGTCTGAAAGGTAACTTCCTTCCCGGCCATCCTGCTGCCGGCGCCGCTTGATTGACGGCGGAGCGATGTTGACCGTGATGGTGTAGTTTGGAGGATGTGGGGCTGAGATGGTTTGCTGAGTGGTAAGGGCGGACGTCCAGATGCCGACGGAGGCCTGCCGCATGAGAGGTTTGACGTTTAACCCTTCGTGCAAATAGCAGCAGGCCGCTAGATCTGCATGTGTGCCCTACCTAGGTCCACCACCAGCAGCCGCTGTGTCCGCTAGTAATCCGAACTCCGCTTCCGAAGGTGGCCTTCGCAATGATTTTAAAAATTAGTGTCGTTTTGGTTTATGCTGTGGGCGCGTCGTGGAATCCTCGTGCGTAGGCCATACCTACTAGTTGGGCGCAAGAGTCCTGACGGCTCAGCGGACGACAGCTGCCGGGCTGGCTGAAAGGGGTCAGCTGGAGATAGCCCATCGTGGGTGCTTGTCCTTTCAATTGAAACGACATTTGCACGTGGGTCACTCAAGGCTGGGTCACTGTCTAAAGATGGCTGGAGGCTGGGACTTCGTATCACAGCAGCACGATCTTCGGCTGACTCTGCTTCTATACCCAGGCCCAAAGGTTCACGATTATCGTAATCAAGTTCATCAAAATCCATCTCCACTTACGACTGTTAAGATAGTGGGTCAATGTCGCGGTCAACCACTAATCCTTGCATGCAGCATGGCAAGAGATTATAATCAAACAATATAGCTCCTAATTACTGCAGGCATCTATGTTGTCTAACCGCTTAATTTGTCTATTGCGGCAGGCGGGTGTAGGTGTCTCGCAACAAAGCCCCAAGTGAGTCTCTCTAGAAGCGGCTAGTGAATTAATACAAGGCATTTATAAAAACGGACACGGCTGATGGTTAAGGCGCCCACAGTTAGAACGGTTGTTCCGGTCCTGACGTACGGTTAGACACAAACTCGCTTTGTGCGTCAGACTGCCAGAGTTTCATGAAAATATTGTACCTTTGATCTTTGGGATAGTCAAAGAGCATTTAGGTTAATCCACGGGAACAGGTGCCGTATCGCATGACTTTACCGGAGTCAGAAACCTTTGTACTTTAATAATTGTCCATTCTATGAATAATATTTACATGTTTTGCTTAGGTAGAATTCTACGTATTTACAACCTGCTTTTATGACGTAAGCATTTACTTGGTAGTGGCCCCTCAGCACCTCGTCGTCTTATCAACACAGGTTTTAGCATACCATTTGCTCAGGTTCTCAGAGGCCTGTCCTGGGTTGGGCATGGCTTTCTGATTGGCTGGAGTTGGACTTTTTCTGGACATAGGCATACAGAGGAGGCGGGATGGGTAACCAGACATCTCTGCCATGCTGTCATGGTGCAGCTGTCAAGTATGAGGCAACGCTGGATGAGGAAGTGGAGGTGAGGTCTGACGAGGCAGGAAAATCAGTTTTCCGCTCCCAACACTTAATGGAACTTGGATATGGCAGCATATCCCTGTCTTTTTGTATGAAGTGTAAAAGGTTGCGCTCGAACTCCAGGTGGCAACTGTGGGCTGCGTGTCGGCACACCAGGAGAGCTGCATCGCTAATGGCAAGCCCAAGGCATCTAGCAAAATTGAGCCTTTTTCCACTTCGGACCCGATGGAGGTAGCTCCCGAGCTGGCTCCACAGCAAGGCTTGCCCTATCAGGTGTGATTGCTGTCGACCTTTAACGTGTCTTCAGTACAGCGATTTTGACTCCAGCGTTACTATCCTGCTATTTCGCCCCGGTCTCTTCACTTTCGAATGACGAATGCATAAACATGGCTGTTTTTGTAACGACGTTTGCAACCCCAACCGCAGTTCCATGTATGCGGTCCGCCTCCGCCTCCGTGTGATGACATGCGACTTCGCACCATCAACGCTTTGAAGTCGGCGGGGAGCGTCAGGATGGACGCAGAGGCAATTGATGCGCCCCCCGACCCAGAGATAGCTTCGATTCTCAAGTTGGTGCAGTCAATATTTGAAGCGCCAGCAGCATTGGTGGCACTCTTTGATGACCGACGCATCTTCATTCGGGACGCGGAGGGCGCCTTTAAACGTGGAGATTTCCCTTGGCGCTGGTCCTTTTGTGGCTGGACCATGGCCTCTAAGAATGACCAAATAATGGTGATCCCAGATGCCACCAAGGACGCGAGGTGGGTACTCGCGTAAGGTATTCTAAGGGGGCGCTGGGGGTATCTGCGTCACTTCAAGAACGCACAGCGGGTGCACAGCGGGGCACTCCCAGGGTCTGGTCCATGGACTTGCCTTCGGAGGCCCGGTTTGCAGCGCGGCACCAATGTTTTATGTTCCATGGACGTGCCAAAGAAAGTATTGCCTGTGAACACTTCTGAGTTCCGAGCTGTTACACGCAGTATTCAGTGTCTTTTAAATCGGCCCGGTTTGCGCTGCACGTGACATTGAAGTAACCCCCTGCTTGACGCGCAGGTTCTGCAACAACGCCATGGTCAAGAGCGGGCCAGGCGTGAGGTTTTACTGTGGAACGCCTTTGCTTGCGTCTAACGGTCATCGCATCGGAACCCTGTAGGTTTACAAAATCAGGTGGTTTCGGTTTGCATTGTCGTGGAATGTGCATGAGGGTTGGCGCTATATAAGGCGCTCCCATTCCGGGCGTAAGATGGGCTCGCATGCATTGCTACTCCAGTGACAGCTCGGCCGTCCTTAGACTTTTAAGTTATGGAATGCAGGTGCTTTGCGGACACAAAACCACGTGAGTTTGACGCGTCGCGGTGCGTCGTGCTGAACAATCTCGCGGAGCTTGTTGTACGGCACCTGGAGAAAGACATCGCGCTTCAGGTAGAGCATGCTGCCATCGCTGTTGTGGACGTCCTGATGGATTCTTTCCCGCCGAGGACACTTTAATTGGTTCTTATTTGCGAGTTTTTGCCTTGGGAGGGGCATCGGTAGGGCCTTGCTAGGAGGCATACTGTTCATGATTATGTTCTTCCAATACCGTGTTGTCTTGGCGTCCGGCCCTGCATGTGCCTCGTAACAGCTGCGCGCGCATGACAACAACAGCCTGGCAGCCGCGTACGGCAACCTACGCCGTACCCTAGATTGCTTCGACCATTGTGTGGCGCTTCTGGACACGGGTACGGCAGGGTGGCGCATTCTCTTCGTGAACAACCCTTGCTGCAAGGCGCTTGGTAAGCTTTGAGGGATGTGGTCGCACTCCTGGGAGTACATGTGGTCATCGCGCTGAGAGGGCATGCTACTAAGCACTTGAAGATTCAAGTCCGTTCGGCGACTGACTTAGGCAGAGACTTCAACCTCAGTGTGCGAGCAAACTTGTTCGGCGGGCGCGCCCGGAGCATAGGAAGCAAGTATGCTTTGCAGATTTGAAAGTTCAAATGCAGAATAAAAGACGAGCCGATGAAGTGGGACAGGATACTACGCGCTCGCCCAAATCAGAACGACATCTGTGTTTGAGTGAAGGCTTGCCACAGTTAAGTCTAGCCGGTTTGTAGACCCGCACATTGTGCTATGATAAGTAAAACGCCTGGGCATAATAATGAACCAATAATTGCAATAGTTTCAGAGTTTAGTAGTGCCAGATAGGCACGTGTCTCCTTTAGGGGATGAACAAAGGAGATGACACCCGCTTCGGTTCCCTTTGGGGATGCTTACCCTTCGGCACGAAGGGGTTCTTCTTCTTTCCCTAAAGGGGAACTAAAGTTCCCTTTAGGGGAAGAAGTCCCCTAAAGGGGAAGAAGAAGTTCCCCTAAAGAAGAAGAAGAAGAAGGGGAAGAAGAAGGGGTTCCCCTTTGGTTCCCCAACGAGAAACAGTAACTAGTTAAATTACAATGTACTTTAGATCATCCGGCCAAATTTGGCCGGATGATTAAACTAGTAGCTCACTTACGTAGTCGTCGTTAAGTTTGGCGAAGCGAACAAAGCAGCTGCTCCACGGTACCCACGGGTGCTGCTAATATTAAAGTTAATTTTTTTAATATTAGATTTCTAGTCTGTAGCAACATTTTAGGGAACCCTTCGGTGATATCCTAGGGGGCCGCGTCCCCCCTTTGGTCTACCCGGTCCCTTCACTACGGCAATTAGCAATGAAAACCATGGCAGATGTTAAGGCTGAGTAACGTGCGCTGCCATGTAGCTTGGGAAACATGAGTGTTGGACCCCGGCGACTAGCGTGGTGTGTTGTTTGCTTGCAGGCGTCGATCGCGAGTCGCTGCAGGGTAGCTACCTGTCGCGCCTCCTTGTGGCAAAGGACGGGTCCATGCTGCCCACCGACGAGCACCAGCTGTCTGCGGACAAGGGGCGTGAGTTCCAGGTCACGGCTAGGCTGTCCAACGCAGTGGTCGAGGAGTTAGAAGGAAAAATCGGTGAAGGTCACACAGAGCAGTTGATCGCGGATGGGCATCGCTTTATACTAACCTTCAGGTGCGGCAGGCTCATCGTTGCGCGTCTAGCTAGGTAGAAGTTCTCCCACGAGTTTCATACGATGCATGTATGTGCTCAGAATGCGAGTTGCCAGTTCACAGTCGTTATGGATGGTGGACTCCGTCAGTCTCCAAGGCATATGTTGTGGATTATGACAAGGCTTACCGTTGTCGGGATCTAATTTGCTGGCATTACGTCGTGGCTCTGTTTGTGCTGCCGTAGGCCTGCGTCCCGCGAGGACCTGGATGAGGGCACGATATCCATTGGCGTGCCCTCGTTCATTCCGGTGGTGAATAAGGTGCAGGAGCGCATCGAGGACGGGTCATCGACGAGCAGTAGCGATATGGAGACGGACACGGCGCAGCGCCGCCCGGACAAGCTATATTTCATGCTTCTGCAGGTGCCAGCGGGCTGAGGGCGGGCTCACAACTGGGTATTAGCAATTGAAGCCTTGGCAATTGAAGCACGAGTTGGGAAGTTGGTGGAACACAGGGCGTTGGGCCCTCTCTCAGGAGGTGGCGTGAAGCCTTCCCCTTCGCTGCGAATAATTCGCGTCTCGCGGCCTTCCGTAGTTTCGCCTGGTTCATTTTCGCCCCTTTGGCACTTTCCATCCTTGCCGACAGGACGCTGCAAAGGTGGAAGCCGAAAGAGCGGCTGCTCAGGCCAAAGCTGCAGCGGAAGCGAAGGCGGCAGCTGACCTGAAGGCTGCCAATGCTTCCGTTGCGTTAACAACCGCGCAGTCATCAGTGTTTTCCAACTACAGCCAGGACAGAGAGCTATCGCAACCACCGGAAAGTATCAATGGCCTGAGTATGGGGCATCTGCTAGGCAAAGGCGCGTACGGCAGTGTCTACTATGCAACTTGGTACGGCTCACCCGTTGCAGTCAAGGTGAGGACTTGGGTTGCAGCTTGTCCCATTCGGCGTTGCAGTTTCCGCCATGGTCCTTGGCATGTCCTTCCGAGGGTGCACACTTAGCCCACTGTACTCCGGCCGACTGGCTGCCAACCCTGGTGCGGGCTTTACGGTGTAAAGGTGGGAGTTATTGACTCCTTAACCAGAATTATTGTCTACGCACTGTTCTGTTTCTTCATGTTATGCCCTATCTGCAGATTATTGACGAGGAGCTGCCCCTGGGTGCCGAGTCCATTGCACCACCTATCGAGGCTATCCTCAGCAAGGAGCTTCGCCACCCGCACATCGTTGCAACTTTGCGCTGCGCCCGTCGCATTATCAACCCCGCCAGCACATCCGGCGTACCTTCCGGCAGCGTGGCCGCCGCGCTTAACGTCATGCGCCGTCGCAGGGTCTCAGGCCTGGACGGCAGCACAGCATCCTTTAGCGACGATACTGCGCGCACATGCCGCGCGATGGAGAGCGCCGGCGGCAGTGGCGCCGGTGGCAGCGTGAGCGGTGGCGCGCCCTGCGTTGTGCCGAAGCGCCGGGCCGGCCCCAGCTCTGGAACCAGTTGTGGGAGCGTGCCCGACAGCGGTTGGCTTCAGGGCGGCCTCAGAGTACGCTCTTCTGCGAACAGCGCCTCGATCCTCAGTCGTGCTGGCGGTGGCAGCCGGTCCTTCACCGAGGCCGCCAGACCCAACGGAAACGAGGCAGGGACTGCTAATGGCGCTGTCCAGGCTGCAGACGGCAGCGTGGCAGGGGACGGCGGCGAGCGCCAGGTTGCAGCGTCGGGCCTTTCGCTGGGTCCGTCGCAGTCACATAGCCAGGCCGGATGGGCAATTGCTAACCTGGGGCCCAACGCAGAGGCGGATCACCACTGCACGCCACTGGCACGGAAAAGCGTCGGGCCTCCTGTTCCAGCAGGGGACCTACTTGCCGCTGATGGCCTGGCCAGTATGTCCGAGGGCACCACGGATAATAGCGAGGCGTATGATGATTTTGACGCGGGACGCGATAGCAGCATGAGTCCGTTCCTGTTGCCGCCTGGCAGCCAGCCAGCTGGTGGCGGCGGCGGTGCGACGGGCTTGCCGGCTCATAGCGGCCCCTCTGGCGTCAGCGAGAAGTGGCCACAGGACGAGGTCCTGATCCGCCATCAGACCTGGCTCATCATGGAGTACTGCGATCGCGGCTGCTTACAGGTATGGGACAGGCGATCTCTTGAGGGCAGCAGGGCTTGGCTGAAGCCAAGGATTAGGAGTACCGAGTGCGCGTATCTCAGGTTGCCTGCGGGGCAGTGGGCTTATTGGCAAGGAGGACAGCGATAACAACTTGTACCTGCGGGGAGCCACCATGCTGCAAGGGCCTGGTATAAAAGCTATAGGTTCATGCATGGGTTCCATTGTAACGGTGGCGATGGATTTGTGTGACAGCCATGCATTCTGGTAATTGCATGTCTAGGCTTTGTGAAGTTAACGCGCTACATGAATGCGCAGGACGCCATTGACCGCGGCTGGCTCCGCAACTCTCCCGCGCTGGAGGACAGCGGTCCTCGCATGGAGGCTGTACTGGCGACAGCGCTGGAGTTGGCGTCAGCACTCAGTTTCCTGCACTCGAAGGACATTGTGCACGGCGACATGTCGGCCTGGAACGTGATGCTGTGCACGTCTGGCTCGACTGCATCCATCGGCGGGCGCAACTTTGCGGCTAAGGTGAGGTTTGCTTTGTGGCAACGGTTCCCGTTGATGCCTCTCATGTATTTGTCCACACCGTGAAGATCCTTTTGCGCCCTTATGGGTGGTTGCATGTTGTACGTTACGGTCAAATTTTTAATCGTAACCTGACAGGCAACAGTTTTGCTGCTACTGACCTGTGGTGTGTTGATTCCGGCCGGCTACAGATCGCGGACTTTGGGTTGGCGCGTCACCTGGATATCCGGACAAAGATTCAGACGCGCACTTATGGAACGGTGAGTCCATGATTGTTTCTGGCAGTTTGGGCGAGACGGCCGCTGCTGCAGGGCTCAAGATACAGATACATATCCGGACACGTGCAAGTCCTTGAGCTGTTGCCGCGCTCCATGCGTGCTGCGCACGGTGGTGCGAATGCGCTCTCCCACACGCGATATTACAGCACGCAACGTTGTCCATGTTTCGAATGTAGCAGTTTTGCCCTGTTGGACATTACTGGTTGCGTCTGCAAATCCGTCCCCTTACATGTAGTTAACGCATATGCCCGCGGAGACGCTCCGTGACGGCGTCATCAGCAAGGCGACCGACGTGTACTCCATGGGTGTGCTGCTTTGGCAGCTATACACCAGCTCACGACCCTGGGCGGGCCTGCGCCATGGCCAGATCATTGTCATGGTCGTCACGCAGGTATGGGGTGACGGGCGGGGTATGCTGCACTCTGATGCAGGTGCACATGTTCGTCCTCTTTTTCACCATGTGCTGTTGGGATACCGCTTTCAACGAGCGGTTCTCATCCGCCCGCCTTGCTTACATGCAAGGCATAGCCGCTATGGAAATGGGAGGGGGTATTTCTTGAGTCATCGGTTGTTGCCAGAAATTTACCGTTACGTGCATTATAGGTGTCTGCAGCCCATCTCACCTTGGCTCCCTATCTCCTGCATTGGACTATCCGACCCCAGAATGCCCGCCTTCGCTTTCCGCCGGGCTGCCCACCCGCCTACGAGGACCTGGCTATGGCCTGCATGGACCCCGACCCGAGCTGCCGGCCCCCGATCGAAAATGTGTTGGCGGAGTTGGAGTCCATCCGGAAGGGCAACTTCTAGCGAACTTCGTTGATCGTGTAGGGGATGTGCTGTCGGAAGCACATAGTAGAGTCTGTCATCCCACACTGCAGCCCCCACGGCGCACGCCATCGACGGCGCGCTTTAAGAACAGGAAGTATTTGGGTTGTACGCAGCACACCGCCTGGGAAATGGCGAGTGCTTCGGTAGTGTTAGGTCAGTTGCCCGTACATAGTAGAATCAGTGCTGTGCAGGTAGCAAGGTGTGTATAAGGTGACGGACAACTTCTTATATTTTGTGTGTTGGGTGACTCCTTTGGTTTTGGAAACAGGCCAGTACTGATTAGGGTTAACCGCTGCGCGCTTGGTGTCATGTTACGGCAGGAGTTTGAAGGGATGTGTTGTGCTTGTCGTTGTCGAAGACCCCGAGGAGGTGGTCCAAAGGTTGGACGTCGCAGCGGTTGGACGTCGCACGTCCTTCCCGGTGAAGGCGTTGGAAGTGCATGCAGTGTGGCGGCGTGCCCACGGGTTGCGACCCTAAATGGTGTGCCTACTGGGCCGCCGTCCCCATAGAGAACTCAACTTTCATCATAGTACCCCTGCGCATTGGAAGCCATTGAACTTGGTGTTCCTCTGGCAAGGCAAACCGAATTGCAGGGCCCATCTTTTTGCCGTGCCTGCTCCCTTGTGGTCTGGGGCTGAGCACGTTTTTTTCACCTGTATGGAGCGCTATGGCATTGAATTCAATCGTTGCGTCAAAAGTTATGGCGTGTATGTTATTGGAATGATTGCTGCCCTAAAATGTCCTCGGCTTCCTTGGCCACTTTGGGTTCAAGCGCGCGAAATGCGGAGGCTTTTACCTAGTACTGACTTCGCGTTTGGCTAAAACGTCCTTGGCGTTCGATGTTTGGTTTCATTAAGAAACGGTGTTGATGGAGCTTGTACGGAGCATTTGCTCTCGGTCTGTCTGCTGTTGTTCTTCCTCTAAACCTTCGTAGTTGACGACTAGCGGTGGTCGATGATCACTGAGCTGCATCTAACCTGGTGCCGTGCCGCCTACATCGTGCTGCGTGCATAGCGGCAAGGCTGTAATGTGTATCGCTGACTGTGGCATCCTAAGCAGGATGCGAAATACGCCTTTGCATTTGGCAACCCTTCGTTGTGTCCTATGGGGTTTGCTTTCGTGTCTATTGTGTGCACGATACAATCAAACGTTTTCCCGCAGGGAACGTGGTTTCTAGTGAAGCGCTAAGATCTGTTCAGTCCAGTCTTGTACAGACTGGAGAAAGTCGCATTGGGTTACTTCATCAAAGATCTGTGCTGGCTTTTTGCTGGAGGGAAGCAGTTCTGTTTGGTTCTGTGTATCAGACAAACGCAGTGACGGCCCACGGGTGTATGTTGCATGGCTGCGACGCATGACGCTCATCCAAAGGGAGGATGAGGACTTGAATAATGAGGTCATTCATCATAGCGTCGGCGCTTCACGACAGGGAATGCTGGATCGAGGCAAGAATGTTGCCTTTTCGCTGCCAAAACGCGTAGACTGCAAGCACTAAAATCATCGGCGCTATAAATATACTCTGAAGTCGAATTGCCATGCAGTGACCTGACACCAGTGTGAATAGTCATAACGAACAAATCAGTAATACTTTACCTGGTACCTAAGCGATTACAGATTAATTTACTTAGGGTAATTTTGCCTAGCCGCCATGCGTGTGGTAGGGCTTTCTGGTGGCATCGCCACAGGGAAAAGCACTGTATCGCGGGAGTTGGTATCGAATGGTGTAACAGTCATAGATTGTGATGAGTTGGCACGAAAAACAACGCACAAGGCAAGCAGTTAGAACCCGGAAATTCCATGTTGCTGCAAGTGAGTTGGCTATGAGGTCCCTCCCTCTCCGGCGTCATTATAATCCAGGGCAGCTGGGGATGGCGCAGGGTCGTAGCAGCTTTTGGCACCGAGGTTCTGGGTCCTGACGGTGCGTTTCTGTTTGGCCTATTCTGTTACTTCCGGTAAATGCGGCAAGCGGGCAACCTTGTGCGCGTCTACCTACCGCACCATGCTCGTAGCTTTGGCCTTATAAATGAGTAAGATCACAGTGCGCTCGTACAGCACTACCTTGCATGCCGTTGCCTGCACGTCTCCAAGCCTCCAATGACAAGTTACCATTTACTGTAAAAAAATTTTACGCATTTGTGCGGTTCGGTTGAGGAGATTTGCAAGCCGTACTTGGTAAATGTACGGCACAAGTGAAGCCGCAGCTGCCCTCCGAATACCGTACCCAGGTGAATTAGACCGCGAGCGCCTTGGCTGCATGGTGTTCAACGACCCAGCTGCGAGGCGCCGCCTAAATGCTGCTACACACCTGCCCGTTGCCCTCGCCTTGGCGCGGCGCCTCCTCTTATGCTGGCTTACATGCAAGCTGTTGGTGGTGAGCTCCCCAGCTCTGCATGGTTCCGTTTCAGAGCCTCGAAGGCGGAGGGGATAGGGGTTGAGGTTACGGTTTTAAATTCTTATACCGGACGTATCTTCCCACTGCAGGTCGTGGACATGCCGCTGCTATTTGAGACGAAGATGTACAGGTTGACGCGGCCCAATGTCTTGGTGGCGTGCAACGACCAGCAGCAGGTACCGCGCTCAGTGCCGGGGCTGGACAGGGGATTGCAGAGGCGTGGCAACCGGCCGGTATCCGTCAATGTTGCCAACGGTGTTAAAGCAAAGGCTCGGCCGTTCCGCATGGCCTTTCGCGGTTGTGTGTGCACATGTGCAGATGGAACGGTTGCTGCTAAGAGACGGTGGCAGTACACAGCGTGCGCAAGCACGTATCGTGGCACAACTGCCAATGGATGAGAAGCGGCGCCTTGCTGATATAATCGTTGAGAATGACGGGACATTGGAGGACTTGAAGGAGGAGGTGAGGAAATGCAGAACCCGTTTCTTGCGCGCAAGGTTAACTATGTAACTGTGTATCTGGTGTGCGCTGTTGGGGGACTCGTGTTGCTGGCCAGTACGGCATGTTGCTGGCCGGTACAACATGTAACATCTTGCGTTGCCTTGCTGAACGGATGCAGAGCGCTAAGCTCTTAATGAGCTCTAAGATGCCCTGGGTGATGCACTGTTGCGACAGATCGGGATCGGGCTGCCAAGCAGCGATGCCCGGAGGTGTGTAGGTCAGAACCCGCTACTCTTCATGCTTCCTACTGTTTAGCAACTCTCATCCGCCTTTCGTCATCCTATCATTACCGCGACCGAACCTCCCTTTGCCCTGTCGGCAGGTCGGACACCTGGCGAAGCAGCTGCGTCGGGGAACCCTTTTCGTGGGACTGGTAACCTCGCC
This sequence comes from Volvox carteri f. nagariensis, assembly GCF_000143455.1. Classification (NCBI taxonomy): domain Eukaryota; kingdom Viridiplantae; phylum Chlorophyta; class Chlorophyceae; order Chlamydomonadales; family Volvocaceae; genus Volvox; species Volvox carteri. The sequence continues at coordinate 1,025,310 of NW_003307545.1, read as the reverse complement.
AATCGCTCTCATCGCAATTATCGGTGCAGCAGTTCTCGTGGCAAGATAGTTTAATGATGCGGGCCCGTGTCTCGTGTGCGGGGGGAATGCCGTACCGTAAAATGTCTTATTGCGCGATTGCTTGAGAGCTGCAAGCACAGCTACATGCCTTTAGAATAAGACAATTAAAAAGCAATTTTGACGAAACTCTTGTTTCAAGCGGTGTCTTGGGCGTAACTGTACCTTTGTGTTAATTCGGACTGGGGAGGTTGACCAAAACGTGTATACGGCGGTCTATATTGGTTGAGCATTGCAGCATCCTGACCTGCATATACCTGTAGTTATCCACGGTTATTGTAGTCATGTAATTGCATCTTTCAACTCCTACGGACTATCTGGTGTCACTGGTGTCTAGCGTTTGAGTTAGGGCAAAGAAGCCCGCCGTAATTCTTTTGGCACCTGATATAGCAAGCTTCTTCTTTTATAGATGCTGCGATGAGGCGTTGCAGCGTGTGTTGACGTTTAAGAAATGATAGAACCGAAATCAGGTTGATGCAGTGGTAATGCAGCTGGATGTCCTATCTGTATTCCAGCTGCAAGCTGCATCAAGTTCGCAGCCTGGACCGTTCTTTCTTCAGGAGGATGGCGCCTTAACCCTGAAGGTGCCTTTGTTTCCAAAAGTAGCACACATTACACCGGAATGGTTCTTAACTGCGAAGTATTTTGCAGGAGTTTCAGGAGCAGCATCAGCGTGGGTTCTCTTGGTCGTCGACTTGCAGCTTGCTCCCTTGCAGTCGTCGTGCTCGCTATGCCGTCGACCTTGACTCTGCCACCGCGGCCTTTGCTTTGATCAAGCGGACTGCTAAGCCTTCGGCTTGGGCCCTCATCGTAGATGCGGACAGTGGTTCGAGCTCCGTGCGCGTGGAGCCCCTTCGAGGTGCGAGTGCAGCCGGGTACCGCCCTCGGTAGCACTCCTCGCTGGCAACCCAGTCACATCACCTGCCTTGCGTACTGGTGACTCACTTGTTCCTAATTGCATAGCGGGTTCTGGGACGCTGCACGGGGAGCCTTGAGCGCCGCTGAACTTCCTCATGTCTCGGCCATCCCGCATCCTTCCAGGTCACCTCCCACAGCCGCGGTCCCTACACGCGCCTCATGCACTGCCTTACGATGAACTGCTCGGAATAGGGCTGCCTCCTAATTTTGAGCGGGGAGAGTCCCTGACGGATGGGTCGGTCCTGCCACCAAGTATGGCGTCATGCCAGGTGGTGGTGGAGCCTGCTTCTGGGGTTTCGTCCCCGCGTACGCAGCTTATTGCACATGCGTACTGGTGGAGCACCTGTCCCGGTAAGTACTTGGAGTCTTGGGTTGCGGTTTTCATTTGTATGTCTCGAAAGGGGTTCGCAGCCGGTGGGAGGATATAACGGGCTTTCAGGCGGGATAACTGCATGCAAGGCGCGCCCAGGTCGGCGGCTGACGCATGTATGGAAAGTGGGCTGTAAACCTCTCACGATTGGGACAAGGGCGCACGTGTACAGAGAGTAACGCGAGTTACTTGAAACCGGATCTACATTTTTACTCTGCCCCCAATGTAGGCAAGCTGGTCCTTGCCGTCGCGCGCCATGATGCGAAAGGCCTAGCCCCTGGGCCATCGCTGCGCTCCAGTTGGGGGACCAATGGCGGAATGGAGGATTGGCACAGCCCACAAAAGCAGGCCCTGCTGTGGCGGTGGCTTGTGTTGCACATGGGGAGCGAGTTTGAATACGTGGGCCTCGCAGCGCAGCGGCGGCGGGAAAGCAGTAACGATGCAGTAGGGCTGCCGGCGTCGCCGTCCGAACCGGAGCTGCAGCCCACTCTGGCCGCGGTCCGGATGTCTTGGCATCCGCAGGGTGAGTGAGAACCATCCTTTCGGACCACATTCCGCGTATCTTAGTTGGGATATGCGGGGTGTTGCCGGTAGCTACCTGCTGCATTCGTGGCTTTCAGTGTTTGAAGAGGGCATGCATGCGGAAGTCCTGTCTCTGGGCCAGGACCGCAAAAGCAGCTCCGCTGGACCGGCGCGCGTGTCTTAACTACGCAAGCGAGCTGCGTACATACACAGGCTGCTTGTTCTCGTATCACGGCTCGCATTAACGAAAAGAAACACAGACTGCGCACGGAGGAGACAAGTCGACGGGACCGTACACGGCCGTTGATGGAACCCGCAGCTTTTAATTGCTGGTCAGGAATTTGCCAATCTTTGTGGCATGCCAGGCCGTCAATCATCATACCTCATACACATACATACACATACATGTCGCATCTCAGATCATAAAAACACATGACGTCGTTGCCTACGTTGCGCTTTGGCTTCTGCAGGCCATGCATTGGCCCTGTGCCTCACAGATGTCCACGGACGCAATTGCGTAGCGGCGCTGGACGGCAATGGCCTGGAGGTGCTCTGGCACAGGCGCTTGGGGCTGGAGGCGGATGGCCTGGCCTCGACTGGTGCGACTTGGGGAATGGGACTGGTATCCCTAAGAGATTCCGAGACACGGGCATGGCGCATGCAGCGGCTCCTCGCAAACGCAAAGCAAGTGGGACAATTTGAAAACATCAACGGCTATGGGGCTACCGGATGACCTACCGGGTCACTAAAGCGGCGCCTTTAGACACCAATGTGCCAATCACAGATGCTTCTTTTGGGGGTAAACCGGCATATGACCCTATGACTCTATGCGATTGAATGTGGCGCCCCGTCTGTGCTATATGTCCCCAGGTGGGGTTCTCAGCGCGCCCTCCGTAGCCTGCGCCTCCGCCATGGCATGGGTCCCCAATTCCTCCCTTCTGGCTCTCATCGACACCGAGGGTCATCTGCACTTGCTTGACGCCCGCGGCGCCCAAAGAGGGGCAGTGCTGGTGTGCGGGGTAAGTTGGACTCCTCTCCGCACGAGGCTAAGACAGTCTGCTCCTTGTGCAGGCATGCGGCAATACTGCTGCGGAGTTGTTGATTTATCTTCTGGGCAGTCGCGGTGCCGTGTGAGGCAGGGCTTGATGTTTTCTTCTGGTTCTGCTCAGGAATGATTTACGGCTTGGCCTCTGGATATTCCGCTGGCAGCTGAGTGGCTATTCAGCATAGTAATAGTGAAGCAAGGTAGATTGAGGAAACGCGAGGCCGTATTGGATTGACGCGAGATTGCCGTTTGCCTGTTACGCTTCCCCATTTTGGGCCAGGCGATTATCTACGGTGAGAGCACGTCGCTTCGGCTTGGCCCAATCCTGGGCAAAGCAGCGCCGCTGCCAGCGGGCGCGTCGACGGCCGCAGTAGAGACAATGGCCGCGGGGCGCAGCGCCCGGAGAGACAGATCGGGGTTCGGGGTATGCATCTGCAGCAGCGGCGGAGGCGCTGGAGGCTGTAACGGCGATTCGCATATAAAACCGGGAAGTGGCTGGCAGCCGGGCTTTTCCCTGGCGTTTTCGGACGTGAAGGACCTGGGGACGGGCACGACACCTGACGCCTCAGCGGCTGTGGTGGCGTCCACGGACTCGGCCACGGTCATGATGGCTGTGTGCAACGGCACTGCCGTAGCGCTGTTGCGCGTGCAGTTCCCTAAGGAGCCCGCTACGCCTGTGGTGGATTACAGGCAGGTCTTCGCACGGGATGCCGTCACAGACGGCGGCGGCGCTGCTGCTGACGGCGGTCTAGCTACCGCTGCTGGCAGCCCCGTCGCTCAGGCCAAGCAGGCCGAAGCGGTCAACGACTCCCCTGATCGTGATCTTGTACCGGCGTTGCGACCCAGCGGCCTGCAGGTCCAGGTCGACGGGCTGGAGAACGCCTCAACGGTTGGCAACAGCGCCGTATCAACGCCGTACATGCTCGGCCTGCAGCGCGTCAGCATCGGCTCCTCCACTGCCACGGGTGCCGCGCTGCAAACCAGCAGGTCCACCGTCTCGGAGGCTCCTGCGCCGCCTGCCTGGCCGCTGCGCTGGCGCACCATCCTTACATTACCGCCGCCAGGCGCCGCTGTCGCTGTGACCAGCAGCGCAGCAGCGTACATCGACAGCCATGGGAGCATGGCAGTCATGCACAAAGCTGGCGGCGGCGGCTGTCCGCCGCCCTCACTGTCTGCGTCCTCAGTTACAGCAGCAACCAAGTTGGACCGCGGCGGAGGCGGCGGCACAGCCCCGGCCGGCGGCTGGGGCGCGTTTCCCTCGCCTGCAGCCAGCACGGCGAACCTTCTGGACCTCTACACGCACGAGGCTGGAAGCTTCGCAGCAGGGGACGCTGTGCCGGCTGCGGCTGCTATCGCCGCCGATGGCGGCAGCCTAGCCCGCGGGGATGCGCACTACGGCACGCACATAGGCGCGGGAATGGGCCCTGCTGGTGTGGCTCCGTGGCCCGAGGTGCTTTTGTGCACCAGCCCGGGGGCCCTACAGGCGCTTCGCCAGGGCGACGTGGTGGTTCTACGTGGCAGCATCGCGGAGTCGCTACAGCACTACCCACGTGCACACGTGTATGGCTTCCTGCCGGCGTTTCTGGTAGGACCCCACCGGGTGTGGGAATGTGTTGTCGTGGCGCTGGAAACGTTGTGGTACTGGTTGAAGTAAAGAGGAAGGGGGCTTAATCGGTGGGCATGAGCGCTGCATGTAGCCGGGGCGGGATCTCACCCTGGACGGAACTTGTGGGTCAGCCAAGAGAGGTCGTATATCACATGGAGGTGTATCATGTTTGTATGTCGTGCCATGCCATGTTTGCCGGCAAGCTGGCCCAGAGGATACTTAAGTGGTGAGGAACATCTTTCACAAGTGCTTGGGAAACGTTCCTGCTGGATGAGAGGAATGATCGGAATTGAGGAATAAGGGCTGGATTCTGCCTCTGCCTGCAGCAGCTGCTGCCATGGTAGATTGGGGCGGCGTAATGCAAGCCAAGGAAGGATGTGCAAAACGTGGGCCTGAGAGGGCCCCTATTGCCGCTGCTGAGTCTACCTCTTACCCTTGACCTTACAGGCGCTGGTCCATCTGCACCGCATAGACGCAGCAGCACGGCTCCTCCGAGCTTATGCGCATTTCACGGGCCAGGTTGCCATGGCATGCGGGGAGGCTGGCAGCGGGGGGAGCGCCTGTAGCTGTGCTGAGGCCGGCGCGGCGGCAGCTGCACCAGCACCAGCAGACGCGGGTTCTCCACTCGGACCCAGCCCTAGAGCCTCCGTGATGGCGCAGCAGTGGCAGGCGACCATGACGAGCATCCTGGACGGCGCCTTTTCAGGTTATATGGCAACAAGCATGGCTGGTATGGCGGGCCCTGGCGGTGCAGGAGGTGGCAATGCGTTGCGGCCTAGCCACGAGGAGACGCTTCCAAAATGGCAGACCTCTTTGCAGCGTGTGCAAGAGAACCCGGCAACCTCAGAATCTGAGGACGTTGATGACTGCTCAAAGTTGACGAATGAACCGTCCCATCAGCTCGCCGCGAACGCTGCCACTGCGGTGGCACAGGACGGCGTCACAACATCAGCTGCGACTGCAGCGGCAAAGGTGATGGTATCGTACGGGCAGCACTACGCCGGACTGCACGGCAACAAAAGTAACACGCTTTCGGCACCGGGGGCCGAGGCCGTGGAGGACCGGGTGTCGTACACGACGGTTCCTGCCTCTGATAGCATCTCCGAAGCCGGCGCCGCGGCGCCTGGCGTGACGGCGGCTGCCGCTGCCGCCGGTGGCGGAGGCGCGGACGGCGCGGCAGACGCCAGTGAGGAGCCCGTTTCGCTGCTGCCCGGCGGCGGCGACGGGGGTTACGGGTCGCCGTTGCCGTCACCGTCGTCAGCTCTTAGAGATATGCTCCGAGTGTGTCTTGAGCTGCTGTTATTGGCCTGCCACTCTATGGCCTTTGTCGCGTTCAGTGCCCATAGCGCCGGTCGCGCGGTTGTCGCCGCCGCCGCGGCGGATGTGCTGGCGCTGTCACTGAGCCCGGCCAGTCCGCGCAGCCACGGCGGAAGCGTGTTGTCGCGCCAGGCCATGCGACGGCTCAGCAGCACGGTGCGGATGCGCAGCCTGAAGACGCGCAGCAACAGCATGTATGGCTCCCCTAGCCACGGCACGGCTGGGCCCCTCAGCCCCTCGCCTTCCGCCCAGCTCCCCCCGAGCAACAGTGTCGGGGCTGTTAGTAACGGTAGCGCTCTGAACGCAGCCCAACTTATTGGCCGGACGGCCAGTTCCAGCGGGATGTTGTACCATGGCGGCGCCGCTGGCAGCGCTGCCACCGCCGCTGCCGCCGGCCCTACATCGCGACAGCCTCCTGCTGCGGCGTCCATGGTGATCGGTTTCCCGATCCCCGTCGTCTGGCAGCCTCAGCCGCATAGCCATCCGCCGGAACACCTTTCGTCGTCCTTGGCCGCTGCCCGCGGCGGTGCCGGCGGCGCCATCTCCCACCTTGCAGGCACCGGCAGGTCTGCCGGGCCGCAGTGCCCTGCCTCCGGCACCTCCGCAAATTTCAGTCGCGCCGGCACATTTGGCGGCGGCGGCATGGAGCCCGCCGTGGCCCTTACAGCCACCGGCTCGGCGGCGACCTCCAGCTCGGCCCCTGGCAGCCCGATATCCGCACGCCATCCGCACCCATCGCCACCGCCGCCAGGCTCTATGCGACTTCAGCTACACCACTGTGCCTTTGACGTGACGCGGCTCTGGCAGGAAGCCAGCGCCCAGCAGCTGCCGCTTGGCCAGTCGGCGGCGACTGTGTACTTGAAGCCCTCGTATGCCGCAGGCCTGCTCCTCATGGCTCATGCCTGTAACGTGCAGCTCCAGGAATTACAACAGCACCACCATAACCAGCATCGATACCATCACAACCGTGAGCACCAACGGTACGAGCGGCTGCACCAGCGCCATGCATCTAGCACAGACGAGCGGCAGCAGCAGCAGCAGCAGCAGCAGACCCACGGGCAGGGGCCAGAGGGCAAGCCGCAGCTGCATCCACAGCTGGATCCTTACCTGGGCTCCTTACCGCACCACCATCAGAACGGTGTGCTGCGCAGCGGAGGCGGAGGAGCTGTCCGAGCGCCGCGTGTCAACTGGCAGCTCCTGCGCGCCACGGCCGCCGCCACGCAGGCTGCGGCGGTATGGCAGCAACTGAACGATTGGCACCGCGCTGCGCTGCTGGTTTTTGCGTGCGCCAACACGCTGACGCTGCAGGGTGCCGGCGCTGAGGACTTAGCGCTGGAGCCGCCCGGGGGAGGTCGGCGACGCAGGGCCTCTGAGCCCGGTGCTGCTCCCGCAACCGCCTCGTCACAGGAGGCCCCGCAGTCGGCAGCCAATGGCGCGGCGGTGGCGGACGCGGGCGCGGACGCCGCAAATGGGCTGGTGGCCAAGGCAGGCGCGCCCAGCGGCCGAGCGGGCCGGTGCAGCATTCTGGCCGCAGCTCGAGCGTCGTGCCTGAGAATGGGCCAGCGAGTGCTCTTATCGCAGGTTGAAGCCTGTCAGAAGATGGAGGTCCAGGACGCCTGTGGCATGATGCTGGAGCTGGTGGCGCTACCTCGACGCTTGCTGGGGCTGCACTCCGCGGTCCACATATCGCTGCTGCAGAAGGCAAGCACCCCACCCGCTTTCTGCACATTGCCGTCCACTCCCCCACACCCGCAACCTGTGTCTGCACGGTGCCGTAACCCCACGTCTGCGTCACTCGTGTTCGTATTCGGGTGCCGTACGGTCTCCTTTATCTTGGACCTCGTGCGTGAGGTGCATGTGCGCCTGTGTTGTAGTGATGGGCGCTGTCAGTTTTCAGGAGCAGGAGCTGTCCTCATTCAACTTACAATCCGCGTGAGGGGCCCGTGTTTATGGGGCCCTTGTTGAGCACGTGCCATGTATGTGCCTGAGTTTCACGCTCCCCTGGTTGGTGCACCTCCGGTGGGTCCAATCCCCTGTCCTCACCCGCGCGCTGTGGCTCGTATGTACCGTACGTGCCTTGATACCGCCTTCCGTTTCCCCTTTTCCTGCCTCGTTTAGGTGTGCACGCGTATGGTGGACCTGCTGCCTGCGCGCATCAGCATTACTCCGCTGCTGCCGGCTGGCTCTGTGCCGCCGCTGCTGCAGCTCAGCCATGCCGGCATCAGGTCGCAGCTGGTGGCGCATTGCGGCGCGGCGGTGGCCCGGGTGCTTGAGGAGCTGCGTCTGGCCGCGGCATGCGGCGGGGGCCTCGTGTCGCTGCGGGAAGCCATCCACCAGGTGGGAGGGCCGTTTTGGTGGTGGCGGTTTGCGGGGAGTTAAGGAGATGCCAAATGGACTGTCACTGCAATGGAACCCGTATACGAACTGGAATGCGAATGCCTGGAGAGCTTGCCCGCCAGGAAAGAAGATACCGTGTTAATGAGGAAGACGGTTCCTGGGGGGATTTGAACTCAGGTGCCAAAAGCGGCGGAGATGCATGTTGTGAAGTGTTGTGACTTTTTCGAAGCGTAAGATAAGTCTTTAGCTACCACTGGCATCGCTGCAGCCGCACCAGATCTCCTTAGCTGCTAAGCTCCATCCTTCCCTTCCGCTCCTCTCTTCTTTCTCCTCCTCCTCTGTCGCTAACCCCCCTCCCTCGCCTCCTCTATATACGGCCAGATCGCGGACCACTCAACCGTGGATAGCTGCGTGCGCATGCTGCTGAGGTGGCAGGGCTCATACGATGGTGTGCGGGTGGATGCGGCGGCGGCTCGACTGGCGGAGAGCGTGCAGCAGGACGCAACGCTGCTGCCGGATACCTCGGATTGGAGTCTGGAGGCCGTGTTGCCGTCGCTACAGGTGGGAGCCGCCGGACTGGGCGGTCAGGGCGGAGGCATGCGGTGCAGGACCGCCGTCCTAGTACCCGCGGACGCGTCCAGAAGAACCACGCACATACGCACACACGCACACGGGCCGTAAAAACACACGCGCGCGCATATATTTGGAAGTATCACCTTCGCATCATGGCTAAGGTGACGGCCGACAGCCTCGGGTGCCTTCCTCTTCCTCTCTGTCTCCTGCAGGACGCGTTTATTACGAGCGGTCTATTGTCAATCCCCGATGCCACGGCGGTGGTAAAAGCAGCGCACGCGGCTGCGGCCGCAGCTGCCACCGATAGTGGCTCGCAATTAGTGGCTGGTGCTCTGGAGGAGGCCCCGGGGGGCGGCAAGGGCTCCACCGGGGCCTCGTCGTCGGCGGACAAGGCCCGCGGGCTGCAGGATCTTGACGAGCTCGCATTGCTGGTGGGATTGGGTGGGATCAGGGGCTGCGAGGGGCTGGATGAGGAGTGTGATGAGGATTGCGGCGGCGGCGAGGATGGACAGGGGGGAGAGGGACGGTGTGGAAAGCGAGAGGTGTCGCGGGCCTAGCCCGTCACCAGGGTAGGTAGGTAGGTAGGTGGGTGGGCGGTTGTGTAAGTGCGGTGGTCTTCTCCTTTTTTTGCAAGTCCTCCCAACAAACCGTAACCTCATCCTGCGCCACGGCCCTTTCTTCTTTCCTGAACAGCCCCCATATGCCCCACTCCCCGGCGTCTCCTTTCTGCCCCTCTCCCTCTCTCCTCCTTTCCTGCGCCCAGCTCGACCTCACGCAGCTGCAGCACACGCTGCTGGCTTCCTTGCAGCCCTTCCTGCACGATGCACTGCTGGTCCTGCGCGGCCCGTCTGAGACCACAGGCGCAGCGGGCGCGATGCTCGGCGTAGGTGGTGGCGGTGTTGGTGGTGATGGCGGCGCCAGGCCGGGCGAAGGGCCGCAGGCATCAGCCTCTGGCGCTGTGGCGGCCACAGCCACCGGCATCGCCACGTTCAGCTGCAGCGGGGAGGAGGAGCATGAAGAGGAGCTGGCGGACTCGAGGTTGCTGGCGGCGCTGCCGCCGGTGGAGTTGGCAGCATCGTGTCTGAAGCTGTTGCTTAGACTCCAATGGGCCATGCACTGCCGGGCGCAGGTGCGGAGGGACAAGCAGGGCCTTGCGGGCTCAGTACCGGTTCAGAAGAGGCCTGGGGTAAAATTGACTTGCGTACATCGTACATCTGTCGTATTTTGCGTGGAAATTCCTAGACCTGCTCCGCTGACTCCGTGCCTTATGGTATCAATCATGATTGCAGGTCTGCGCGTTGATGCTGCAGCTGGTGCGACTGCAGGCGCACCCCCAGCCGGTGCCGGTTGCGGCGCCATCAGCGATGGTATCGCCGCCGTTCGCGCCAACCTCCCCGTCCACCGCACCAGCCGCATCCAACCGTGCGCCGGCCGTTGATAATAGTGCCACGTCCGCAGCCGCTGCCACAACAATCGGCGGCGGTGGTTCCGTCACCGCCGCTGCCGCCACGACCGCTTGCGGAGGCGGCCCGGAATCGGCCCATCGGCCAACATCCACCTCCAGCGGCCAGGTCCTTACTTCCCCAAGCCACACGTCCCCACGCTCGTTCTCCCACGCTTCCGTTGGCCATCGCAGCTTCCGTGACTACATCCAGCACATGGCATCTGGCAGCAGCCCCCAGCCTCTACCCCCCCAGCTTGACCCTCAGCAACCGCCCCAGCAGCAGCCCCAGCAACCCGCCCCGCAGCCGCCACAGCATCCAGCCCTGGAGCAGCAGCAGCAGCAGAACAGTTACAGTAGATCCGGGGGGCTGGGGCTGCCCGTAGATCCTGGCGGCCGGGGGGGAGGTGGCGGGACTGGGATACATGCAGCTGCTGCAGGGCCACACGGGGGCGGCTGGCCCGTCCCGCCGCCGCCTCTCCCGTTGTCCGACCCCTCGGCGGAGCTGGATCAAACTCAGGCCTCCTTGATGGCCTGGACTGCGGCGCTGGTGCGCGCGGATGTGTTCCATAGCTCGAATGAGCTGCAGGTGCGAGTGCATGGCGCGGCCCGCCGTGTGTGTGTATGCATGGACGCGTGGGTGGGTGGGTGGGTGTATGACTGGCGGCTGGCACGCTTGCACATAGTTGGAGCTATAGCTGCTTGCTTGGCTTTCCAGCTGCTGTGAATTTGGTTCTTGGAAGGACTGCTATAGCTTGGCTGCCGTCTCCACCCTCGCGCATAACGTGACTGTCGCTTCAGTGTTTCCCTGTCTTTATAAATAAACCCGTGACTGGTGTTGGCGCCATCCAATACCTTGTTCATATTCCGACCCTCTTTCTCTTCCTCTCTCTCTCTCTCTCTCTCTCTCTCTCCCCCTCTCTCGGTTTCGTAGGGCTGCGTACTCACTGTCCTTGGTGTGGTGAAATCCTGTCCGCTCGTTCTTGTGACGGCGCTGAACCGAGCTCTGGAGCGGCGGGAGATCCTCAACAAGGCGCTGGCAGAGCAGGTCCGGAGGCTCCAGCGCAGCGCACCGCCACTGGCGCCGTCGCAGCCACGGCCGCCAGCGGCGGCCACTGCCGCGGCTTCCTCCCCGGTTCCTGCTGCTGCGGCAGCGGCGCCAGCAGGCGAAGCTGTCGCCAGCGCCAGCGCCTCTCACCCGTCAGCATTTGTTGCTTCAGGAACCAATGCTGCGCTTCTGGCGCGTGGGCGTAGTAGCCGGCGCGATATGTCGTTCGTCCCAGGGGGCGCCATGGGACTTGCGCCGTCGCTGGCGATGGGCAGTGGCTCCGCCACGTCGTCTGCCGACGCCGAGGCAGCTGTACGGCATGCGGCGTCGAATCCGAGTCCCGCTGACGCGCCGGGATCTGCGCCGTGTTTACCTTGCTCATTGGAGCACGTCGGCACGGATACCCCTCTTCTGAAGCGCGGACCCGGGGAGGGAAGCTTCGTCTTGCCGGCGCCACCGATGTTACAATCGCCGGAGCTGGCGGCGTCGTTCGGCCCAACGGAGGCGCAAGGCGGGCTCAGGCCAGTTGCTGAGGCTGCCGACGACGGTACCTGGGACGGCGACGCGGCACAGAGGCCGCCAGTACCACCAACCACAGCCGCAGCGAAGGCAAAAGCGCTGCCACTTCTGGATGGCAGGTTGGCGGCGCAGCGCCCGCCAACGACATCTGCGCTGCGCTCTGAAACCGTTGCTGTCGATTCGGCCACCACCACCACCACCAATAATAATAATAGTAATAATAGTAATAACCATGACAATAACAATGTCCAGGTGCATCCCATGCAGCTCGCTGTGGCCATGGCTCACGCGGACATCCGTATGGCCAGTTTGAAGCTGCTTGAGTACTACGCGGACCCCTCCGGCGCGATGCCCAGCGGGCTGTCGAACGCCGGCGGCGGCGGTGGCCATGGCAGTGGAAAGAAGGCGCGCCGGCTGCCGCGGATGTTGAATCGCAGCTCGACGGTGTCACGCGCGACGTCACACAGCACGCTGCTGCAGTGTCTGGTCTGTGAGCTGGTGCGCACCGCCCATGCCGTGACGGCATCGGTGTCTTGGAAGGCTACTTTGGAGGGTGGGCGTGGCCTGGCCGGCTGCTTCGTGCATCCAATCCTGCACGGCGGCAGCAGCGCCGCGGTGGCATCTGCCGCCGCGGCGGCCGCCACCGCCGGGACGGCGGCGTCGGCGTCGCCGGACGGGCTGAATTCGCCCTCCGGTGCGGCATGCAGTCGTCGTCGCAATGCTGCCGGTGGCGGCAAGGGTCCTGCAGCACTTGCCGCCGCCGAGGAGATGGAGGGGCTCGGCAGCGTGCCGGGTTTCGTGCCGGGGGCAGAGGGCGCGCAGGCGCTGCTCTTGTCGCTTCTTGATGTGAGGCAATGGGGTTTAGAGGTCAAGCCTCTGCCGGTTCCATCGGCGCGAAACGGGCGAAGCTGGGGCGCGTTGTCAACGGGACGGTCGTCGTCGCTGGCGACGACGGCGGCGGAGGCGGTTGCGGCAACAGAGGCAGCGCAGCTAAGTCCCCCGTTGGCTGAGGAGGAGGAAGAGGGGGATGAGGAGGAGGCGCCTGCTGGAGAAGCCGAGGAGGTGGAGGAGGAGGACGGGGTCGCTGGGGCAGCAGCGGCAGCTGAGGACGACAGCTACATTGACCCAGGGGTCACAGATGACGGCGGCCCGCGGCCCTTCACGCTGGACAGCCCCCACGGCAACACCAGCCGGCTATCATTTTCGGGGCTCACGGACGGCGACAATGACAGCGCCTGCTACCCCAACCCCGCTGGTACCATGGCCACCTCAGGAGGTGACACGAAGAGCTCCGCGGGGCGCCAGGGTGCTCCCTCCATTCGGCACCACACTAACCCCGCGTTCGGGCTTCACTCGCCAACGCCCTCGAACCTCTCCGAGTTTTGGGACGAGACGTCTGACCTGGCCTCGCCGCGGTCCACAATGGTCAGTCCTCCCACGGGGCCAGGTAGCCGCCCCGGCATCGCCGCTGCCGCGCCGGACGCACGGCTGCTTTGGCGCGTCGGCAGTAGCCCCAACGTCACGGAAGGAGGCGGCACGTCGCCACAGGGCAACCGGACGTCCTCTTCAGAGCTGACTGCAATGGCCGCGGGCGGCTCCTTCGCCCCGCGCTTCCTTGGCACACCCAGCACGGTGTCCAGCAAGACAGCGTCGCCTGCCACCTCGGTTGTGTCTCCGGCGCAGTCGCAGCCGCAGCCGCAGTCGACATCACCCGCGGAATGCAGTCCACGCCAGCAAGGAGAGCGGAGCTCGCCTGCCGCCGGGACCGCGAGCGGCGTTGTCGGCCAACCTGGCGGCGATGCGAGTAGCAATGGCATCGGTGCCAGGGCCCAGGCTGTTGCAGAGGAAGCTGGGGAAGGAGCGCGGTCGGTGGCGGCGACGGAGAGGACGTTAGGAAACGCGTCGAATGTGAGTCAGGATGGTGGCGGCGGTGGCAGTGGCGTCGACGGCGAGCAGCTGCCGACGTTGTCGTATTTAGTTAACGTAAATGCGCTGGCAGATATTCGCCGCGCTGTACGGGAAGCACACGGTGACGGTGGCGAGGAAGACGCCGACGGCAAACAGGGCAGGTCACCTCCGTCGCCTCAGATGGCTGGTCTAAGCTCATCAGCTTCAGTCTCATTCCGTGCAATTGACAAGGGCATCGGCGCCGCCGCCTCCGCCGCTGCCGCTCCTGCCGCGGCAACCTGCAGTACATTTTCGCCGCCGCTGGCGGCGAAGTGTAGCGGCTCTTTTGGCGCCGAAAGCCGTCCCAGCAATGTGACATCTGCATCAGAGATCAGCGTGCGTGGCGGCGTCGCCCTCATGCTTGCGACCGGCGGCTGGTCGGGGCTGGAGGCGTACGGCGCCGCGGCGACGGCGACCGAGCTTGGGATCGTCAAGGATGCTGGCAAGGCTCCCGCAACAACAGAACGAGTGGCTGGCGCCGCCGCCGCGGCGATGACGACGACGATGACGTGTACGGCGGCAGCGGCAGCGACATCAGCGGGCGGCAGCTGCCGAGTTAGCGACTCGCAAGCGCCAGACCGAGCTACCTCACCCCAAACTAAAAAGGACTCAGAGCTGACCTTCGACTCTCCTGCTTCGACGAACCGTTGCTTTGCCAACGGCCTGTCTACCTTGCCGCCGCGCTCGCATGTCCCCAGTAGTTCTGCTGCCCCTGGTCCGTCGCCACACAGGCCGCTGCCACCCACGCTGCAGGCCGACGACCCGCAACTGAACGCATCTCTGCACTCGCCGATGCCGCGCCAGCCCTCCATAGATACCGCGTCAGGTGCCATCATCCGCGGCCTCAACACGGCCGCATCGCCGCAGCTGCCGCTCACGGATTTCTTCCACATCGGCCTCGGTGCAGGTCTGAGCCCGAGCCGTTCCCAGCCTGGAATCTCGAGTCCCAGCGCATGTAGCAATGCCAGCTCCATCAGCCTGGCTACGTCCCCAAGGCTGGCCACCGCCCACAGTGCCGGGTACTCCGGCCCGAGCCCGAGCCCAGGCCCAGGCCAGGGCAACTCCACGCAGCCACATCCTGGAGTGCTGCCCCTGCAGCAGCCCCTGCAGCAGCCGCAGCAGCAAACGCATCAACCGAAGCAACCGCAGGAAATGCAGCAGCAGCAATCCATCAGGGGCCGCCAGCCTGGTTCAAACCACCATTACTCTAATATCCCCACACGTCCGCCGGTGACGGTGGCCCCGGCTGTTCCGGCCGCCGCTACCCCCATGCGCCAGTCGCCTCCGCACCTGCAACAGCATCAACGCTCACCGCGACGCAAGGGCTCCTCCTCTGCCAGGGTGCCAGGTCTGCAGCGCAGCGCTTCCGCGTCCGCGGCAACGACAACGGCGGCGGCGGCGGTGGCAGTGGCTTCGCCGCGGTCACCGGGCGTCTCTCCAGCTAGCACTCCGATGGCAGCGTGCCTCGGTAATCCCGGCAGCCGCGGCAGCACCGCCGCTGCTAGCACGTTGACCACCCCCTCCTCTGTCGACCCTCAGAGCCAAATCAAGATCCAGGATTTTCTCCGGGAGCCATCTTCCGCCATCAGCAATGCATCCGCCGTCACCGTCACCACCACGACCACGAGCAACATGTCACCATTCGGTCTGGGATCGGAGTATTTCCGGACGCCGATGTCGGCCGGCGGGTCGACCATGTCTGCACCCACACCGACTCCCGCCATTTCCCTTGCAGGCGCGGGTCAGGACGGCGTCTACACGCCGCCGCCGCTGCCGCCACCACCGCTGCAAGAGACGAACACCTGGACGCCGTCCTCGGCTCTTTCCGAGCCATTGGGCCCTGCCGCAGCCGCTGGGGCCTTCTCGCAGCCGTACGGCGCCGCTGGGGCTTCCACCACGCGTGGCGCAGGCCCTGCGATCCCGAAGCAGCGGCGGTCCATCGACGTCTCACGGAGCGCCAGCGCGAGACCGTACGTGAACACCCCATCGGTCCCCAGTCACGCCGAGCTGAGTGCGGCTGCCGCGGCCGCCAGCAAGCACCCGCAGCCGCAGCTCCGCGCATCCAAGGAGGCCGGCGGTCTGCCGACGTGGGGCTCTGCGACTAGCCGCCGCCGCCCCAGCTACGAAGCCGGGCACGTAGCCAGGGGAATTTTTGGGACTGGCCCCGCAGCCGCAGCCGCCGCTGCTACGGCCGTAGACGTCAGCGGCGGAGGCGCCGCCATCAACCCGCTGTACAGCGCCAGGGCGGCTGCGGTGTTTGGCGCAGGGCGGTCACCCGAGGCCGGCGGTCGGGGCAGCAGGGCCAGCGCTGGTGGAGGTGTGGGTGGCGGCGGCGGTGCTGAGGCAACGGGAGGACAGGGGGCTGTCGGGGAGCGAGGTGGCGGTGGCGGTGGCGGTGGCGGTGGCGGCTCCAGACAGCAGTCCGGCCGTGGAGCGGTCCCTTCCGGCCGCGGAGGGAACTCCAACACCAGCACCAACACCAGCACCAGCAGAGCTGCTTGGCACTAGCGCTTTTTCGACATGGGCCTTATGCCCGTCTAGGCCGTGCAAGGAGGCCATGACGACCCGATTTTCACACTTGGCTCTCGCGCATGCGGCGATAGAAAACCCAACAGACGACTCGACCCTCTGTTCGAGACCTTTTGAATGCCTTCCATTGTGGTGAAGATTCGAGTGCACGTCAAGTTTTTTAACATCCAAATTGTGAATCAACCAAGGGGATGAGAGCCTGTTTCCTCAGGCGGTTAGCCAATCGGTATATGGGGCCTGTACCCGGAATGTACAAATTTTGGGGGGCGATATCCGAATACCCAGACACCCGTCGCTGGGTATGTCGCACAAAGTTCTTCTTCGCGTAACGGCCGCGTCTCATGTACTAACCAATTCTCCGAGTGTTAAAATGATGTTACTGAAATTCGTCCTATTCGCGGTAGGAAACGCAGCGTGAAACTGATTGGTTCAGTTGTTAGCTAAGAGCCAGTGCATTTGCATGGGTGGGCCAGGCGTCCATGAATGCGGTCGTAAAGAGGGAGGAATGCACATTAAGCGTGGGCGTGGGCGAGCACTGCGGCCGTATGTATGTGTGTTGTCATGGCTGGAGGGCCGCTCACATGGTGCTTGGGCCCGGCCGGAATACTTAGGCACGCGCTTTTGGCGCTGGTGTTGCAGGTCGTGCTGGTGGTGGACAAGCCAACAAACAGTTCCTGCGAACGAATGGGGAAGTTTTTATCCTTCAGCAACGAAGCGAAATCAAGCATGGCGCGCCCGTGGCGTGTGTGGGGTTTTCCCCTACATAACCGAGTCCCTCGCGTCTGTGTGTGCGTGTGTGTTTTGTGTGCGTATGCATGTGCGTGTGCATATGTTTTGTGTGCGTCTGCATGTGCACACGTGCACTCGTGCATGGGTTTCCTCTGTGTTGCATGTCTTTCTTACTGCCAAGCCAGGGAGCCTTGTGTTGTCCCTCTGTTTTCGCGTTTTTTCCCCGGGCCCTCCCCTACACCACCTGCGTTGATGCGTATGCGTGGACACCTTTTCCTGGTGGGCTTGGCGTTGGCGACCTGGACTTGACGTGGGGATTTAGCCACCCGTGACTCAATCACACGAATCGTTTTTCCTGGTATCCTGAACCTTGCACTCGTTCTTACTTGCTTGGACACTTTCCTGACTCTTTTGGATCAAGGGCTGGCGAGGGGATGGGCGCCCAAGCACCACGCCGGGCGGCGGCTTCCTGCGGGGCAGGCAGGCAGGCAGGGAAGTCACTGCGGCTGGTGGCGCCGCCTCTCCCTCCGCCCTACTAGAACGCAACGTTGTCAACAACCTACCTTTACATGTTCGACACCACCAGGGCTAGTCAGGGCGATAGCGACGTGACGAGAATTGTCGTGTTTTTTTCGGCGCACCGAACACAGTTATAGCGCACATGCCTACGTCTCATTTGTGTTTGTGTGCCGGCTATTGTTCGCAGCGGCATCACCGGTGTTTGCTCTCCAGCTTTGATGCATGTACGAACACGCACGAAATGTTGCGTTCTCGCTGAAAACATGCTATTGTCAAGAGTCAACCGCAACGCTGTTGGGTTAAGCTGTTGTTGTTTGGGGCGATTATGAAGTGCGGAAGGGGGAGAAGATACGTAGGGACGCTAGGAATTGCGACCGGAAAAGCAGACCAGCCATGAGTCTGGTCAATGGCTTGACGCGCACCGTGAGCACCGACTGGCATTAGTTGGGCAGAATTGAGCTGCTCCGGCATGACGCCCCAGGTACAGCTCGGCGCATTAGATCAAAGTAACGCATGTCATTCTGAGTCTGTCCGGCCGCGGACTGTGTGCGCGTGGTGCTTGCGATGGCAGTACTTCTTCTGCCGTTCCACCGTGTCGTGCAAATGCTATTTGACTATTTCGCTGGTGAATTGCAGATTCATTGGCATTGCACTAAGAGCTTTATGGAAAGGTGATTGATCCGCTCCTCATTCACTTTCTCGGGATGCAATGCAAGGGGCAACAGTTGCTTCGCATGGCGCCGTTGCGACGCTTGGAGAGAGGTGTTCACCTGTTTGGATTTTTGCAAATCGGCCTATCGTGCACCGATATGTGCTATGCGCGTATGGCACCTACTGTTACACGGGTTTCACGTGGCTCGATGCATAAAGTGGCATGCATGACATGTATCATGTCGTACATATAAGTATCATGTCGTACATCATCAAGTGATGCGGTATGTCGCAGCTCCGTTCTGTTTCTTGGCAGCAACAACACCCCTTCCTAAACCTTCAGCAACAGCCCTAGCTTCAGCCCCAAAACCTGAAGGAAAAAAATCGCGAATAAAAGTTAAGACCTGCAACCCTTTCCTACTCACGAATTGTACGGAAATGCGCGAAGGCGCTTTCTCCCTGCCAAGGGGCTTATGGCCCAAGGGCAACATTGGAAACCACCTAACTGGTATTTGGCCCCCCTTGTTTGTGGTCGGACCATCGTCTCGAAGCCGCTCGAAGTCCCTCTCATAGTCTCCAGACACACACACACACGGATCAAACTCCACCTTCGCCCGCGGTTGCGTAAATTGCAGTAAAAGCGCACTGCAATAGTCCGGTTCCGGGTCCATGACAGAGTGGCATAGGAGTGGCTATTGTCAGGAGAATGGGCACAGTCAACAGGCTCGGTCAAAGTCACGGCCAGGTCCAAACAATCACACCTATGACGATGATGCGTTCAACGGCCTTAAAAGGTACTCTCAAGCCGTTCTGGCTTCTTTGCAGGGCCATATAGGGCGTGTCTCGTCGTCCTCTCGTCTCATGATGCATTAGGAGGTGAATGAATGGTGGTGAAAAAACAGAGCAGGCTTTTCGCCGCCTGCTCTCGCATCTCCCGCATCAGCGCTCTATCTCGTGCGCGTGTGCAGTGCGGATGAAGGCCCCGTGCCCCGGAAAAAAACTCTCGCAACAGCTGCAAATTCGCAACGACAACAACAGCAACCGCAAAAACGGAAAGACCGTGGTGACAACGACGGCCATTCTCGCAGAGATTGCGAGTCGTATATATGAAGTAGCGCTTGGGTGTGTCATGCATCGCGGCGTCTACCATAACGTCATGAGCTCGCACGGCTGTACCCCAGCAGGAACCAACTTCAACAACATACACTCAGTAACACTTCAAAAGCGTAATTACCCTCGGTAATTACCTCTCGGCCGCGCTCTTCGTCAATTTTCAAATCAAACTTCCAAAGCTTCCCCAGCCAATCACCCAGCTTTCAAGCATCATACGCATGCATTCCTTTGTGCGTATATCCCCCATACCCAAGAGCCACAAGCCAGGAAACGAGTATTGCGAAACAGGTAAGGTAGCCGAACCCTCAAAAAATAAACCCCACTTGTTGAAATGCCGGGCCACCACTTAGGCACTTAGCAACCGACATGAGCTATAAATCCGGTCCGGCCTGTCGCACCAAGGTAAGGCCCGAAACAAGAAGAGAAGCCTGCAGCAGCTGGGGCTCCCCAGCTTTCCTAGCTGATGACGCATTGGTCTGTACAGCTAGGAGAGGGGCCGTCCACAGCGGACCGCCGCGGGGCCCTTGCCGGCGCCGACCGGGATCCCTTCCCTGAGCTCATCCCTGAGTTGGCCCAAGGGTAGCTGCCGCTGCCGCTGCCGCCGCCGCCTGCGGCTTCCTCCATCTCCTTCTCTAGCAAAACCTGAAGCTCCGCTAGGACTTGCGACATGGCGGGTCGTTGTGCGGGGTCTGGATGCCAGCAGGTCTCTATTAGGTTCCACGCGGCGTCGGGGATGGCTCGAATGCGGGCGGGACGGTAGCCCTTCGCCACCTGCCGTAAACATGTACACACAGAAATTGGCGGGCGGCGCTGGATGGATGCTGCTGAACGCGTCTTCCCAGTGCCACGCAAGGTAACAGCCTCCGTGCCGCTGCTAAATAGGGTTTAGGGTTTACCCTTTTTGCTATCATTGGGGGTCTCTGCCGCCTTCTGCCCGTTTTTCCCCATCCACCCACCCATCCACCCACCGCTGCCGCGTAGCCATGAGGTCCCGAGATCCCCATCTTCTCGGCCTTTGCAGTACTGAACACACTGATGGAGAGCACCTCCCCAGCCAGCACCTCATACGCCAGCACGCCAAAAGCGAAGACGTCAGAACGGTCGCTGTACGGCAGGTTGTTGTACACCTCTGCGAAGGTCGTATACAACGTGCGCAAGAATGCCCGAATGTATACACACATATCTTTATAAAATAAACAACAGGGAAGAAGGTAAAATGGGGGTTTAAGTATTTTCGAGAACTGCGCTACCTAAGGGGAATTTTCGTTCCCGCTTCACCTGAATACACAAGATAGACGGCCCAGGCCGTGTCCCTCACATGTCGTACAGTGCAATCCATGCACAATACAACAACTCCTACGCAACGGCGCGCTCACCCGGCGCCATGTACAGAAAGGACTTGGCCTTCCCTGGAGCAGTATTCAGTAAGGGCGGCAGCACACAAGCAGAAACACAACCGCGGCCAGGAAATGGGTTTGTAAGGAAAAAAGGGAGGACGATTAATACGCAAGTGTGCATAACATCCGTTAGAGCGAACGTGCTGATTTTCTCACTACAAACAAAAAATGTAAATGTTCTTATGCGCAACACGTTAAGATGCTTTTTAAAACAAGGAAACAGGCTTGGTCTTCTCTTTTGCTGTCGCTGTCCTATGAACGCAAGAGCCTGCGGTGCCAGGCTCCGTGATTGGTTAGATTGGTTAGATTGGAAGATTAGGTCAAGCGGTGCAAAATATATCATAAGCCTCAAAGCCGATTAGCCGGTGATCTCGCTCGCCGCAGTCCACAAATTTACAAATCGCGCAGCTACTTCAGCTTTCCTTACCGGGTAGGCTATAGACCCACTCCACTTCAACCGGGCTAAGCGGCTTGATCTCGGACAACCCCAGTTGCCTAAGCAGGCTCGCCACAGTGCCTAGCCCACCAGGTGCCGCCGAAGTGGCGGTAGCGGAGCATGTTTCGCCTCCGACAGCAGCCCCCTGCAATTTTGGCCCATCTCGGCTGCGCAAGAAGTAAAAAAAATATGTCGCCCGTGAACACGCGCGGTATGCGTATTGGCAATACTTTTGGGTCCACTGTAACAAGATTCAATCCTTATATCATTATTATAATCCATTACTGAATTTGTTCTGTTTTGTTCGCTCATCCGAGCTCACGTATTGGCGTAGGTTTGAGTTCAAACCCATGAAATACATTCGAACCCATTCCGAATTTGTTTGTTCATCTGAATTTGATCCCGTTACGTTAATTCCTATCCACATGTTCAAATTTTATATGAAATTTTGTAAGCGGTAAGGGGTCGTGCAGGATTAGCAGCAGTAACATACCGTGACTTGTCTGGCGACGTGGGCTCGCCAGCCGATGCCGAAGGGCTCTGGCCTGTTGGCGCTGTTGCCTGCTCCTTTCTCGCTGCCGCGGCCGTCGCTCGTCCTCGTGACGCCTGCACAGTGACCGAACCAGATTGCCGTATGTCGTACAGCAGAAGTTGCAATAAAGGGCAGCCTCTACTAATGTAAACACTCAACTTCCAATAACCATCCGGCACCACTTCTTTTTATTGCCTTGCTTCCTTATTTGCACCTTTGCATCTAGCAATTCAGATCCACCATTGGTTCGCCCTCCTTCTTCCGACAGCTCATCATTTGCCTAGCACCCACAAGCACCCACAGGCACAGCCCCCACTTCTCTCGCTCTTTCCCCCCTCTCTCTCTCACACATATGCATATATATGCATGTACATGTATATGTATAAACTTACATACATATATACGCAGTTACATATATACACAAGTCAGCCTCACCTCACCTCTGACATACTACTAGCACTCAGGCTCTCATCTCCGCCCTCCCCGGCGAAGTACTGCCTGCCGCTGGAGGTGGAGGAGTCCGCAAGTGGGTTGATGTGGGTCTGGGTGAACGCGCGCCGCCGCAACGCATTGGAACGATCCTCGTACAGTATGGCGTGGAGCCCAAAGTCCGACAACTTGCAACTCATGCCGCTTGCGACACCGGCGCCGCTGCCGCTGCTGCATGACCGCTTCAGCAAGACGCCGTCCTGCAGGTTATTATATATTCGGGAGATAAGAGATCTCAACGTAAGTTGAGATCGCTAACAGCCAGCCGCACCAGGAAAGCAACGAGGAGATGAGACACGTAGGAAAGCACAAAACAAGGGCTGTTTTACACATAGCCGGTTGCCGTGCACATGTCGTACCACCGATCATCAGTTGCCGTACACATGCACACACACGGCGAAATGCACCACCATGTTATCGGCAACCAACACCTCACCTACCACCCGCGAGGTGAGATATCGGGCGCTGCTGGTTCAGTGGATGGCCGACAGCTGCGCAGTACGACAGTGCAGTACGCGCATTGCAAATTTGACTAGTAAATATTGTGAGGAACGTTTCTTACCACCCGGATATCTCGATGGATGATTGGCGGCTTCCGTTCATGAAGGTAGGCCAGAGCAGAGGACAACTGTACGGCATCCGGCAGGAGAGTACGATCGCCACGTACGTCAGTTGCGAGGAGTGTATTGGTTGGAAGGACTTAGGAGGTGGAAAGGTGGGAAAAAATAGGGGAACGCATTAAATCTGGGGCACGATCCCAGGCAGAGCGGAACGCTAAACCACGTCTTTTTTTTTGGCGTCGGTGGGCGGCTGCTGGGGATGGAATACACGAGCACAGGTCCCTGGTGTTTGAGGTGGGGGCCGGTATCAGTTTCTCTTCATTGCTTTATTTACAAGACGTACGACAGCTGCGCATGCATGCCCTCGCGCGTCGCGTGCATGTGTGCGCCCGGCGTCGTAACGCGCACACGCATACATACATACATACATACATAGGCAGGCGGCTGGCAGAAGTTAAGGCCTGACTTCTGCTCCCAATCGATCCAGTCGACCCGGGTTCAAATCCGCCTGCCAGCTCCTCGGGTGTTTGAGGAGTGATGAAATGGGAGGTGGCCCCCCATCATATGGACGGTGTAGGACGTGATAATATCAACTTGCGAGCTGACCAGGAACTAAGTTGATGCGCCGTTGATCCGCTAGATTTGGTTGGATGCTGGTGGTGAGTTGCCGAACCCAACGAATACATTCTGAAGTCGGATGGGGTGACGGATTAGGGTGCCCCTCTAGCAGGGGAGAGCAGGGACTGCCCCGGGAAAGGGGGCCGCTGGCGAAGTTAACCACCCTGTAACAACATACATACATATGCACATGTGCATATATTTGCCCATATGCCATCTCCAACACTTTGTCCTCGTCGCATAACTCATTGAAGCACAAGTGCACAAGTACATCCACAAACTTGCACATATGCGTACATATGCGCACGCACACTTGCCTGAACAAGCCATCGATACGCATCGGCCGTCTTGTACACGCGCTTGCCCGTTGCCATGCTCCGCGTGATGAGCTCCTTGAGCGTCTGCCGCTGTACGGGTATGGCACATTACATGTACGACGCGATGTACGGCACAAGGGAAACGATTTTCGGCGAAAGCTTATCGTTAGCCACATGGTCCTCCAACCGGGCACGTAACGAGGAAAAGCGTGCACGGCACCGTACGGCAAAAAGAATGTCAGGTATTTAAACGCCAGATGTCCCATCCACGTATCCTTCATCCTTCTCGTCATTGATTGCAGTCAGTACCTCGCACTGCCGGACCTCACCTCGCACAGCTCCATACCGACTGCCAACGCCGGTGCGCCCTGGTTAGGCAAGAAACCGCCGGGAAGCTGCGTCACGCCGAAGCAGCGTACAATGTTCCTGTTTAGGCAATCGGTGGGGAAAATGCATTTGCAGAAGGAGGCAGAGGATAGAGAAACGCTGGTGCGAGGTGACGTTGGTCCGGTGATCATAGGAAACGTAACAATAACAAGATAATCTAGCGATTTTCCAGATCCCCGTGACATAGAGGGGGTCCATTTGAGTTGCATCCGTATTTTGGCATAAGGAGGTGACCGCGCATAGGTATGAGGGTACGTATGGCAAGCGCACAGGAAGGGAAATGGGTGGAGGAACACGCAAGTGGTAGGCTGGTGGAGATGCGGTTGCGTAAGTAAATTTAAGATGACCAAAAGCAATGAAACCCGCAAGCCACATGAGCCTGTTCGAGCGTCCAATCTTGTTCCACCCTAGCTTCGCATCATCTGGTGCACCTGTACCTGTACCTATGGCCCTAGCGACCCGGAAGATACTTACGTGTGCTCCAGCTGCATCGTGATTTCTGCCTCTCTGAGGAAGATCCTCTCTGGAAGATCCGCTTCAGGAGGCTGTTTGCTGGACCCATTCGCCGCCGTAGCTGGGCTAGGTTTGACAGTCAACGATTTAGACTTTGAGGTGAGAGATTTGAAGATTTTCAGAGCTACATCTTGTCCGTTGTAAGTGGTTCTCCAAAAGGTAGCGGAGCTAGACTCTCCGATTAGTTCCCGGACTTGCAAGTTTCGCAAATCCAGCTTTTGTGGCAATTCACCATCATCATTAGCCATAACTTTCACCGTATGCACTACAATTGTCTATAGCAACGGACTTTTAAAGGCGTTATGCGCTTAGGGCAGACCTAGCTTGGCGCAACAGATTTAGCTTGCGTCAACCGTATGCTCCTAGAAGCTTCAAATAGCAGAATCTCATTGTTAACATACCCAAATTATACCTACAGCCAGACAGCAAGCTGTCACAGACCTTTTCTTTGCAGGACTTTGTTATTGCGTCGTACATCTATCGCGCACGTGGCGCCATTTCGGTTACTGGCCCGTTTCGATGGTTGCGAAATTCAGAAGCTTTGAATTAAATGATAGTATCAGTAGGTTGCGGTGGTGCAGGCGTGCCAATGTAAAAAGGCTCATGCCAGCGCTGACGCCACAGTCAGTCAGTGTCCGTCGCCCTACTCCTACAACACGTCGCCAACAGATAGGGCTTTGAACATCTAAAGTCCAAAGCAACCAGAACCACCCTATATAGTGGCTGAAGATAGGGTTCCAGTTATAGTTCTCCGCGCCCACCTCCGCAAGGGCTGGACAGAAAAACCTCCGTCTGTCCTTCCAACACCTTTTATGAACATAAGTGTGTTAACACTATCATAATACACACATATGCAAACAAAATTTTAAGACCTGCTTTCTGGGCTGTTTAAGACTCAGCTTTGATGATGGACAGCTTGTGGGCCAGCCCTAAGGGTTCTTTTTGAGGGCCTAGGCTTAGGAAAATAGGAGATCCTGCCCTGAGCGCATTCACACGCGTTAAATCGACTCGACAAGCGCATCATACATGTTGCTGCGCGCAGCTTTACGGCAAGCCTACTGTCGTGCCTTAAGGAGACCTGTGGACGCGCAGCGCATGACTAATCTCCTTCCTCGCTCTCACGCTTCCCCTGTTTTGCGTCCCTTACGTGCTGCTTCCCGATGATTTTTGCAGCAAATGTTCTTCTTTTAGGTATTCTGTCTAAAAACTTTCCGTGCAACTTCCGTTTGGAAATTCCTAATGAAGTTTCACCATCTCATCCTTGCGTGTCCAGGACGCTGAATGGTGGCCGGCAAACGCCGGCCAGGACCTCAGATGGCACGACTGCCAGGCGTACATCACTAGCTTGGGGCCGTTTGGGGAGATTCGTTTGTGGCGGGCTATGGCATATGGATCGATGTGGGGACCCCGAATCTATCTACCTGCCTGCCGCCACTGCCGCAGCTGCTCCTGCCGCTGCTGCCGCTGCGGGTGCGGGTACTAACCAGAATGATAATAGCCGGCGGCTGTCATTGTTTTTTGGCCCCGGCGACGAGAAAGCAATGTCATCAAGGCGGCGGGACCGCTGTGTTGCACACAACCCCCTTAAACAGCGCGCTGTTGGAGCCGGGCCAGTTGTACACATAGCCAACCCCTCTGCCATCTGTGGCGACCCCAAACATATCGATTTGTGCGCTGTACGAAAGTACGGACTACGAAGTACGATGCGTCGCCGTGCAGTGGGCAGAAAGGGCAAGCAACTTCAGGTGTAATACACATACATGCACACGTGTTAGGCAGCGGCTAATCAGCGGTATATTCGTCACAACCAGCAACGAACCGACACAACCAACAAAACAGTACCACTGTATCGGGTTGAAGACCTTAAAGAGGTGATCACATCTTCTCGCCGCGGTCCTAAAATGGCGGTATGGCCTGCGAGCCAAGTTAAGTAAAAAGACCGGCCATTGGAAAAACAGCCAATCCGGACAGCCAATTTACTTGAATATGACTATTTTCCGGGCTTAGGGGCGAAAACGTCCTAGTGTGTGGGGCGCGCAATGTGCGGCGACGCTCCGTGCTTTGGACCGTCCTTGACGGTGCTACGGATGCATCAGCCCAGTCGGGCGTGTGCGATGTCACTTCTCTCCGAGGGTGAAGGGTCGGCAGCAAGGTCAGCGCGGGTGTGTGTGTGTGCTGCACCTCAAGACGGCTCACGGCAGGCCCCTGGGATTGCGTGATGGGCGTGATGGGGTTCCCAGCGAAGGCAGATTTTAGGCTTCATGACCACCACTACCACCCACCTCTACAACTGCATGATGAAGTAAGCTCACTTTGCCGTAACCTTATTGCAACCAAACGCGTTTGCTGCTGGCACGATTTGCTTGTTTTGTGTGCGTACGTGCTGGCTGTTCGTACACGTGGCGCTGCTTCCAGCTGGACGAGATACAACAGTTGTTCGGGACACATTGAGTTGCACATACCAGCTAACAGCAAGCAGTATAACGCATTGCCATGCATTCGTGCACAGCAGCAGCTTGATTAGGCCATCGCATAATATTTTTACTTGCATCGCCAACATGCACCCATGCAATAAAATGCACCGATGCTCTCCATGCGTCCCCTTCACACGACGCCGGCGCGAGTCGTGCACATGCACATGCACATGCACATGCACATGCAAACGAAATATCGATTCATCCCTTGGCACCGCTGACCCGAAACTAATGATCCTTGCGTACTAATCTATTCGCAATTTCCAGCAGTGCATTAATCCACTGTACCTAATTGAACTCCTGAGGCCATCATGTCATCAGCGGGCTTCCTGTTGCCGGATCCCCCAAGCCACAATCGGCCAACTAACTAACTAAATCTATGCACGCCAACAGGAAGCTCACGTCCAGTCATGTAGGCGTGTAACGGTCTAACGAAGCAGAACAAACGAACATGCATACATACATACGAAACGAACAACTAACTCGGCAAGCGCATTCGCGCAGCAATTGCGCAATCCATAGAAGCTTCTGGTCGACGCACGCACGCAGTCACGCCCCACACACCATGCAACAGTAGACACGCATACGCAATTTAGCACACGCACATTGGGTGAAGTTTCGAAGGTTCCTGTAAGATCAGGGTTGATATCGCCCGGGGCCCGCGTCAGGCCCGGTCAGAGACGACGTAAGGCGGTCGACGCATACATACATGCATACACACATGTACGCAACGTACACCGCATGCATTCACCACGCACATACATACATGCATACATACATACATACACACACGCACACTGTTTGTTTTCAGGTTCTTGGACACGTATTGCTGAAATTAACAACACCCGCATGGCGCAGCACTACAAAGAGCAGATCAAAAGCACAGTCCCAACAAAGTTACGCACGACGGCAACAACGCACGGAGCACAACATCACATAGGGAAGGCAACCCCAACAACCACATCACATCACAGCACATCACTTCACAGCACTGCACGCAGTTCGACAACGCCGTCTCGTGGAGAGCACAAACAACAATTAGTAAGTAATAACCAGCCGGCCGGACGCGGCCGCATACATATACCATCCAGCTCGGCGGTGCAGCAGCCGTCCTCGCAGCTGGAAGGCTTGGCCATTTCACCTTGGGCGCCTGTTCTGCGCCGCGTCCTCCAACCGACTCACAGGGACTCAGTTTTGTCGCGCTAGACGAATGCAACTTCGATATGTCGATGTTCCAGAGTTTGCTTCTTCGCCGTCATCGTTATCTTCGCCAATAATAATCATCTTTCGCGGTGATCTAGTTATTGATTAACTCATTATGGACATCCTTAAAGGCATGCACACGCACGCCGCACATCTTTGCGCGTAGTTATGCAGGGAGCCGCCCGCCCGCCTAAAGGACGGCCGCGTTTCGTCCACAATCCTCGTTAGGTCACACGGATAACAGGTCCACCAAGTTTCAAAAACAAACTAAAAATTTATACGAGTCAAAGAAATCCCGGATTGAGGCGATCTAGCGAATCCCTGCGAATTCCTCCGTTAGATGCCACACATTTAAACCGCGCCCTGCGCGCCCTGTGGCCCCCCACCGCCCAACACAGCAACCGAATTTCCCGGTACGTAGATACAGACAGACAGACATACGTAGATGCATACAAGCATATTACTGGTTACGTACTACATGCCATGGGTTTGAAAATTCGCACCCCTTAGATGATGCACACACTAAAACCCAGTCCGCGCTGACGTGGAAGCGGCGCTTTCTGTGCTCATGGGCCCGGAAAGCAAGTTCCGCTCAACTGAGGAGTTGAGACGAACCACAGACATCAACGGAGCCGTTGCGAAAAAGAGAAAGGATGCCACGAAAGGCATTGTAGTGGCGGGCATGCGGTTGCAGCAAGAGTACGGAAGCCGTCGAACACCCGTACTGCGCGCACCTGGACGGATTACGTGATGCCTAAAGCACCCAGATCACGAAGCACTGCGTGCATCAATGTTTTCAGAATGAATAAAAAAGACTTCCTGCGGGCCCCAGGCGCATCTCGACCGTGCGACTTGTGCGCAGGCCATCAGCGCGCTTCGAACGGGGGCACTGAAAAGCATCGCTTGAACGTCCCGCTACAACTTCAGTTGTAGCTGAGTGCCCTGCCCCTGTCATGGAATATTCGTTCTTGTAATTGTTATTAGTTTTTCAAAGACACGGAACTGATTCAGAAAGTTGAAAAATCACAATCACGCACCCCACCTGCCTTGCCCAAATCGGCTCAACGCACACCAAAAAAACTAATAAAAGTGTTGCCAATTAGGCACATGCATCCGGATGTCAGATAGATAGGAACTGGCCGCGCTCTTGCGGCGACGTGCCAGAGGACCGCCACGACCCATGTTCTAAGATTTGCTCCATCGCCGGCTTCTCCTCTTGCCTCTTTTCCGTGACTAGCGACGCTACTTGGGAAAACTAAAAAGCAAAACTGTCCGCGCGCAAAGACCGACAGTTGCAATAAAATTATTGTCCATCCAATTTTTCACGGTATGCTTCGAGCCCATTGCCTCAACAGGCAAGGGTGCTTACGTGTAACGTGTGTCAGCGCCTAGCTAAGGGAAAACGCCAGCAACCCTTCTGGTAGGGAGTTACTGCCGCCTGCATGCCTGAATGTCACAACCAACTCCCAAACCTCAACTCAAAAGCATCAAGTGTCGAAATGCATGCCAAAACTATAATATCCTGCATCGTGGACATACATTACGTGTTTAACGAAGACAAAACTTTTGCTGTCGTGAATAGGACACCCTCCCCGCCGTTGCCTGGTTTCTACCCCCAAGTCCTACACCTCTGCCCATCCCATAAAAAATTACGCCGGCCCCACCAGTCCAGCAGTAGTAATAGCAACGTGTCGTACAATACGGCCTGCCTAATGGTTGTACGGCACAGGTTTTGACATAACGGTTTGTGTCATATGTGTCATCGCTACAAATGCTCCCATTGATGCATTCTTAAAACTGATTTTTGGAGCAAGGCGGCTAGGGGAGCAACCATCCACCCACCAATCCGACAAACGACACGGGCCGTGCTCGGTGACTACTAAACTTTGGTAGGACTACGAATAGGCGCGCATACTAAGGGAGAATGTCTCGCTGGGCTGGCCTACAGCACTGACTACCGGCTTCCTCATCGCTTCCTCACTCATTTTTTGCCTTTGGCGGATGTGACTTTCTTATCTCCCGTGGCCTTAGTTCCATGCAACTGTCCGGATGCGACACCCGAGTTCCCGAATCCCGAAACTAATGATGTGCGAGCAAACGCGCACAACCTTCTGCCTTTGGGCGCCTGCGGGTGGGCGCCAGACGACGACGACGACGACTCAAACAATCACTTAATCACCCGAACCCGATTTCCCACAAAGCGCGTGCGTACAGGGACTGCATGCGGCGGCTAAAAACGTCGCTTTCTTTGCTCATTTTCACAGCAGACGACATGAACCGACGCAGTACAACGAGCTGCCGTACAAACGTCGTACAGCCCGGTGCACACGCATCCACACAAAACCCACGTATCAGCCCCCTGCCTGCTTCAGCTGTCCTGTCGCCTTTCGCTGCGCCCGATCGACAGACACCTCACCGGTTCGCAATTTTCAGTTGGGTGGCTCCGGCTGCGGAAGCGCGGTATTTCTTGAACAGGCGACGTGAGCTGCCGCCGCTGTACACGGGCGTTGACGGCCGACCACGAGAGTGAGCTGTCGTGTAACGCTTGCCGTACTGTTCCAAGGTTTAGCTTATAATGCACCCCGGCAGGCACCCTGACGTCGTGTTTGCGCTGCCCACAGTAACTCGAGGTGCCTTGCGTCCCCCTTTCGAAGCCCCACTAGTGCCGGCGGCGGCAGCGGTGCCGGCGGCAGCACCGCCGCCACCGCAGCTGCCGCCACCGCCGCCGTGCCTGCCGGCCCCATGTCCCCCCGTCGATGCCAAACGCGATGCGATGTGTCCGGCGGTCCGCTTGATGGCCCCGCCACCTCCACCTCCCCCGAAGCCCTCAATTTCTTTCGCCAGCAGTTTCTGGAATTCCGCCTGCACTTGCGCCATAGTGGGGCGCTGTACGGGATCCCTGTGCCAGCATCTTTCGATGATGGACCAGGCGGCATCGGGCAGCGCGTGTATTCGCGGCGGTCGGAAGCCCTCCGCTACCTGCAGAGACGACACACATGCACGCATGCATGCGGGTTTGGAAGGTTGCTGTGGACATGAGCTGAGCTAGTGATTATTAGTGGGATCATCATCGATTTGGGTTACACGGGATTCTTCCCGTGGCTCACAGCATGCCGCAGAGCACCGCCCCTGAGATGATGAACCCGCCACCTGATCGTCCCAGGCGCATTGTCGCGCGGGAACAATCACAGGACACATGCAAAAAGACAGACAGACATGCTGACATACAGACAGGCAGGTAGGTAGGTAAGTAGACGAAGCAGGGCACTTAGAGCACCTACCTTAGCGGCATATCCATGTGAATCACGGATTCCCATCTTGGCGGCTCGCCCCGTGTTGAAGATGCTAATCAGAAGCATCTCGGACGCCAGGAGCTCGTACGCCAGTACGCCAAAAGAAAACACGTCGGACTTCTCGTTGTACGGCTGGTGCTGAAAGACTTCTGTCGATTTGGATGGGAAGGTGATTAAAAGTGAACCATGTTAAGCTGCGATTTGAGGTTTGAGGTCTGTGTTGCGGAAACACGATTAAAACCAACAAAACCAAAATTCTAACCAAAAGTCGACCAACCGATGTAGCAACCCAGCGTGCAGCGACTAACCAAGCAGTCGACTGGGCAACTAAAGCAAGACATGCCAGCATATTTCCCAAAATATCATAAAGCTGTCAGGTTGCTTTTAAACAACCCACCTGGCGCCATGTACATCAGAGACCCAGCTTTGCCTGCAGGAATGAAGTACGGCATGTCGACGGTACGTCAGTACGGAAAACAATCTAGGTCAAATACGATAAACGTATTAATAATCCTGACGCAATCCAGGCCAAGCACCTGTTGCCGGCGAGGAACGAAATCCTATTTAATACCACAGCGGGTAATCGAAATCCATGCGCGTACAACGAACATGCGCTTACCCCCCAACCACAGCCGCACTCCAAGACATGCGAAGAAAGGACCGCAAAATTACCAACACAAATTCGCCCGAGTGCCTGGATCCCATCCCACCCACCCACACATCCGCACTCACCCGTTAAGCCGTACACCCACTCCATTTCGTGCCGTCGCAGCGGCTTCAGTTCCGACTTGCCCAGCTGCCGGAGTAGAGATCCAACATTACGTAACCCAACAGCCAGATTGGCAGCTGAAACCGGTTCCACAAGATCCGGATTACAACTGCAATCACACAAAGTACGCAAAGTATGACGAATGGGGAAGTGAACGACACGTTTGCTGCTCACAGTCCATATTGTGGAGTCTCATGCGCTCCCAAACGCGCACATGTGCATGCGCATGCGCATAACAAAAGGTGCATAGCCGCGGCTAACAAACTGTGATACTGATGTTGGTCCCCAATGGGCCGCCCACTTTGCCCTAAAAATTATTCGCTCTTTCAAATTACATCTGTCTGTCTGTTTGCATGTCTATTTGCATGTCTGTCTGTATGTATGTCTGCCATCCCCACGCACCTAAGCAGGACGCTTAGCGTCGCCGAGACGGCCGCTAGCGGCGACATAGGGCCCAGGGAGCACGGGGAGGCAAGCGTAGACTGCGTTTCGCTGTCGTCGTTGTGCGGTGGATGGTGGCTATATGTACTGAAACTCCTCTGCGCCAATGCCGCCTCGTGCAGCGCTGCCCCCGCTGCCGCCGCTGCCGTCGCCGCTGCTGCGGCTGGCGTCGCCGGCCCGCTGGCAGCCTGTAGCACCGACGTCTCACCCACTACGGAGGCGCCGACGGTTGGAGGCTTCTCCGCATCGCCTGTTCGAGGTCCATTGGGGTGAGACATGGGATGTCTTGTTCTACCGGTACCGTTGGCTTTACCGTTGCTTTTACCCGTGTCAAGTATAAACGAGAGTAACGATCAATAGGTTGCAAATTCATCTTGCTCACCACAGGGATTTATCGTTGAAGACCGTTGATGCCGTTGTAGTTGTTGTAGTTCTTGTAATTGCTGCTCTTGCAGTTTCAAGGAGCTTTCCTTTTCGTCCATAGGCTGTGAGGAAAGCGGCAGAGGGAACGCCGGCAATGGCGGCAGCGGCAGCAAAGGATCCTCTACCTCGCCCTCCTCCTCCCCTTCCGCATGTACCTGCTGCAGCCGCTGCTGGCGGTTTTGCAGCACCAGCTGCTGCTCTTGCTGCTGCTGGTGCTGTTGTTGTGCAACGCCCAGCTCTCGCCCGGTGGCGAACCCTTGGTCCGGAGGTGACGTATCAACCCCCATCCTGCGTGACGTGGCGCCAGGGGGCGACCCAAGGGTCCTGAGGCTAACAGCAAGCAAGGTATGCATCATTAGGGGCCCTTTTAGAGCGTGGAGATGGTGGGTGCTTGCACTTGCGAGAGTGGTTACTGCCCCTCTCCCCTCATGACCCGGGGCCCCATTCCCCCTCCTGCCAGAGCTGGTTCGAAGTAACTTGAACCCTAAGATTCCAACATAAACTTAAACATAAACAAATCCGTTTTCAATCCACTGTAACGCAATCCATTTAGTCTACGGGAAACAAAACGTAAATCCGGTGCATGCACGGTCGCCGGGAGCTTGAAGAAGAAGAGGGGTCAGTGAGTCCATTTCTGCATCGGCCAGGCAGACATGCGGTACGACAATGCGTGCCTTACCCGTCGACAACGATGGCGGCTGTCCTGGGCTCATAGTTGGGGTCGCACTCCTGTCGAATGACGTCCAGGGGCTTTGATATTGGCGTCACTGCATGTGGTGACGTCAGCGTCGAACTGAAGTACCGCATGGATAGTTGGGTTCTCTTTCCTGCGGCAGCAAGCAGCAACCCACCAAGGAAATGCGGGGCGCAATTCCATTTGTTTCTCTAAATCCACCAAGTCCCGCTTTACTCCGTTTGGGTGTTTGAGCCCCTCTTATTACGCTCTCTACGAGCCATTATGCAAACAGAACAAGCCCACCAAATACCATACTCGCACGTACGGCAGGCAGTACAATGCAGTCATTGCAGGGCTTCTAGCCAGGAAAAGCCAGAAGGCCAGTCAAGGAACCATTCCAAAACTCACATCCCCGACTGCCCGTCTCAGTGGCCAGAACCCCCCAGCCAAATGCATCTTTGATTCCCTGAGCCCCCCCTGAAACCCAGCAATTGCGGCCCCGCTGAATTCGACACCCACCGATGTTTCGGCTGCCTGCAGTGGAGAAGCTAGGCGCCACGGAGACCGTCAAAAACGGTGAGCCCTCAGCACACGGTACGACTCCGAGGGTGCCGCTGCGGCCACTTGCGTCCCGCGCGCCGCGCACACTGCCATCTATGAAGCGGCTGACGCACATTCTAAGGGAGGGGTCCTTTTCGTGCCCGGAGATGTCAGCCAAGGAGGAAGTGCTCCTAAGGGACTTGCGCAGCATCACGGAACGGTCCTCGGACACCTCTGCATGTAACCCAAGGTCTGACAACTTGCAGATGAGCTCGCCTGTGCTGGGGTCGCGCTTGAAGAGCACATTTTCCTGGGGAAGCGAAGGGTGCAGGGGTTTAGAGGATAGTTGTGTATGGATTTCTTCAGGGGTTGCTGTAGTTGGGGGTGGGTTGAGGGCTCCTCTAAGTAGGATCGGCAAAAACACAGTGCGGTGTCAGGCACAGTTCCGCAACTATGGGTTTATTTTTCCACGTACCGGCTTCACGTCACGATGAATGATAGGCGACTTTTGGCGGTGAAGGTGCGCCAATGCTGAGGCGATCTGCGAATTGTCAGGAAAATAAGGTAAGGTAACACACATCGCGGCGCCGGTGTGGGCAATAACGTGGACGACTGTATTCTTTTCAGGTCAGTGTCAAGGTTGTTGCGGGGATTGCAGCTGGGATTGCAACGGGGATTGCAGGCAGCGGCACGGTACTTTTTGTTATTGCAAGAAGCAGGAAAGGGGCCTTCAGCCTGCCTACGATCGCGCGTAGACGTGACGCGACTCGACACGATGATCCTGATGATTCTGTAGGTACGTAAGTACATACATACATACATGTGCATGCACGGGGCGTGAGTCCCCGGGTCTAGGTTCCGGTAAAACGAAGGGTGCACGCAGGTGGCCAAAGGTTTTCAAGTTGTAATCCGTGTGCCCAATCCCGTTATGTCGCGACGCAAGCTACCTATGCAACGTAATCAACAAAACGCGATAATTGTGGTCCCAATAGTAACATAGCAGCAGTGTGTGGGTTTTGCAACCCCGACAACGGCACCTGGGTAAGCCACGCATAGGCTTGCTTGAGCTTGTATGCGCGCCGCCCAGCCGCCATTCCCCGCGTGATTAAGTCTTTTAATGTGTAAGACTGTACGACATACAAAGCAACGCAACCAAAGGAGGGAAAAAGAAATAAGTTCGAGTTGGCGGTTCCGCTCTACGGTTACGCTGCCCAATGCTATCCCAAGACCCGAAAATGACCTGATGGTAGCTTTGACCAAGGTCAACAAAGCTGGCAGTCAGTCGGAGCTGCTGCTGCACATGTGCAGTGCGGCCTTGGTGCGAGGACGTGCGAGGACGTGCGAGTGCGTGTGTCTGTGTGTGTGTGCTTGTAGCCTGACAGAGCTTTGTAACGGTTGCAGGATTTCCGCCATGCTCGCAGCTCAGAGCGCAGGGGCACCGGGCGCAGGGCAATGGCAGTCACGATCTCATGCCCTGAATTCAGTTCCAATTTTAATGAGAGCCTTCGTGTATAGTGCTTGTGGAGTAGCCCGCGGTGCAATCCAAAGAAGGGAGGAGACGAACACGACGCCACGGACCCCCATCCTGAGGCACCCACCTCACACAGTTCCAGCACCATTGCCAGTGATGGCTCCGGCTGCTTCGGGACGAAGCCAGCAGGCAGCTGGGCCACGCCAAAGCACTGGACAATGTGCCTGTGCGTGCGTGGCGTCCAGGGTCAGATGGAATTCAACCAAATGGAAGGGAAATATTGCCCATTACATAATGCATATCAGCATCGCTTCTGTAATACTTTGCTTTTGTAGCTTATCTTGGTAATGTAGCACCGCATTGGGGGATGTAACACGTGTACAAGTAGAAGCGCCATGGCGCCCAAGAAGTGGGAGCAGACGCATTAGAGGGTCCTAAAGGGATGTTTTGCTTGGAACGTTGTGTTAATATTAGTCCAGATCTATTTGTACAATGGTTTGTGGTGAGACCCTGTCAGGCCGGCTGGGGATGCCGCGATTCGAAAGTCGTGCGCCCACCACAGCAACCAGTGCTTTCAACTGCAGTAAGCACCTCATTGTTTCTGAGGTCTTATGACATGCTGAGCTCATATGAATGCTTGCGCTGTCCGTTTCGCTGTTTGGCATAATTTGCCAACAATGGCGGCTTGCGTGGCTCATGCCCTTCCTTGTTTCTCCATACAGCTATGAAACGCCACGCCTAATCATCAACATGTATGAGTACGTTTGTACTAGCATTGAGCGCCCACCCAGGTGCGCATAGGTCGTTTGTCCCGTGCTCGCAGTTGTGCCATATATAACGACCCCAAGCACAACACACCTACGTAGTCAGGTAGAAGAATTAGCGTACCTATGTTCAAGCTGGCTTGTCACTTGAGCCTCTCGTAGGAACATCCGTTCGTAAAGATCGTCCTCGGGCGCACCTCTCCCATCGGCAGGCGCGGCTACTCTCGCCGCAAGCGTTGGCCGCGGCAGCATAACCTTGAGTGCGACATTCTGACCATTGTATGTTGCACGCCAGCAGGTTGCAAATCCACCGCGTCCAAGTTGTTGGGATACTCGCAAAGATGACAAGTCCAGCCCGTTCGAAGCCAAGCATCGGAAGTCATCGCCAGAGGCAGAATGCATGGCTTTTTTCAGCAATGGTGCCGGTGTGCCAGCTGGGGTTAAGTCGCCTTCGGGTGAATAACTTTGCAGGAACAAAAAGAGTGCTAGCAGAGAGATAGCACAGTTAATAAGGGCGTCTTATTCATTTATTCATTCTTCTTGTTGTGCTTGGAAAAAGGACAGAAACGGTGGCCTCAGCTGAGTTTCAATGAAGCAGCAGGTGCCCCTTCCTTCCCACGGAGCGTCCGCTGCCGTACAAGGTGGCAAAATTCTATTGTAGCGCCTTATCCTAGGGCTTTCTGTAACCGTTGTATTGTCTACAAAGTTATCGGTGTGGCTTGAGCTTGTCCTCCAGTTGGAAACGTTGGGCTTGGAGTTTTGTTCCGTGACCCACAGCGCACGTGGAGCGCTCGTGCAGCTAGGTCGTTAAGCTAGCGGAGTGGACGACACCGGGAAGGTAGTTTGCTACCTCATGATCCACATGTCTATGATTGCAACGACAGAATGAAATGGCCAAGATGCGTATGTTAATGATTAGGAGAAAACCAACCCTTGTTTTCCAACTTTGCCGAGCGCGTTCGTTTTCGTGTACTATGGGATGCCCAAAAAGATAGCATTCTAGGAATGGGAAGTTGAAACATCCCCTAGGCTATGTTAGGCTACACTGAGAACCTCTACGGCTCCGCAGACGCTCTGCTGCAGCAGTAGGTCAAGGAAAGGAAAAATTGTAGAATGTTGTGGCTTTTACATTTATCAAATGAGTTCCTGTGGAAGCCGCCTTTCCTTCATGGCTTGAGCATTTCCCTGTGCGAGTACTGCGCCGTAGGCCGTAATGGCTGTGGCCCCACGCGGCACTCATGCGTATGTATAGAAAGCACGTGCAGGGACAGGACATGCCACATGAATGGATTTCATTCTCCATTTATAATTGAATTTTTCAAGATGTCCACTTGGACTGATGCTTTTCGTAGTCGAGACTCGATAGGTAGGGTGTCGAATAAACGACACGTGTTATCCCGACGAATATCAATCCAGATATTGACGCAAACTCTTTACCTCTTGGGAATTGTGGTATTAGGAGGTCTCAGTCACCGCCATGCTGCCCGGAAGGACGGAGTTGTAACCTGTAAACATCACGCGCAGTTCATGAACCCCTATAAATACTGTCAAGCTTGCTCATGGAATTCAACGTCGCTGGATTGCAGGCGCCCTTTTGCCAGTGTCCTGGATGTTCATCTAGGGGTGCCACACAGCAACTGTACCGATAGAGTCCAACAGTCATGTCCAGTCTATCAAGAATACAATCCATTATCTATAGATTATGTGAGATTAGGTATGCACCAAGCATCGACATGTGTCGAGGCGTGCGGCGGCTGCGGACTTGCCATCCGTCACGATGACATCATTTTCAAATAGTGATAGCTCAACCATGCAAACCCATTTTAATTTCATTCGGTCTCCCGAAAGCTAGCCTTGAAGTTGGCCCTTTTGCCAGCAATTTGTAATTGTCTGAGCAGCTCCTCTTGCAGCCAAAATAAAAGTTACCTATAATATGTTTGTAGCTTTACCTATATCCACTACACAAGAATGGAAGGCCGACCAGGATTGGGAAGATCCGGTGAGAAGTGGGACGGCTGCAGTTCGCCTGCTGCCCGACTCTCCTGCAGTTATTTAAGTTCCCTCTTTTCCTTACACATACAGAGTGCAAGACTGTGCTGCAACATTAAAGACTTTAGTAACGCCGTAATGCGCGGATAAAACGCCCGCAACGCGACTACTCCAACGCGCCAAGCAAGTGCTAGGAAAACAGGAACACGCGCACGCAGCGCCAAACGTTAAAGCGCTATATATACAAAACTGGCCACATTCCAAGACAACAAAAACAAACGACCCTTACGGTAAAGCCCAGAGGCGACGGCGATATCTGGGAGCCATCCAGCATCCGCTCCGTGCTAAACCATTAAGACGTGGTAGTCCTAAACAGCAACCTACTTGGCTCCAAAACGAGCGCACTTCAGTAAACTTCGTGGGCGCGCCGGCGTGCTGTGATGGCGTTGAGACCTCTATGCATCTCAGACCTAACCTCCCCCTGCTGTTGAGGCTCTCCGACGTTACCCACGCTGGGGAACCGCGCGTGTGCCGACCTAATGCTTCATTTAGAGCGGTATCAGGTCGCAGAAATGCGGGCAGAGAGAATAGTATGAGCAAGTTGTGCGGGAATAAGTTCACAACCACGCTGCTTAACCACCCTGCTGTGCTGGATCCAGACGTCTGCTTCGTACAAACGTGTCATGAGGCATGATGCTGTACATGACAAAAGCCAATTACATATGCGAGTGTCTAATGCAATGTAACAGCAACATCGGCAGCGGCAGGTATCTATAGATTAGGTATTCTTAGGGTATCGGAACTTTGCATCACACATACACCGGGTGCCTTGTCTGGACTGCTTGCCTGGGGGAATACGCCTCAACGAACGTTCCGCACAAATATAAAGAGATTTAGTCCGCATCTTTGGGGCCTTTCGGGAATTAAAACTGTTTCCGCGACCGGAGGATGATCCCCTGCAACAAAAGCCTACCTAATCGGAGGATTATCTTGAGCTTAAACATTTAAACAGGGAATATGGTAACTGGGTGGCTACCTTTTATACTTTAATTTGTTTTGGAAAACGATGGTTCCTTTACCGTTGAGTCTAACCTTGATTTCGTTGGGCCCGTAACCCCGCCCGTTTCACCGGCTGGCCTGGGGTTCGTAACCCTAGGGTTGAGGCGCTGTTGCGCACTGTTGGGCAAACAGCACAGCAGCAAGGCAATCGGTTATAATAAATCCTTCTGTTCCACATTTAACTAACTTTCCTAGCTCAGCTGAAGGGGGAGCGAGGCCTCTTGTAAGTTTCATCGGCTTTGGCGGCGGGAGTTTCGTTGCCAAACGCAAGCTTTGTACCGGTACGTATGTTGTTTCCCGCCAAACGTTAACGCAAAACACATCAATGTGTCATTAGCGTCGGCATTCTATCTATTGTGAAAAGCTGTGAGGTTTCTGAGGAGTGTACACGTCAGACCCAGTACCTGCCCATCACCCCCGGCTTGAACGTTTTCCCTTTAGTTCTGGCCACCACCTCTACGGCCCTCAATCAAGACAACTTAAAAGAACAGAGATTGATGTTAAATTTTTTGTCGTGTATTTATTTGACGAGTTGTTCTTGTCCATGAGAAATTGCGACCGCGGTTTCGCAAGCTTTTTCCCGGCGGCTGAAAAAACATTCCGTATGCAAAGCCGCTGCCTCTATACAGCAATATCTCCTCCGTGGCCGTTTGACACCACCTTGAAAACAGCTTCGGGAAAACACCCCGAAACAAGGCCGCTCTGTTGAACCGAAATATCACTCCAAGCAACCGTAAAATGTACCGTTGACATGAACTATTAAGATTGATGAGCTTATGAAACGTCCTAGCCTAAGTTTCGACCTTAGTTATATGTGACTAGTGCTATTCCGCCCACCGGTTGTCACAAAACATGTAGCGGTTTCATGGAGGGGTCGGGAACCAAGACTCCGTTCAATAGTGCTAATTTGAAAATAATTAAATATGATAACATCGGGCCTACAGCTAGCGCGAGGCCGAGAGGCCGCTACCGAGTGCGTGGGAGGGACCTACAGCGCGGCTGGCGGGGGCCACAGACATCCTTAGCATAGAATGGTCGCAACAGGAGCTCGGCAAGCAGTTTTGCGGGCACTTGAGATACACTGTTTGTAAATATTAACCTACTAATTTCTGTAAGGTCATGAACGGTGCCGCAAAATGCTTTACCTGCCACGCACGGCTAGATAAGATTGGATAAGATTCTCGCTATCTCTGTTCGCAACCTAACGAGTTCCTGCCATATACATACCCACCATCTTAGTTAGAATCCAGCTACTTTACTTCAACGTGGATTTTTGTTCTCCGCCAAACTCCAGGAACTCCACGATTTGAATTTGAAGGAACAATTTTAACCATTTGGGCTTACTTCAAAGGCTAGGTTAGAGAATTTATACTATGAACCCCAAACAGAAGCGGGTCATTCAATATACAAGCGTACGCAAAAGCGACTTAAGGCAAGGTAAGGCAAGGAATGCAGGTTTGGCAACGGCCTTAACAATCTCATTACGGAAAAAATCTGGGCAAAACTCTCACCTTCTAATTTATCCCCCAAGTGTCTGTCTCACCCGCAGCACGCTCCGGTGCCACACACACACACACACACACACACACACACACACACACACGCACAGACACGCATACACCCCCCCCCCGAAAACCCGAATTTCCCACAGCATTTCCACCAGCTCTACCACCACACACAATACCTGTATAAACACTCCTTTTCCACACAAATAAAATCCAAAACAAAAGCACTCCTGCACAAAAAGCACTCCTGCACAAGGCCCAACATTGCTCCTCACACACCAAAATCACACAACCCCCGTCACACGACTTAATCCCCCACCCCCGCCGAAATACACGTTAAAACACCCTTAAAAAAATCTCATCTGCATCTCTGCATTTGCACTGCCATCTACTATCCCTTCCTAACCCTCAAAAAACACAGCGCACATCCAAAAGAACCGGGTTCCCAAACCTCTTCCCCCCATCCTACACAACCCCCCACCATAAAAAAACAAAACGAGCAGAAAACATAAACACTAGCACTCGACAACAAGCACTCCTACTCCTACTCCTACAGGGGAAATGCCTCCTGCAGCACCGCCAGGTCCTTGCTTTCCACAGCCTCCAACAGATCAATCCGACCGGAACACGTCAACACCACACGCATATAGTTCCACACGTGCTCGGCCGAGGCGTTGAGGCCCAGTGCGCGGACGTAAAAGGCGGCCGAGCGGTCGTAGTCTCCGAGGTTGGCGAAGGAGATGGCCATGTTGGTCCAGGCGCGCATGTAGTTGGGCTTCAGATCTAGGGCCTGTGGGTTGCGGTGAGGCGCGGCGTGGGTGGCAGAGAGATCGGGGTTTGGCGGGGAAGGGGGAAGGACGAACCACACACGATTGAAGCTGCTGCCAGGGCAAGAGAGGGGGAAGGCGGAGGGTTTCCTCGGGAGCGGGGGGGGAAGAGGAGAGGTACGGGAGGTATGGGAGGGGAAAAAAGAAGACCACCGTGTGTTGTGTCGACCCGGGAATGCGAGAGTGGGCGCGTGGGGGGATACTTAAGAAGGAAGTGGGTGGAAACAGACCAGCTGAATAAGGTCAATGCCGTACAGTACGGCACCAGGGGTTACCTTTTGGTAAGCCGCCAGGGCCTCGCCACTCCGGCCATTATTGGCGAGCGTAGCCCCCAGCTTGTTCCAAAGGCTGTAGTCTGAGGGACGTAGCTCCAGGGCGCGTTGGAAGGCTTGTACGGCGGGGCCGTACTGTCGTCCTAAATGGTGCAGTACACCTAATGCCACTTGAAGCTCGGGATCGGACGGCGTTTGGGCGGCTGCGGACTCGAAGATGCGAATCTGTGGGTGTATGCCATCGGGGTGAAAATCGGCGTCGGTGGTTGGGTTGGGTTGGGTTGGGTGGCGGGTTACGAAGTAGCATGACAGTCGCGGGGCGGAGCAACAGTCGGGAAAAAGGAGAGAACAGACCGGCAGACCGACCGACAAGCTGAACAGACCGCGGCAGACAGACAGACAGATCGACAGGCTGAATAACTTTTAATTACATAAAATTGGTGCAAATGTTCTCGAATTTTAGCTTCAGCAGCAAGCAATAGATGCGGCGGCAGCGGACAAGGGGTTTGTTTGTCACAAGGGGAGTGGCGGCGATATATAGAAACAGTGAAAAAAACGGTGTCGTGGGTTTTTAGGTGGGCCGGCAGGTCCCCCTCCTCCTACCCACCCGTGTGGGGTCCTTGGCTGAAACCTGGCACCAGACACCTTAGCCCTTC
Source organism: Volvox carteri f. nagariensis (assembly GCF_000143455.1). NCBI lineage: Eukaryota > Viridiplantae > Chlorophyta > Chlorophyceae > Chlamydomonadales > Volvocaceae > Volvox > Volvox carteri. The sequence continues at coordinate 982,458 of NW_003307545.1, read as the reverse complement.
GTGTCTTGATTCATTAGGGTTTTAGGGTTTCGTATGGTTCACACGCACCCCGTATCCTTCCCACCTAGGGCCCACCCCACCCCCTCTTAACACCCCACCCAGTCACCAAACCGCCCAACCGCCAACCGCCCAACCGCCAACCACCCAGCCACGGGCTCACCACGTGTGTTAGTCGCTGACTGCTGTCCGGGGCCTCCCCCGCCGCCGCATCCAGGGCCTTATACGCCGGCTGGGCCGCCAGCCAGGACCTCAGGTGCCGTACAGCCTCCAACTGGGAGAGCTCGTTGGTATGACTCACACCCAGCGCTAACAGCACCTCAGGGTCCCGTGGGTCGGCTGAGTGGGCGCGCATCATGGCGGCGATAGCCTGATCAGGATACAACACGCAGGACACACAGGACGATGACAGGACAGGATATACGGAACGGTAGAACAGATAATTGTATGAACAAAAACATCCGCCAGGGGTCCGGGGTAAGTCGAACCATCACAGAAGAATCGAGATGATACCCGGGATACCCCCCGGGTGTGTGTGTGAGTGTGTGTGCGAGTGTGTGTGTGTGTGTGTGTGTTTTACGAGTCAAGGTAAAGCAAGGTAAAGCAACTGCGCGAAATCTTAGATTTCGGGGCCTCGAAAACCAGCAACCCGATAACGTACTGAATGCGGTCGAGGAAAGTCACCATGATGCAATTGTTCCAAAAAAACTATATTCTGCAGATCTACCTAGCCCAAACTGCCAAAGGCCTCTCCGCCCGCCCTTCCCCCTCTCCCTCCCACCGCCACCACTATCACCACCACCACTATCACCACCACCACTACCACCTGACGGTCGTCGTCGTTCTCCGCATGCACCGTCCCAAGCAGCCGCCACGCCTCCGCATTCTCCGGATGGGCACGAACCTGTACACGCATACATACATACATACATACATACATACATACATACATACATACATACATACATACATACATACATACATACATACATACATACATACATACATACATACAGGCACACACACACCGGCGTAGCTCACATTGGAGAGGCCGGAAGGCGGGTGAGGACGCGGCCCCCGATCGCGATGCGAGGTCAGTCCACGCCACCCCCCACGCACACACACACACATCCGCCCATCCGTCTATCTCTGGTATTTGCTTCACTCGTCCGTGGTTCATCTTAACAGTCCCCCCCATCACACACACACACACACACACGAGGCCTTCAAGCTGCTGCTCACCTCGGCTTCCAGAGCTAGTGCCGCTTCACTGAGAACTCCGCGTCTGACACACAGCAAGGGGGGGGGTAGAGGTGGATTGCGGGTTTTTCTAAAGTGTATACGACGATTATCATGGTGAAGGTAACGGTGAAGGTAACGGCGAAGGTAACGGCGAAGGTAACGGCGAAGGTAACGGTGCCGTGTTTGATGGTTTACAAGTCAAGTGGGACGGTTGGAAAAGGGGGGAAAAACGAACCACACAAGGGAAAAGGGGGGGAAGAGGGGCGAAAAGAGGCCCCCACCCGCCTATCCACCCATCCAACCACCCATCATCACCCACCTGAACAGCTCCTTGCCTTTCTGTTGCGCCTCCGGGTCCCCCAGAAAGGGGTTGCTCTCAGAAAACACGTACTCCCCGGGACCAGCACGCTCGTACGTATGTGTACCCCCCAGTCCGAAGCTCTCCTCCACAGCGCCGTGGCCGTACAGACGCTCCCACTCCTCAAACTGCCGTTCTTCGTCCTAGGAGAGAGGGGATGGAGGGGGGAAATGACGTGAGCAAACTGATCCTTTAATTCATAAAGGAACAGCTGCCAAGCGAGTGCCAGGCTCAGGCTCAGGCTCAGGTACGTAGCGCCAACACGCTCGCAAGCGGTGCTGTTGCCTTCTTTGTAATAGACAGACATACACACACACATACACACACATACACACACATACACACACATACACACACATACACAGCATTCAGCAATCCATCCTCCCCCAGGAGGGGCCCAGCGGACATCAAAACACTCATCCCACATCATGACACACACACACACACAGGCAAAGCGCCTACTCGCTCACTCTCGCCACTCATCCCAGTCTCGTAACTCACACAGCAGCAACTCAGCCCACTTTGCCTTTTGCCGTACCCTGTCTTTTGCCGTATCCACCCGGTCCTCCCACCAGGCGATCCCCTCCTCCTCTTCCCCCTCCCGCCAGGCCGCCTCCAACTGGGCACCAGTGGCCGCATCCAGGCCCTCATCCAAACGGAGGTCGGACACGCCGCGAGCAAACTCCTCAACCCAGTCGCCACCTCGGACGGCACCAGCAGCAGCCGGACCGCTGGTAGCGGGACCCGCATCGACAGCCTGCGCACACCCATGCGCACACCGTGCGGAGGCCGTGGGGGTGCGTGGGAGGAAGGGCGACACGTTGGGGCGAGAGAGAGATCGGGAAGCAACAGCGTCCGGCCGAGCCTCACGCCGACCGACCGCTGGGTACCTGACCCAAATCTAACAACCCAACACGGGCACCACCTGTCCGTCTGGAGTGTTGGGGGCCTTATCCGAACCCAACAGCTCAGTTACCCGGAGCCCTTTGGAGCTCCTCCCAGTGTTTTTGCCTACACCGACACCGACAACAGCTTTTCAGTGGGATGACGCTCACGCTTCGTGTGAGACCCGCCCTTCTCCCCCTCCCTCCCCCTCCCTCCTCTCTTTTTTCTCTGTCTCTCCGCGCCCTCTTTCCCCCACCCACCAACCCGCCCTCCCCCGAACGTTGACCCATGGCTCACTCGTCCATGCTCACGGCTCGCGCTGAGCTCATATCGCTCCCCCACCTGCTGCTGCCCAAACTCCGCCGCCCATTGAGATGCCGCTGGAGGTGCCGTACCCTGCTGCTGCCCAAATTCCGCCGCCCAAGACGTCGTCGCCTCCGGGCCTCGCTCCACAACCTTACAGCGAGAACGAGGGTACGGCGGAGACCCGAGATGTGTCAGGTCAGGAGCGAATGGCGGCGTATTTTGGCGGTGTGGAAGGAAGTGGCGGTGTGTATTGGTCCGCAGCTCCGAAACTCTCCGCCCAAGCCAGCTGGTCGGCATGGCGTGTCACCCGCGCTCCCATACCCATGGAACGAAGGAGGACGGGGGAAAGACGAACCACAAACGAAGCTGCTGCTAGGGCAAAAGTGTACCAGGCGTAGAACTGACCGAACGGCGTCCGGCGGGCGGGGGGGGGAAGGCATGTCTTGAGGGAAAACCATCTCCAGCCTTTAACAGCTCCCCCCTTCCATCAAGCCCTGTTCCTGTCCTCAGTCTCCGTCACCTCAAACGTCACCATGTCAAAGCCTTCGTTCCGTCCCCGTCCCCGCCTCCGTCATCTCATTGGTCCACGCCTCCGTCGCGCCCTCCAACAAACCTTATTATCCTCCAAGATCAGCTCGCCCTTGCTCATCTTGCTCACGAACTGCAGGAACTTGGAGTTGCGCATCTTGGGGTCGGAAGCCTGACTCAACACGGCCGCCAGCGCCGCCGACGTCGCGCGCGTGTCCACCGACCCACGGGTCGCCTGTGACGCCCGATCGTCCGAAGCCACGGCCGCCGTGGCCTGCTCTTGTTCCTGCTTGAAATCAGCGGCCCAAGTCGAGGCGGAGTCGGCTGGCACCGCAGCGGCGGCGGCGGCGGCGGTGCCCGTGAATTCCGCCGCCCAGGCCGCTGGTGGCGGCACCGCCTGTGCTTGTGCGAATTCGTTCGCCCAGCCGGTAGACGGCGGTCGTAGAAGGCTGGCAGGACTGCGGGGCCCCGCGGGGGGAGCAGCGGAGGCCGTCACACCACATGATAGTTTTCGGCAGGAAATTATCAACATTATCAACAACATGAAAAAAAATAGTTGCGGATTAAGAGAAAGACAAGTATAAATTATTTGTTGACTTTGGTGTATGGCTTTTTGTGTGGTGTCTAAACGGACACGGACACACACGGCAGTACAAAACAAACACACACACAACACACAGCCCTGACGTACCCCTGCGCCGCCGCCCCCGGGCCATGCCGATGCTCCCAAATCGCGTCCCACTGGCCTGGGCCCCCCGGGAGCTGTGCTGCTGCTGCCGCCGCCGCAGACGCCGCCGCCAGCTCCGCCGACGCTGACGGCGGCGGCGCGCCGGTGGCCGCGGCCCGCCAGGCTTCGTGCCAGTCTGCATGGTGCACGTGGTTCAGCTGCGCGGGCAGCTCTCGAGGATCTATCCGGAGGGAGGCCAGCAGGTGGCCAACCTGCACCGAAATTTAAAATTTCAAAATTTCTGCAAAAAATTTTCAGTTTCCTCAATAATATCTTGAATTTGCGCTGCGTTAGATTTTTTCAGATTGGTGATATTGAAATGAAATTTAAACGCAGTAGTGTCAATAACCTAGAAAGGTGCTTTTGTCGTGTTGTCGTGGTGCTTACCTGCATATCCGCAAATTTGTCCCCTTGGTCGGCGTACAGGTGCCGAGCCATGATAGTGGCGCGGTCCCGGATGCGGACCTTATCCGCCACCGTGAGCTGGGTAGACAGTTCGGGAGGCAGCAGGCCCGCAGCCGCGGCGGCACCGGGGGCCAGCGCGCTGCGGACAAAAGCCTGACCAACAACGGCAACAAGAGGTTGGGATGGGGGTGGGGGAAAGACGAACCACAAACGAGTGGGGGCGGGGCGGGGGATGGGGGTGGGGGGGGGGCGGGGGATTATACGCAGCGGGTGGTTTTCCTTGCAGATTGGAATTAGCACACGCATGGCGGCACGCCATGTGCTATCCAGGCAGGCAAGCGGTGGCCATAAGCCGTCATTACACAACTCCCCTCCCCTCCCCTCCCCTTCGGCTTCCCTCCTCTCCCCTCCCCTCCCCTTCGGCTTCCCTCCTCTCCCCTCCCCTCCCCTTCGGCTTCCCTCCTCTCCCCTCCCCTCCCCTTCGGCTTCCCTCCTCTCCCCTCCCCTCCCCTCCCCTCGGCTTCCCTCGGGACCCAGTACCCCAAACACCGACCGACGCGCCCAAGGGGATTCCGTACTGGATCTGACGTGAGGATGATCTAGATCCAAAACATTTCCTCCCCCCCATAGTATATCAACCCTACCGCAACGCAGACCGGACGAGAGCCTACCTGAAAGTGAGGTGCCAGCATGGGGGGTGGCCCCCGGGGCATCAGCTCCCCTGCAGCCGTCGGCGCTAGTGGCGGCGCTGGGGGCGCCAGCACAATAGGCCCCGGGACACGAGCCTCCTGCGCAGGGCCCCACGGGACGAATAGTAACGTGCTGAGCTCAAGGCCCAAAAGTGCAAGCTGGATCGGCAGCCCCAATCCCTCAATGTCATCCTTACACCTCCCCCATTTTCTTGTAGTAAATCCTGCTGCCTCCTCTTCCGTTGCCGCCGGCGCCTTGTGCTTTTTTCCGGCCCCTCCCCTCCGGCCGGAGGCAAAATGGACCGGAAGCTCAAGCGGAACGGAACCGTGAACAACCTCGGGCTGTTCCTCTTACCCCTCGGGACGTCTGTTCATTCACCTGTTCATTCATCACCTGGGTTAAGGCGGAGCTTTACTGAGGCGGAACCTACACTACTTCATAATCTTCTCTAAGAGCACTATCCATACCGCGGCTCTCCGGGGCCCCTCAAGCCTTCCATCAAGTTCGCGCTTTTGGACATATGCTCCTGGCGGTCCGTGATGCCTTGCTTTTCTGCAGCCACTGCGGCTGCCCCTCCATGCCTCCATGATCACTGGAAGGACCGCCCTACACACCTGACCATGAAAGATGGCGTCCCATTCCGCAGGGGCTGCAGCCGCCGCCGCGGCGGCAGAGGGTCCCCCATGGATACCCTGAAGGAAGGACTCCGCAGCTGCTGCATCCTGCGGTGGAAGCGGCCGCGGAGAGGGCCGACAGGTGCAAAAAAAGAAGCCGAAAAGAAGGAAAGAAAGCATAAGCCGAAGGCGAAGCCGAAGACGAGGCTAGAGGACAGGCCTTGGGAGGGGACGGCTACCAGTAAACAGCACAGTGGTGAATGTTGCCGACCCCGCGTGACCTTGCCCTTTCCCAGCCCCACGCTAAGCCCCTACCATTCGTGGCGGGCCCAATCCCGGGACCTGTAAGCCGCTGGGACCCGCCATTGCTAGCTCCGCAGGGGTATGGACGTGGCGAGCGAAGGTGCTGGGGCCCGCAACACCGGGGCCCATACCCGGCAGCTGGTGCGTGGGGGTCGAGAGGGACGGGGGCTAAGGGTACGGACGTAGGAGGATGGTTTTTGACTGGGTGGAAATGATTAATTATCCGGAAGGAATCCGGGGGGGCAGCGGAGGTGAGTGGCATGTAGGGCTGCAGGTTACGGGATTGCGGGAAATAATGATGCGCGCGGAGGGCTTGTTGCTTGATTGCGTGTTGATAGGCATGGGTGCGCGGACGTACAGGAGAGGAAATCCAACTGACCAGGCATACAGAGGTTGAGCATGCGGGAGGTTTTTCCCAGGACGTAAGCTACACAAAGCCATGATTATTGGAAAGAGGGGTTACCATAGCATAGTTCTTATGCATTTGCTTTTCCAAGGTTAAGAGAAGCAAAAAACACTTGTAGGTCGCAATGTACATGCAAATAGCGTGATGCCAAAAGACTCGTACACAGAAAGAGCGCGGGGGTTGATACGTTTGAGGAAGGGGTGCTGCACAATAGGCAGGAAAGGGGTATCCGGGGGTGCAGAACAGTTGCCGAGCACGGGTGGGGATAGGGGGATGGAAAACCGAGGCGGGTTTGCGTTTGTGTGATTGGCGAAGTTAGCATCAGGAAGTACATGGGGAAGCTGGATGGACTATTGGAGTGCATAAAGAACTATTCCACTTCACGAGTCAAGCATGTAGTAATAGGGAACTTGTTGGGGATCGCTTGGGGGAAGGGGGAACCCGGACGACTCAGCAGGAGAAACCTGCGTGGTTTTCCACGTGCGGATGGAGAAATAAGTCCGCAGACCCTGCTGGCGTACCTCCCGAAGCTGCTCCTGCGTTTTTCCAGCTCCGCCCAGAAGCGTGTTGACAAGTCCGCCCAGCGCATTCGATGGCCCAGCACCATCGCTGGGTGTACACATATCCGAGCCGGCAACAAGGTCCCGTAAGGAAGACATCTTTGTTTACTGTCAGAGATACAGCGAGTCTGCTTTACAGACACCAGAGGCGTCTGTGTCTCACGTCCCTTATGGAGCAAACACAGCCGGTCGCGATGCGGCCTACAAAATTTCAACCCATGCAATATACATAAATTGGTGTTAAGAAAGGAGTAGCAATCTTCCGGGAAGAAACATTTTGTAAACGAAGCTGCCGTTCCTGCCTGGTTCTATTTAGTGGATACAATATTTGCAATTTTATTCATCAATTCCAACATGTTTTTAGAAAGTTTTCAGACGATGGGTAAGCCGCTCGAAAAAGTTCGTTATCCACGCAACCGGATCCAGCTGCATGACCCAAATGTGTCCAGCACTGCAGCTCTTCTTGGAAAAGCTTCCCAGATCAAGATGTACTGTGCGGTAGCCGTATTCACAGAATCAACTCTTTAAGGGTAATTTTTCAATCTTGCCAAAGGCCACGAATAAGTTGTATGCATGGAAATGCCTTGAAATCTCGAGTGCCGCATGGTTTCTACTTGCGCAAAAAATGAATACCGCATCCATCGTCCGGTCGCTCGCGGAGCAGTCGGAGCAACTCTCCCGGGACTTGGACAGCTTTTCTGACCGCGCCTTCGAACTACAACGCTTGGCAAAGGTCCTGCAGGAACGGTCGGGGCGTAAATACGTTGACCAAGCTGTTCAAGTGGAAACGACTGCTGTGGGAGCGCCTGCGTACCGTGAGTCAGCCCAGCAGTTGGCACCATGACGAAAAGCTAGATTACAAGTAGCTTATGCTAGCTACTCCGCAACCTACTGCAGCTCATGGATGGCAGCATTTTCCAGAAGAGCGTGCGCAAAGCATGGACCAAGGAAAACACAGGAGGGAACAAGGACAGCCCTGCCAAGGGCACAGGCTAGCAACAACATTCCCGGATTGCGACCTTGGCCACGGCCATCTTTTTGCCAATCTCACACCCTGCCCTGGCACCTTCAGTGTGTACCCTGAAGTCGCCATGCGCCAGAGCCTCCTAAGTTCCCCTCGGGGCCCCGCTAAAGCCCCCATTCCCTGCCGCGATTTTTCCAGATCTCGACCGCGCCAAGCGCCTAGCGCCCTTCTCCTTCTCGCCCTTTGATCGAAAAGTCAACTGGCGTAAGCTTCGTGCATTAAACGTTGATCGAGTGGTGAGTTCTGCTTTTAGCCATACAAAGCACGTCTCCGTGTAGGGCGAATTAGCACAATCAGGACGAGCTTGGTTTTTGTGGACTCTGCACTTCAAAGCAGCGCCAGACACCGCGCGCAGAGTTGCACATGCAGCAGAGACCGCCGTAAAACCCAAACGCAATTTACACAGAGATTTTTCTTCAGCTAGCGGCATGTGTCATGTCTTGTATGAGCAACAGTTTCCTCGTATTCCCCGGGGCGACTGGCGGCTGTCATGCGGGGTCTGGGGAATGAAGTCGAAGCTCTCGGGTGTCGGCCGCTGCTGTCAGATGATGGAAATGTCCACTCAGGACTCCGATGGGCGCTTCCGGGTCATCTGGACATTGTTTGGCGATTTTTTGGCGATTTGGGTCGCGGCACATCAACCCTGTGGTGTGATCCACCCTGATCTGCTCCTGGACGACGGACTCGCTTCCTAGTGATTCCAGCTCGAGATTCTGCCGTGCAAGACGCGAAAAATTCTGTGCCGTATACCGCCCATGTTTCTTCTTATACGGCACCTTCCCAGTCGTCTCGAGTTTAGCGGTGTTTTATCGACCTCAAATCAAATCCAATTTGCGGCAGCATGACTATTGAAGTGACCCATATGCGCCATGTGGGTGGAAGTCTCATTACTGGAGTCTTCCTCGACATCATCGCTTGTTGGCGAAAATTCCGGTCATGGCGTTCATCCGATTTCCAAGTTCTCATCGTGCTCGGAAACAACATTGTTTCGCTTCTGTCAGGAATGCACATAACGTTTTTATGTTCGCGCTCGTGTGTGCTCGCATGTGTGTGCTCGTGGTAACTCATAGGTCCGTGAAACCGACACGCGCACCCTACTTGAGATGTACGGCGAGATGGCGTACGCGGACTTGGAGAAAGAGAGCGTGTACGACTTGACCGAGTCAAACCTTCTCAAGGTACGTCAACTTTGAAAAAGATGAACCGAAGGCAAGGGGCAACGTGAGTTGGCCAGCAACGTGGGGCCGGTACTATGCTCAGGTAGTGCTTAATCAAGACACATGTCTTGTTTGGTTTCCGTAAGCTGCCCCCCTCCCCACGTGCACCTACTGAGGAAGGTGCTACCTAGGCACTATTTCACCTTTTGCGCACTACTCACCTTACCTTATGTATTTTTAGAGATGTATCATCCCCCCCATAGAACCACCACCACATACACGCCCACGGACTTCGATACTTCTGGACGCACCTTGATGTCGTTATACTTCTGGACGCACCTTGATGTCGTTATACTTCTGGACGCACCTTGATGTCGTTATACTTCTGGACGCACCTTGATGTCGTTCTGACAAACGACATACGCACGCACGCACTCACACGTGCCATCCTCACCAGTTCCTGTCCACGACTCCACGACTGCGATATTACTAAAGAGACACACACACACGCACAGCTAGTTTATTAAAAAGCCCCACACACACGCACGCGCGATCGCGCGCGTGTGTACAGATGGTCCGCATCATGCAGCTGTTGCTGCAGCATCAGCAGTTCCAGTTGGACCAGGGACTGGGTGTGCAGCAGCAGCTGCGTGAGGAGCAGGTGTCCACACTGGGGGTGCTCCAGATGATACCCCACCTGGACATCAAGGGCGTTGGCGAGGGCCTCACCAAGCTGCAAGGTAAAAGCGGTCTGTGCGTCTGCACGGGGTGGGTTAGGCGTGTAGGGTATGCGACGGGGTGGAATTAGGGTTTTAGGGTTAGGGTCTTAGGGTTAGGGTTTTAGGGGTAGGCGTGTAGGCTATGCGACGGGGTGCACCGTGCGCCGAGGGCTGTGAGTTGGCGATGTACGGACAGGACGTGTAAAGTGTCGTAAAGCTGAGCCTCTGTTTATGTGAGTAGAGTAGTGCATGTAAGGCGTATGATGCGCCCTGATGCGCGCTACTGCCTGTAGTAGGGGAATTGGAGCAAGTGCCTTCAGCTGTGGTGGTGATGTGGTGGTGCTTGGAGCTTGGCAGGAGGTCGTTTGACAGGACGGAGCGGCGAACGGAGAGAGTTCGGCGCCTGCCATGTACGATACCTTAGCCCTTCTATCGGTCCGGTCCCATGCCGCGCTTCGGCGCCTGCCTCACCCCACCACCACCACCACCACCTTCAAGAACGCCTTTTGGTCAGTTCTACTTCTGGTACACTCTTGCCCTGGCAGCAGCTTCACTCGTTCGTCGTTCGTCTTCCCCCCCCCCCATCATCATCCCATCTCCCCCTCACGCTTCTCCCCAGGCGAGTTCTACCAGGTAGCGGATGCGGACATGGAGGCCATGTTTGCGCAGGTATGGGCCGCGGCAGCTGGCTTGAGGTAGGCTGAGGTAGACTGGTGAAGTGTCTCGGAGCCGAGGTCGCTGTTGGGAGCTGGAGTTGAAGTTGGGGTTTGAGTCGTCTTACTTCCAACCTTGGTGCGGAAGTATTAGTCAACCAAAAAGAAGGAGAAGACAGAGAACGGAGGCGCCGTCGCACCTTGATCAACGTCACTGCCAAAACAGGAAACTATGCTCGCCAGCTGCAGGAGAAGAAAGATTCGTCAGGATCAGCATCATCATCAGCATCACCACCGGCATCTTCTTCTTCTTCTTCTTCCTTAGCTCCCCACACCCAGGAAGGACCCCCAGGACACCCAGGAAGGACCCCCAGGACGCCCGTCCTCTCACCTCCACTTCCCGCATCTTCACGGCATCACATCCGCACAGACTGACGTAATGTTACAGTACGGCAATCTTGGCGGAAAAGGAAAAGCGAGCGATGCTATCCTGATGTTTTGTGCAGGTCCGTACGGAGGAGCGTACGGGAGCGCGGGACACACTGGCAAATAACGTGGACCAGGCAAAGCAGGTAAAGAAAGCGGCCATCTATGTCAGACGATGATTTTCCAGAAAATTTAAATAAAACTAGTGTTTTTGCCGTCGGGTTTCAGCCGCCCAGGTGTCCTACATGTCTAAACGTGGTACGGGGCTAAGGATTATCGTACGGGCCCAGAAGAGAGAAAGAATGAATGCAATCGAGGGGATGGGAGGCGTTGTCAGGCGCCGTCGTCGTGATCTCCTGCGTTTGGAGCTGTCTATAACTACGTCTCATGAGCTCTTATATTTATGTCCTACGAGAAAACAGGCGCGACGATTTTACAATGTTACCAGAACTGCCGCCACCACCACCACCACCATCGCCCCCCCTCACACACCTTCCGGACACCCACCTTCACATCAGCTGAGGGCCATCCATCTGCCTAGCACCCAACAATTCCTCAGATCTGCCTACTTACGCACCCGCGTGGCGCTTAATGCCAGGCAGGCAAGCAACGCAAGCCAAGCTGCTTCCTCGGGGACCATCCCTCAGCGTTTTTTTTTGCTCTCCCCGTCGCAATGCCCACTGCTGAATCCTCTTTTCCTTTTAGCTCCTGCGGCTCCTGACGCCGCTGCTACTACTACTACTACTACTACAGCAGCTCAATCAATAGCTGGACCTGGCACACAATTAACAATGAGAACTCTGCTGGCGCTACTGCTACTTTACCTCCGACGACGCTGCCGGTGCTACTGCTGCCATTAATTGCAATCGATGCAGATTTTGGACCTGCGGGTGTTCGGAGGGTCTTCGGTGGCACCCAAGGGCGCCTCCGTCACCTCAACGCCATCAGCGCCGGCGGCACCAGCCGTACCAGGAGGGAACATAGACGCGGGGGCAGCGGCGGCGACGGCAAACCTTGAGGCCGCCCCTGGAGGGTTGATGTCTCAACAGCATTCGTCGCGTGCTTCCAGCCGGGCATATGCCAGGCTGACGGCAGCGCCGGGAAGTAGCCGCGGGGCTCCCGCCTCCTGAAGTTATCAGCAGAGCCAAGGTCCACAAATGAGACGAACTTGAACTTGAACTTGTGCGTGGGCGGACACAACTACCATTGATAGGAGTTGCTGCATGGGGGGGATGCGGATGCGTGGACTGCTGAGCGTCAGGATTAGGATAGCCGCGTGCATCACACGGGGCGTGTTTTGTATACGGCGCGTGCTCGGTGTAACGCGTGTAAGGACAGACACGTGCACCGCTGCACCGCTTTGCTGTCTGCGATGCGCCGCTTATGTCTGCTTGCGGGAGTGACGGTGGGGTGGGGGAAGCAAGAGTGCGCACGTGCGCGTGCGCGTGTATTTTTATGATCTACGTGTGTGTACGCGTGTGTGTGGATAGGGAAGTAGCACGTGCATGCGTGCATGCATGCCTGTAAAACGGATGTGACTTGGTGCTCCTTTTTCTGCGTGTTAAGGGATGAGACATGAGGGGGCATGAGCCCGGGAGGGGGTGGTTGGGTTGATGTGTACGAGAGGGCGGAGGTCTGTCGGTGACGACCAAGTGTCCGGCGACCAAGGCCTCTTGTCCTCGTTGGAGGGATACTGTGACAGAAGTACATGCACGCCCCTCCACAGGCATTCTTCTTTCGTAAGCCCGCAGCGATGGTTATAATCCTGTAAATGCTGTACTTTGATACATGTACATGTACATCGTCCTTCCATTCATGCATGGCTTGCCGAGCCCGTTACGATACGGCCCTGCTCCTAGCACTTGTAGCCTTTTTCTGGCACCGCTGTAAGAATCGCTTCCATCCTTCCTTCCTTCTTTCCCGGATGACGCTTCCTTTAATTCCCGGATTGACGGTTTTTTCCGTGTTTTTCCAGTTTAAAGAGAATCAATGAAGTTTACAGCAGGAAGTTTGTGGTGATTGCGCTGACTTGCCGGCACGCGATAAGGTATGACCCGTGGGTCAACCTTATCGCTTGGCATGACTGTAATCCTTTCCTCCGGTCCTCGGGAGGCCGCTGCTTCTGCTTTACGAGTTATTAGTCAATCTTCATTACGGAGATAATGCCCTCTCTGAAAGCAGAGCACACAACAAAACCTTGGCGTTAGATTTTTCTGGGGATATGTCGAATTTGTGACTGTAATTGTGAGTCGGAAGCCCTAGTCCAAGAACTCGCTTTCCGGTCGCAGGTTGAGGATACGGAAACATCTGGGCACATCGCAAAAAACAGCGACGAGTCCCCCCGGATGAAAATCTACAACATCTAACAGTCGCAACATTAATTCACGTTCTGGATTTCTGATTTCTCTTGGATCCGTTTCCGTCTGCATTGGCATTAAATTGTATCCACATACACCGCCGCAGAAGAATAGCAATTGGCCCGTCGCAACAGCTCACAAGAGTGCTCGAGACACGTAGCATCAGCATCATAAAATCGTCGCCGTAGTCTCTGGCGGTGCTGCTGCACACGTCTCACGTCAGACGTCCAGAAAACGACGTCCTGAGAGTGCAATTTCCTAGCTACGTTTCTCCTAGCAGCTCAAACACCTTCGATAGAGAAGTGAATTTGAGGGATGAAGTCTATCCTCCATCGCTCGCTGGGCAGCCGAAGCATGGCAGAGCCCGTTAGAGCCTTCCCTTGGTTTGTTATTGGGGGCCAGCCGCGGTCCATCCGGTCGCCACCGCAGCCAGGTCCGGCAGCAGCCGTCGCCGGCCACCGCGGCGTCCTGCCGACGGCGGGGTATTTGCACTGGCGGCTCCGCCGCCGCAGCGGTAGCTCCGTCGTTCCGCCGCTGGCGGCCACAGATCCTGGAGGAGGAGGAGGTGGCGGCGGCGGAACCGCCGAAGAAGCACGAACCGGCAACAAGGCCTCCCGGCGCCGCGCCAACCCTGTTCCCGCACCATCATCGTCACCGTCGTCGCGCAACTCTGCATCTTCAAACGACGCGGATGCGTCGCGGCCGCCGCCCACTGGCATGTCTGCTGGCGGCGGCGGCAGAAGTCAGTCTGAGCGCGCCGCTACAGCCGCGGCGGAAGCGACTGTCGCGGAAACGGAGGCTTGGCGGCGCCAGCAGCAGAACCCGCAAACCCAGCCCCAGTCTCAGCTCAAATCGGTGTCTGATTTCCGTACAAGTGACCGCATCGCGGAGGCGCTCAACGCCGCCGCGGCGGCGGCGACGGAAGAGGCCCCTCTGCATCCCCACGCCAGCGGCAGCATCGAAGTCCTCCGTACACACCCTCACGAGTTCACCTGCAACGAGCCCAACACTTGCGGCGGCACTATCCTGGTGGCGCTAGATGATACGGACGACGCGGCGGCGGCGGTGGAGTGGGTGGCGAAGAACCTGTATCATCCAGGTAGAGGGGGAGAATGGGGAAGAGGTTGGAAAAGGGAGCCACGCGAAGTCCCAGTCAGCCGTGTTTGTCGTACACCATGGCCACCGCTACGGCGTCGTACATCGTCCATGCATCTGGAGCCCATCTCACCCCCTCCCGGTGAAGCCTCAGGAGTAATAGGTTTTCCTCTTAATATCGCTGGTGCTTATCAGTTCTGTCACACGCAACCAATTAATTATTTTATTATTTTCAATTTTTTGTTTTATTCTTGCTGTAATATTTATTGCGGTGTTGTTTTGTTGCTGTTTCCCTAATGGTGATGATTCAGGCGTGGACGAGCTACGTGTCGTACACGTAGTGTGTGATCCGCGGACACTGCAGTGGCAGACTTCACTGGGCACCACGGCTTCGGGCCGCTCCATTGCCGTGAGCTCTCACGACCTGGGACTGGGCACCGCAGCCGGGGGCGGCAATTACGGCAGTGTCGAGGTTGATTTGCATGTGAGAGCGTCGGGGTCTGTGTGGATGGGTGGGTGGTGCGTAGGCCGCCTGTATGTCTGTCGCATGTGTTCTGGATGCTGACTGTCGCCTCAATTGGTTCCCCGCAGCCGTTATATAAGTAGCCCATTGAGCAGCAGTAGTAGTAGTAGTAGTAGTAGTAGTAGTAGTAGTAGTAGTAGTAGTAGTAGTAGTAGTAGTAGTAGTAGTAGTAGTAGTAGTAGTAGTAGTAGTAGTAGTAGTAGTAGCAGCAGTAGTAGCAGTAGTAGCAGCAGTAGTAGCAGTAGTAGCAGTAGTAGCAGCAGTAGTAGCAGTAGTAGCAGTAGTAGCAGTAGCAGCAGCAGTAGCAGTAGCAGCAGCAGCAGCAGCAGCAGCAGCAGTAGCAGCAGCAGCAGCAGCAGTAGCAGCAGCAGCAGCAGCAGTAGCAGCAGCAGCAGCAGCAGCAGCAGCAGCAGCAGCAGCAGCAGCAGCAGCAGCAGCAGCAGCAGCAGCAGCAGCAGCAGCAGCAGCAGCAGCAGCAGCAGCAGCAGCAGCAGCAGCAGCAGTAGTAGCAGCAGTAGCAGCAGCAGCAGTAGCAGCAGCAGTAGCAGCAGCAGCAGCAGTAGCAGCAGCAGCAGCAGTAGCAGTAGCAGTAGCAGTAGCAGTAGCAGTAGCAGTAGCAGTAGCAGTAGCAGTAGCAGTAGCAGTAGCAGTAGCAGTAGCAGTAGCAGTAGCAGTAGCAGTAGCAGTAGCAGTAGCAGTAGCAGTAGCAGTAGCAGTAGCAGTAGCAGTAGCAGTAGCAGTAGCAGTAGCAGTAGCAGTAGCAGTAGCAGTAGCAGTAGCAGTAGCAGTAGCAGTAGCAGTAATAGTCATGGCCAACTGCAGCCCTTCACGAACTTGTATTCTTATTCGAAAATTTTCGACTTTTGAAAGGTTTTCTTTTCCGCCCGCCGCCATCGCCCTGGCGTCTGTTTGGTCAATGTACGGCGCACACACAGGATTACCTGTCGCGTTTACAAGCGGCCGCGGGGCGTGTCGTTGATCGGCGCTGCGAGCAGCTGCACCGAGGCGGAGTGAAGTACGAGGTACGGAAGTAAACAGTGTAGGCGTCGTACGACGTATGTTGCGTTGCATGCTTGCAGACGGTACATTATTGGCTCTTCTACTCCATGCTCGTTACTTTTGAGATAGCATTGCTGTGAACCCCAAGGCATGTTCGACACCGACATCCGCAACCTCTCCTATGTCGCCATCTATTTTACATGAAGAGTCTTCTCATACATTTACCTTTTGCTGCTGCTCAGGTTGAGCTGCCTCGGCTGTCGGCCTGTCGGTCTGCAGCCGGCATTGGTGAAACCCTCCTAGATGCCGTACGGCGGTACGACGCCAAACTGCTAGTCGTGGCCAGTCATGGACCAGGTGAGGGCGAAGGGGGAATGTGATCGAACCAGCGACCCATGGGTCTTTGCCTTCGCCTGCTTGAAAAGAGCGATAGAAGCAGCAGAGCTAGAGCCGGATTGGACTCGGCGACCAGCTATCGTACGGCCTAACGCTGGGTTTGCCGCTTGCTGATCTGCTGCTGCTACTGCTGCTGTTGCTGCTTCTGCCCGTCTGCGGTTGTCAATGCCGCTCTGCTTTTGCCGCTCCGATGTACTGTTGTTGTTGCGATTTGCGGTACTATTACCATATAAAGTTTACAATTGCTGTTGCTGTTGCTACAACAACGCTATACGGTTGCTTTTTATCCTCTTTGTTCGCCGCAGGTGCTTTGGCAGAATATGGTTCAGTTAGCCGCTTCTGCTACCAACACTCCCACGTGCCGCTATTACTAGTGCCGAGTATCGAGGCGCAGGCGGCCGCAGCAGCCGCAGCCGCGCGTCGTGCTGCCGCCGTGCCGCTAGCGCCGCCGCCGCCACCGGCTGCTGCTGCAGCGTCGTCGGGGGCGCTGGCCTCCGAGGGTGCAGCCGCCGCTGCGACGGCGCCAGCGGCGGCGGCGGCTTCGACCAGGAGTGAGATCCTTCTTGTTGTTAACCACTTGGAGGAGTTAGCCAGTGTCTGGCAGTGGGTGGCGGACAACTGCGCGCGCAAAGGTGTTGTCTTAGCGTGATGCCTTATGGGGAAGGGGCCGGCCGGCAAGTGGGCACGTGGGCAGAGAGATCACAATCCACCATGTTCCCTAACCTAACTTTGTAATGTTGTGTGTCCTTTTCTTTCATTTTTGATACAGCCTGTGCTCAGGACTGTTTGCTTATGGATTCTGTTTGCTTATGGATTCTGTTTGCTTATGGATTCTTGATGCATGCTTGCCTCCTGTTTATTCCCTAACGAAAGTCCCTTCCCGTGCGGTGTTTTGTGCCGTACAGGTGATGCGCTGTCTATCTGGCATGTGGCTGGACCTAGCCTCAGCGGTATGCCCTCGCTGTCCACTGCCATCGCCAACCAGCTTCAGAGCCGTGGCCTGGGACAGGTGTCGTACAGGCAGCTGTACAGCAGCACGGGAGATCCACAGGATCTAGGTGACCAGGTACGGCACGGCGGGGAGGGGTAGGGCGACGGGTCTGCACCAGCAACTGGGTCCGGATGACCAATAAACAGTAGCAAAAAACCTCGCCTATAGCTGTTCTTGCTACCGCCATGTTAACATATAACATAAAGTCAAAATACTCGAGCATCGTGCCTATGGAAATGTGGTAACTGGTAACGACGCATTAGGGGATGTACAGGCTGTACAGCTGTACAGCCTGTACATCCCCTAATGCTATGCGGGTAAAAGCCTCGAGCACACGATCTGCTTTCTGATGACCCAATTACATAATGCGTGAAAGGGAGGCTGCGTGCCTGTATTGTACTGCGGCACCATCGCTGTCCCTTCCTCGACTCGTTATCTCTTCCGCCGCCTTTGTGCCCCACCTGACAATTTAAAAGCTTCGCAAGCAACAGGCGCTGCTGAGAGGCGCTGCTGCCTCTCCTGTCCTGTGTGAGAACCTTGCTTTGCGTCTTATGCCTTGACGGCAGGCAAGGTCCTCTGTCGTACCTGTCGTGAAACCCTTTTGCCATTGCGGCATGGCCACCACGGCCCGCTCTCCACCACCACCATCATCGTCTCGTCGTCTCGTGACTATCCCCGAGAGAGAAAAGCCTTTGGACCTCTGCAACCCCGATTCCAGGTATGTCATCTGGCCGCCAGTAACCCCGCTGTGAAGATGGTGGTGTTGCTCAACTACTCGAGGAGAGGTCTGCTGCTGGAAGCCCTTCATGGCAGTGTCGCGTCACACCTTAGCCGCAACTGCCCCAAGCCGCTGTTGCTGATGCAGCTGCCAGAGTAGCAGCGTTCACCACCATAAGGAAGCGCCGTGTGTTGGACGGGAGGAGGGCGGTTAGGAGGTGAGGGTTTTAGGGTTTTAGAAACCCTAAAGCTAAACCTGCGATATGAGAATTTGTGGAGCCACGTCGTCTTCTGTTTTAACCTTAGGAAATGTTTGTGGCTCTATTTCTTCCGTGTAACTCCCTTAAGAGCTTGACGTATTGATAGGGGGCTGGGGGGGAGGGTTGAGAGGAGGGTTGGAAGCAGCGAGAGCTGGGTTGCGAGTTGCAACATGGTGGTGCGATACATGCCAGCCTCTATAGAGAAGACGATGAAGATGGTGGTGATAAAGCCAACGACGACGATAAACAGTATGGGTGTAGTCGACACGGGAAGATGCACCGAGACCGCTAGGAGGGCGGCCATGCGGTCTGCAAGAGCAGATAAGGAGATGAGAAGTTTAGCACTACCAGGCTGGGTAATGTGTTTAGCACGGACGCCAAAACACTTGACAGTGCGCATCAGGATGCATACTGGTAGCCTGTCAGCGCTGTCGTACCTTGTGCCTTTTGCCGAGGGCATCCTAATGAGGCTCTTCAAAGGAAGTATCCCGGATGTGGGTCTTGATGCTCTCGTGTCCCACTGTGACGAAAGACATTTCGGTGAGATTTATGGTAGACGGATTTCACGTAGTTGCTGTTGGTCAATCACATGTTCAGTTTTTATCCATGCTTCAGGTTTGCGCCTTAGGATGTCATTTCCTTACTATAAACAAATCTGTCACTGGCTGTTGTTGTAATATTTTTATAATTAAAACCAACGAAGATTAAATCCAGCAGGCTATGGCTGCACAACTTGAGCTTCTCGTCGTGCATCGGCAGGCAACGCCGAGCGTCAGCCCGGTGTAATATCTATGCATCTCTTTCGTCTCTCACCACATCCCACTCAAAAGACTAGCACTCCCGGAAAACACTTTTGGGGGTGTAGGGAGATTCTACTACTAAGAACCACCACCTCAATCCCTGGCAGCAAGACACGCAGGACCATTACGCCATGAGCCAGCATCGAGCCGTGCTGTGCCACAAGTGTGTGCGTCTGTAGGAAAAAAACAGGAAAAGAACTCCACGTACCCGATCAGGTGAAGCGCCTCCAACGACCCGTGGGTCGTTAGGTTCGGCCGCCCGCCGTCATCCGGAGCCTTTTCCCTGCCCTACACACGCCGCCCGACACGCCACTGCCACTACCACCCTGTGTCCCGCTCTCCCGCCAGCAGCATCCTCCACGGAGCAATGGGTGCTTCACATTAAGTAGTCTTCTCTCCTCAAGGAGTTCATTGCCATGTGTGTGCTAAAGCTCCCCGTCGTGGTCTGGTTCCGGAGCCACTACCCCTGCGCCGTTGCCAGCCGGTCTCGCCCGGGAATCCCGTGGAGCGTTACCTCCGGCCCTAACAGCTGCTGCTGCTGCGTCGGTCATCGCCGTCCTGGACCCACCGCCAGCCCCCGTTGCAAAGTAGGCCTCCATAGGGCCCAAAAGCTCTGCCATTGTGGGCATGCGACCTTCCGCCAGCTTGGAAAAGATCTGAAAACGGGATGGGGGGAGGAGCGAAAGCCAAGGATATGAGAAAATCGTTGCCTGGGTTTCTTGACCTGTCCCTCAGCTTGCTTGGTCAACTCATGGTCCAAGCCGTGGCTCGCATCTTTTCGGAGATGCAGTCAGGAAGGATGTGACTTAGGACGATTGGGAATCTTCCGGTACACGGAAAAGCGACGCATGGCTGTGGTGGGTACAGCCAGAATGGAGCTAGTGCCATGCTAAGACGCTAGCCATTACGCACCGCCGCGTCAATTTCAAGCCTCTAGGAGCTACGAATGTGCGACGAGGGGCCCAGACATTTCATCTTCCCCCCTCGCCCCTCCAATTCTCGCATCTCTCCTGTCTCTCCCATGCCGAGTTGCTCTCACCAGCTGTCCGTCAAAGTATATTTCAAACGCCCCCGTGTTCTGAAGGTTAGTAATCAGCATGTTGCCTACGAACCAGACGCCCATCACGGCACCGGGCCGGTTGGATGCCACGTTCTGCGTGTACCAAGCCACTGGCTGCATTCCGAGCTGCCTGAAAATGTGGTCTCCAGCTATGCAGAACGCCAAGGCCGTCATCTGTATGCTCCTAGCCGCCGTGACCAGCGGCCTCTTCCATGCCGGCAAGGGGTACGTGGTACCGTGAACCTCAACCCCGGGAAAACTGCAGCACAGAATCAAATGTGCGTTTTTGTACCGATGCTGGTAAATCATCCCACCTTCCTTAACGTAACTTACCGCGTTCGGACGAGCTGTTGGACTTGACCGAACGCGCCACGCATTCCTCAGCTACTGCAGAAGGAGATATGCACCCGTCCACCCAGCGAAAGGCCACCATCTGGATCTATGGGACTTTGCACTCGAGCACCCCCAAACATACTCATTACATCCGCGCTAAACATTAGGCCTACAATTCCAAGAAGTAGGGCTCCTTTCGCGATGTTTAACTGCATAACGTTTAGCCTTTGTAGAACTGGATTTATGCAAAGACCTTGACGGCTTGGACAGGACCAGGTAAGGAAAAATACAGGTGTTTAGAGTCAAATGCTGACCTGTTATACTAAAAATCGCAATCGGTTGCTCTCCTTGTCAGAATATGTTTGTATATAGTTTCAGGCAATTGTGAGCACAAGGAATGGAGGATACCCTGTACTTCAGGCCGCCACGTAGTGTTTCAAGATACACGTATTCATTCATCTATGATTGTCCCGCCATCTAATCCCTTCTTATTAATTTATATCTACGAATGGCGGCAAGTCCGCTCAACATATCCACGCCCTCATCGGCCTCGGTCGCCACGAGACCCATACAACAATTGCCTGCTCCTTGCACCTTAAGACGAACCTGCATACATAGTTGTGGACCCTCAACATCAAAATACTGTGGGATTGCCACTGCCGGATCTCGGGAGAATGGAGCACAGCATGGCTTGCAGTTGCCGCAGGCACATTTCACGCAGCGGCGAGTGCGCGGGGGCCTGCTTATCTCACAAGCAGGCCCAGCAGGAGGCATGGGAGGCCACGGGGGTGGATTAGGGGAACCGGTAAAGCGTCGCCATGTGCCGAGGCCACTCGCGCATGGCCTGACGCAGCTTTCCTTCCCCTTCAGGTCGACAACTTGGCCAAACGCATCCTGGTCGGACTAGCAGTCGTGTACATAGCTCTCGTTGTACTGGTGCCATTCTTCAATGTGTTTTTCCAGGTAACCATGTTTGTCTTGGCATCTGGCGAAAAACACCGCACGACTCCTGCCCTCGGCAGCAACGGAATTGCCCTGCTTCCCAACTTTCCCTTAGGCTTGGCCTCATACCTTCGCAGCACAACATGCTATAGATGAGTCACACATCACTGCTCTCTCCATAACCAGCTTCAGGCTCCTCCCTGGACGATTAAGCTGTTCTCTAGACAAAGCCCTATGATGGATTTGGTTTTTCCTGGGCCGCAGGCTTTCGCAAAGGGGATCGTACCTTTCCTAGAGCATTGCCTTGACCCAGATTTCCTCCACGCGGTAAGCTCTCCGAAACCACAGCAGTAGGCATCGCCCAGGAACGGATGTAACTTTCGTGTTATCAGCGGCCAGGCGGTTGCCTTCCCGGAAGCTGTGCCCTACCCTTCGGAAGCTGTGCTGTGTGAAGCAACAGTAACGCCAGTAACACCACAATAAATGGTCTGTGCCGAGTCAAGAGAACGGCATTAAAGGGGCCTACCGAAACGAACGCGGGGTGCCTGTATGTCTGTCTGTGTGCCTCTTGTTACTTGTCACTTGCATTATGCTGCGACACATTGTCACCACTCGTTATCATTATTATTGTTAGGAGGTGTGATGCTGGAGAATACCGTAACCTCATACGGATGTTACGCTCGCCTCGCCACGCAACGCAAAACACCGGCAGTGCTATGTGAAAAGAGCTGCCGCTGGCCTGGGGCCTAGGAGACCAGATGCGTACGCTACGCAGCTCACACCCTCGACCCTCCTCACACACACACCGCCCCCATCCAGTGCTTGGCTCCTTCCCTTTTGACCACGCCCCTCGTACCCGCCTTTTCTTGTACCGCATGCTGTTCCTCGTCATGCGCCGTACACAGTTGAAAATGACACTGCTGCTGGCCTTCGTAACTGTGCCCCTGAACACGGTGTTTGGGACTGTGGCCGCCATTAACCTGACACGCAACGAATTTCCCGGGAAGGTGCGTTGGAAGGTGCTGGGAAGCATTATTATTATTATATTAGTAGTAGTAGTTCTCATTCCACATAGGATGTGCAACAGAAGAGCGCGTCACTCCGCACGCTGTTTCTTTCCTTCGTTGTTTGCCTCTCACGGCTAGCCCTCGTTCAGTTGTGGCAGTCCTCATACCTGCTTGGCTGCGTGTGTGCCTGCAGGTATTCTTGATGTCACTTTTGGATCTGCCGTTTTCCATCTCGCCCGTCGTGACGGGCCTGATGCTGACGCTGCTGTACGGCCGTACGGGCTGGTTTGCAGCGTTGCTCCGGGAGACAGGCATCAGTGTGGTGTTTGCGTTCACCGGTATGTCTTTACTGCGGAGTGGGAAAGGCTACGTGGGTCAGAGCGATATATGGGAGCGGGATATGGGTCGAATTTGAGGTTTGCATAGGACACACTAGGCGGAATGGGGTTTGGTAAGATGGTAAGATGCATGACCTGGCCGAATGCCGTTTCCACCCGGATAGAGGTGGTGGGTGCCACGGCCACGAGTCCTCCTACATGGGTAAGGGAACAACATGGAGTGCACCCATTGGGATCGCTCAAGGAGAGTGGATTTATCTTAGGATGAGAACCTCGTTTGACGGGTGCGCAGCACGCTCGTACATTGACATGTTGGCTTGTAAAGTGTACTTCCTAGCCATCCCCTTCCCACTTCCTGGACCAGTTCCGTTTCCGCCTTATGTACAAATCCCGTGCGGCATCTGCTCCCCGTCGCCTTCCGTGTCCCTCATCGTTCCCACCCACCCGCCATGCAACTTCATTCCAGGAATGGCCCTGGCCACCATGTTTGTCACCCTGCCGTTCGTGGTCCGGGAGCTCATCCCAATCCTCGAGAACATGGATTTGAGCCAGGAGGAGGCGGCACGGACGTTGGGCGCGAATGATTGGCAGGCAAGAGCGGGTTGGGGCAGGTTGGCGCTGGGCTAGTCGACACTCGGACAGGTCGGGGTCGGGGCGGAGGGGGTTAGGATAGGGCTGGGTCATTCAGGGCGCTACCGGGTCATGGGTTGTAGAGGTCTTCCTGGATAATCCTCATCCCACATGATGAAGCATACTCGCACTGGTGACCCCGCGCGTCGTGTGTTGGCAGGTGTTTTGGAATGTCACCCTGCCCAACATCCGCTGGGGTCTGCTTTACGGCGTCATCTTGTGTAATGCACGTGCCATGGGCGAGTTTGGCGCTGTATCCGTTATATCCGGTGAGTGGTTGGTTGACAGTTTTGGGTCGTTATGTGTAAGTGAGGGTTTGTTGGGATAACCGAAAAATAGTTCCTGGGACGAAGTTGCTGCGGCTGCGTGTATGGCAGCTACGGTTCTTTTCCACGTGTGCTGTTGACAAGTCGTCGATTGTGTAGTTCCAGGTCATTTTCCTGCATGTCAGGCGTTGCGCACGTTCTTTGCAAACTTTCCTGCGTCGCCCTTACGTTTTCTCTTCTTTCACATGAAATTTCCCTTTTATTTTCCTTGGTTACCGTCCCTTTTGCTTGTAAAATCTGTCAATTTCCACTTTTCCGGACAGGCAACATTATTGGCAAGACCCAGACGCTGACGCTGTTTGTCGAGAGCGCCTACAAGGAATACAACACGGAGGCGGCGTTTGCCGCTGCGGTACTGCTCAGCGTGCTCGCGCTCGGCACGCTGTTTATTAAGGAGAAGGTCGAGCAGGCGGCAGCGGCTGAGTCGCGCAAGTAGAGGGATTGAAACGAACGGGGAAGGAGGAATCTGTCCTCCCTCCCTCTTTTCGCCCGTCAACGTGGCTCGGCTTCCAAACGCCTCGGTTGTGTGTAATGCGAGGGCAGCGGATAGACACGGGTAGGCATGGAGTAGGAAGGGATGGATAAGGGATGGATAAGGTGCTGATGTCGTAGGTAGGTGTCGATTGGGTGAAATTCCCAAGTCGTGGGTGGTTTCGGAGGGCAGCCGACATCTGCGACTGTGAACTCGTAAATTAATAAAGAAGCGGGGCAAAGGAGCGTGCATAAGCGCGCGTAGTGAAAGAAGGCGGGCAGAGTGGTGTGGGAATGAAGGGAGAAGGTGAAATTGTAGAAAGGAGCAGAAGAGCAGCACGCTTTAGATTTCCAGCGGCGCGCAGAAAATTTTTAACGAGTTGAAAATGGGTTATAGACGTGGCTTGATGGCGAGCGAAGGACAAGAATTAATCCTCAAAAGTGTACGTAAGGCTCTCCATGGCTAAAGATTTGTTTTAAAGGGATTTGTGAACACTGCGAAATCGCGGAGTGATGACGACGGGACTGTGTGGGTTGGATGTGGTCGTCTAAACACCCGACTAAGCCCGGAACCACCCCACACCAGGACGCCAGGATGGGGCGCCGCTTTGCACCCCTCTGGCCTAAACAATGGCATCAACATGATACCTCAATTCATCGCCCCGCTGAGAGAGGTTATCATCCACAGCTAACGACGGCCTGATGAGGTTCTTATACCCCACCACTGGAGCGGACGTCCCAAAGCGAACAGCCCAAAGCAACGGGGACTTCATTTCGTTTGGCATGTCCGCAGGAAATCCGTCTTCACACAGCCATCTTTTCACCCAAATATCACGAGAGAAGTATTCCTAGTAAATCTGCGATCGACGCGGTCAATAAAAACGCGGTCCATTAAATGCCAGAAAGCCAGTTGTTGTTGCTGTTACTGTTTCACACGTGGGACACATGTGGCTGTCGTATAAGCGAGAGCGTTAGACCCAGACACAAGTACACCTGCATAGCCGTTCCCTCGCATGTGCCCACGGACCAGGCCGGTTTGCAGGAGTTGGTGCGATCAAGGAAACGACGGGCACAGAGCCGAGCGGCCGCACCTGCTACCGCGCAGTTCCGCAACAGCCACGTTGCAGGCGATAAAAACCCTCTACCGCTTGCCCCGTGCAGAACCCGGGGCATCTGGCCCCAGCTGCCCTGGACCCTCCACCCGTCCCGTAACTGCCTGCGCTAACAGCTCCCTCTGCGCGAGCGCCGCCGCCACCGCACGCTCGTCCGTGTACGGCTGCAACTTAAGCAGCATCTCGTACACGTACATATCGTCTTGAGGGGTTTGAAGCTCCACAGCGCCGGCGACACGGCTCTGTCGGGCAGACAAGAAACGAAAAAATTATGCGGTCTCCGGCATGAACACACGACGCAGCTGTAATGGCTCGCAGCATCACATACATAACACAGCCACTATATCAATCGCATGTCAAGGGTTGTTAGGCAATAAGGAAAAACAGCGAAAAATGCACCGGGTATCTCACCGAGACATCTAGTTCCTCTTGGTTCTGCTGCAGCAGATAACGCAAATATCAAACTTTACTGTTTTTCACCTGGGGTTTACGCCTGCTCCTTTAGAAAATGAATTCAAATTTATAACAGCATCACGGTGACGAAGCATCTCCGAAAGTCAAACGAGTGCCCAACTGAATCTTTCTTCCAACGCCACCCCCTGGCCCTCCCCGCCTATCATCAACGCCATGCCAGGACCGCCGTACATACGAAATCCGCCACCCTGCCGTACAGTCGTACTACTCACCAGGAGCTCCACTTCCAGAGATAACTCCCTGCATAGCTCTCCCATTAGGATAGCCAGGTCGGGCCCAGGCAACGGCTGTACGGCAGCAGGCGGCGGCGGCGACGTCAGGGCCGCCGCCACTGGCGTTGGCGTAGTAGCAGCCGCGCTGCTGGAGCTTTGGGGCGTGAAATATCGCGGATCTGGCCCCGGGGTGAGTGGTGGAGCATCAGCACATGCGGCGTCGCTGCTTTGGCTGCCGTCCTGTACTACACTGACAGATGGAAAGAGTACGACGTCGACATCGACGTCCACGCCGGTGATGGCCGCGCCGTTGTCCCCCGCCAGCTGCTGCAATCCAGGCTCCAAGAGCCCTGCCGGCAGCACCACGGTCACACTCACCGTACTCGGTACGGATCCAGCAGCGCGCAGCGCTTAAGAAGGACAAGCAGCCCTAGTTGACAACTCGCTGAATAGCGAACATAGCCCTCAAAGCAGCGCAGACAAATGCCATCAGGAAGGGCCGCAAGCAAGACGCGGCAACTCGGCTCCATCGCACACAGCCCATCAACAAAACTATCTAAAACAGCATCCTTTGGGTTTACAATGTGTCTCGTTGACTTACGATTAACATTCGAAGCACCCATTACGTATATTATGATGTTAATTGTAAGATCATAACATACGTAATGGGTGCTTTCAAACCATACCTGCCTTCGCTTTTCCTGCATGCGGTGTCACCCGTAGCTTGCCCAGGGAAAAACATTTCCGATCCACATCAAACCTACCTGAATCCAGATCCGGATCTTGAATCGGGGCCAAGCGCCCTCCAGAAGGCCAAGCGTCCGGCTGCTGCGGCGTGTCCTGTATTGCCGCCACTGCCGACTGCTGCAACTCCTGGAGGCGACGTAACAGGTCCCGAGACCGCAGTGTTGCGTTCTGGAGGATGATGTAGTTGTCCTGGCTTTCCGAGGCGACACGGTATGATAGGGCCCCGTCGGCTCCAGTCGTTGATGCTGCTGCTGCTGCTGCTGCCACCGTTGAGGTCAGGCGGGGCGCCTGCATCGCAACACCGGGACAGCTAGCTTACCGTCTCCATTACCATGAAGTACACCGGTCACGCACGATGTAGGAAAAATTGGAAGGTGGTAACGGGAGTTCCGTTTCGGTTCGGTCAATGTACTGCATGTCTGCTGATATACGATGTGGGACAGTGTCAGCTGCGAGTTGGATGCATGGGCGCAGTGTGTAAGAAATTCGGAAAGGTCGGGAGAAAGCTCCCGTCGACTAGATGCGGATCCTAGCTCTTGAAGCAGAGAAACTCAACATGTGACGCCGGATTTGTGACCCAAGGGAAACCCCCATACCAGCAGCTTGAGCTGTTCCAGCTCAGAGGTGGGTTTCGGAGCTTCGCCATCTGCCACGTGGGACACTGCAGCTGCAGCATTTAGGGTAAGGCCCTTGCGCACAGGTTGCAGCAACGGAAGGTCGCTATGAAGGCTTTGTACTACGGAGTGCGCAACCTGGTGATTAAGGATGAGTTCCTGAGGTTGGGGGTGGGAATACGCCGAAAGATGTGCGTTACCGACGTGCAAGGCAGCTTTGGAGGTGTCATAACATGTTTTTTCCTGAGATATTAAGCATGCTAAACATTCTAAGACGTGGGTTCTGGAACAGGGCCGCACCTTCAACACACCACAGAATTGCACGAAGACGCGCTGCGCCTCCGACAGCTGGATAAGTACTTCCATACGGAGCCCGGCACGTAGTACGTGCTGTTAAACTTGTAGATAAAGATGTAAAGATTGGAAAACTGGTGAGCATTTTAGACCGGAAATAGAGGACGTGTGTACGAGACGAGTGTGAACAAAAGATCTCACCTACCCATTGGCTAAATTTACTGCTTTTGCATCATCGCTCTCGACATGTGCCACCTAGATCGAGGAACGTTGGGGCTTTTTTGACAGCCGCGCTATGATAAAGCTCATTCAGACACAGGGTGTTTCCTTCATCTAGCAGATCAAGTGTGATCAACATAAGGATATCGCTAAGATGAAACTAACCAATTTTACGATGCGCGGTAGCGCCTCTGCTCGCCTTTCCTCAGCCCAAATACCTTTTGTCCCTCTGCTTCACCAGCCTAGCAGTTCGACAGCTTTATCGTCTGAGCCTGTTTACTTGAAGTTTAGTCGTCGTCACGTTCGATGGGTTTCGTCGCAATTCCACAACGTTGTTCCGTCCGTCGTCTGCCAAGCGCAACCCATCTCGTCGACAACTGCGTCGTCTGGGCTAGGCCTCTTCCCATCAGGCATGCAACAAGCGCGCGTGCAGCTGCCAGCCGTCGCGCTGCAGGTAGAAGCGTCGAAGGTGCTTTCGGACGCTGCGCTCCCGGATGCCATGAGCCAGGCGCTACAAGGCGGCTGCAACATGATCGTGCTCTGGGATAGCAACGCCAACGCAGCGTCCATGTATGATGCCGCGCTGCGGATACAGGACCTCTTGCGTGGGCGCGCAGCGCTGCTGCTCGTCGATCGTACGGACATTGCACTTGCCGTGGGAGCGCAGGGGGTGCTGTTGACCAATCAAGGTGCGATGCTATACCTAACCTCAACTGGACCTAGTATTGTCCGCACAGCTCAGCTATAGTATGAGGGAAAGGACGTTGGAAGCACTGCTAAGGCGCTGTGCTGCTGCTGCCGAATTGGGTCCCGCCATCCCCCGCCATCCCGCGCCCCACCACAACAGCGTTCCACAGCTTTCTCCCCTTCCCCCCTCAGCAGCCTTTCGCAACGAGACGCATTTCCCCAAATCCCCGCTTCTATAAGCAGCACCTTGGCATACGTGCACACCGCCCCACATCCACGGCAGACGACACATCCACGACAAAAGTCAAGCATGAACAGAAGTACATACACACATGCATGTGATCGCCATGTGATTTTTACAGTCTGGGCGATTTTCATTGTCTAATAGCCTGCTGTACCTGACTTGGGCATCCCATCCTCCACGCGGCGGATGGATTTTCACCACCACCACCACCACCACCTAGGTGTCCCCACTGTCGTCGCCCGGAGGATGCTGTCCGGCTCGGGCCCAGCGCTCGTGGGTCGCGTGGTGTCGGATGAGGGGGCGGCCATCACCGCAGCGGCTGACGGCGCCAACCTGGTGCTCGTCACGGTAGGTAGTAACGTCCACGTGAGTCCATGTCGCCGCGGCCTCCGTGCGGGGGTGGAAGGGAGGGAGGGAGGGAAGGTGGAAAAGACGAACCACGTGGACGAGTGAAGCTGCTGCCAAGGAGAGAGTGTACACGAAGCAGAACTGATCAGCGGGCGGAGGGAGGTGGGAGGCAGGGAGGGAGAACAACCCTGGGCTTCCAGGGTAACAGGAAGTGCAGGAGCTGCTGTGCAGCAGCGAAGTTTGTTGCTCGTTTTGGCCAGAAGGTTTGATTATAATTATGCAAATTGGCAGCAGCAGCAGCAACAGCAAGCAGCTCAAGGATCAAAAGCCCTGCCCTGACCCTGTGCCCCCGTGTCCTCAGGGCCCCGGAGGCGGCGCACCACCCAGCGCAGCCGTGCTGGAGGCGTCCAAATCGGGGCAGCGCAGCGGCAACGCCATCCCGCTGTTGATGAGCGTGCGGGCGACGGGTGCGGGCAGCGGCGTGGAGGAAGCGCTAGAGGCGGACATCGACGGTGTGGCGGTGTCGCCGGAGGCGCTGCCGGAGGTTGCCCGGTGTTGCTTCGACCTGCCGGAGGTGCGGGGGGGCCCCGGGAATGGATGGCTTGACGCGCGTGCGCGCGTGTGTGTGTATAGATGCTGGGTTTTGAAGGCGCACGTGCGTGGAACAACACAACAGGTGCGCGTCTGAGTGTGTGGACGTGAGGCTAGCTGCTTGTTACCTACTACTACATCCACGGCGTGGCGCGGTGTGCACGGGGTCCCCCAGGTGACGGGGGGAGTTGCGGCCTCTGGTCGGGAGGGAGGCGGCAAAACACATTGTCCATGTTTTTCGAAGGAAGAGTAGCATCTGAGCTAGGATTGTGCTGAGGACGGTGAGCCATAAGTGGCGAAGCAGTACCGTGTGCCTGTCGCTCGCTGCGGGCATGGGAGGGATTGTGGGTGAAAGGAGCTTTCCTGGTGGGTAGGATGAGGCAAGGCAGGCCCGGGTCGAGGCCAGGTATCCAGGTATATACCAGCAGCATAGGGCAGAGGCTTTGGCTTTGGCCAGGGCTAGGGAAGCCCTACCTGCCGGGAGCGAGGGACCTTCCTTAACAGCCAAGGCCGGACAGGAAGGAGTCCATGCATGTGGGCGGTTAGCCTGGCTAGCTCTGGCAGGCTTTTGCTTTTGTTGCGGCTGGGGGCCCCGACGGCATCACACCCACCGTTATGCATGGACTTGGTCGTGGATTGACTTCCCTCTGGGCCTTTCTTATCCTAGAGAATATAGAGGCCAGAGGATAGAGGATTGATGACGTGGTGTGGATCCATCCCTTCACCTCCTCTGCAGACCTCGAGCATCATTGACTACACCACGGCAATCCTGACCCGCCTCAACGTCAAAGCTGCGACCGCCGGGACCGCGAAACGGCCCAAACAGCAGAAGCAGCAACAGCAGGCCGAGGATCAGGCAGCGGCAGCGGAGCCCGCGACGGCCCAAAGCCGCCAGGCACACGCGTCCACAGCAGCAGCAGCGGCTGCGGCGCCGGCGGTAGTGGCGCCGCCGCCGCGCCAGCCCGTCCCCGCCATTTCGCCGGCCGCTCCCTCGGCGCCGCGGTCGCCTTCGTCGCCGGCGCCGCTGTCCAGTCGACCGTTGCGGCGGCTGCTGGATCCGGAGCGTGAGACGCTGCTGTTGGACGAGAAGGCGACGTTGGCGGAGGCCCTATCGTTTCTGGAGGAGGTGCGAGCTTAGCTGAACTGAACTGAACTGAACTGAACTGAGCGCGTTAGGGTGCGAGGTTTACCTTGTTTCTCTACCTCGCTCCAAAGGAGGGACATGCTAACCTCCCGCAACTGGCGATATTTCTTGATTCTTATGATAAGATCACGTTTTGGGTTTTCTTCACATTCTTCTGGCGGGCTGCCTGGGGAATCACGCTGGTTGGGCAGTCACACGCTAGCAGAACGATAACCTCACGGGCCTGCCAGGCTAGGGGAAAGATAGGGCTTTAGGGTTTGGGTTGTCGATCTGCCCAGGTGCATAACCGGTGAGTGAAGCGCGGCGGGTATGGCGTTTGAAAGGAGCAGGAGCAGGCAGACGTTGAGGTCACTGGAATGTTTTTTGATGAAGGGGGTGAGGCGGAAGCGTGCTGGCAGTGTGTCTGGGCTATAGCTAGCTACGACGGGGTGAGAGTGCTTTCGGATAGGAGGGACGTCGTGTGGTAGAAGGAAGACGCGTGGAGGAGAGACGTGTTTTTTCGCAAGGCTAGGAGACTGTTCTCTCGAAGTTCTCTCCAGTTCCCTCCCTCCCCTCCCGAATGAAATGCTTTACGTTTGGAATTGTATGTGTTTTCCCAGAACGGTTTTGGGTCGAACCGGCGACCTAGAAAAAAGCGCCCTGCATCTACGGCGATAGCATCACGAAGCGTGTTTGAAAAACGAAGGTTAATTGTTGATCATCCCGTGTTTTATCCTCTTTTCCCTTATTTCGCCCCTTCCTCCTCCCCCACCCCCCGGCGCCCCCGTCCCTTGGGGCTTTCAGACCCTGCCAGGAGTCAGTGAGCTATCCCTACTCCGAGACGCACTCAAGGTGAGATGAGGGGGGCCCTCAGCGGAATTCAGGAAATCATTATGATGACGGTTACATACATACATACATACGTCTGACGCCCACAAATGGACTGGCATGGATCATCCACTACCCCGTACTCGTGGCTAATGTGCCTAGCACCGTGTGCCGTACACCTTCTCTGTGTTATTTGTTATGCGGTGGGCGGTACACTGTGGCGACGGCACTGTGGCGTACGCACGTACCCGCATACGCACATACATACATACACATATACATGCGTCCATTACCGCGTTGTCCTTCCTGCACGGACGCCAACTTGGGGCCGACCTAGGGTTGCGTCTACCTGCCTGGTTGCGTTGTGTTAGGCTGTTAGGTTTCACGGTGGCCCTATCCATGGGATGAAAAAAGCCCAGAACGTGAGTTAGCCGAAATGCCCGAGATGTACCTGCCGCAATGATGCACCTGCCGCGATCGGTTTCATTTATTTTCTTGACTGGACGGTCCGCATGGTGGTGTGGTTGGAATGGTCCTACAGGCGCTGGACGAGCCGTTCTTGGTGGCTGTGGTGGGCGAGTTCAACAGTGGCAAGTCCTCAGTCATCAATGCGCTGCTGGGGAGGTGAGGGTGATGATGTGGGTGATGATGTGGGTGCTGGTACTGGCACTGGATGTGGATGTAGGTGCAGGTGCAGGTAGAACATCTGGACCTTGACAATATAATTAGATTTCCCGCCACATTCGCTTTCCTTCCTTCCTACCTACCTTCTTACCTTCCTACCTTCCTACCTTCCTACCTACCTTCCTACCTTCTTACCTTCCTACCTTCCTACCCACCTTCCTACCTTCTTACCTTCCTACCTTCCTACCTTCCTACCCGGGAAATGTTGTCCTCGGTCCTCCCCCAGGCGCTACCTCGCGGAGGGCATCCTGCCCACCACCAACGAGATCTCCATCCTCAAGTACTCGGCCACTGCGGGAGCTACAGCCGCTACAGCCCAGTTGGAACAGCAGGCGGACGGACTGTACGTGAGGTACCTGCCGGCCAAGCTGCTGCAGGTGTGTGTATGTATGTGCGTATGTGCGTATGTGCGTATGTGTATGTGCATATATGTATGTGTGTGCATGTCCGTATGTATGTATGCGTGTTGTTTCTGTGCAAAACGCTCGTTTGTGTTCCCATCAGGGTTCGACACTGACCTTTCTGAAACTTGCGGGCTACCCCGTACCTCCCAAATTTTCCTTACGGAGGGGCCCCCGTACCAGGCTCCTGTACCGGCCGAAAACCTTACGGGGGCCCCCGTAACCCCCGCAAAACCTTTACGGGGGCATTGTCCTTGGCTGAAACGCTGTGGAAAGTGACGCTTTGCATTTTTTTGCCCTGTAAATCGTTATTTTCGTTATTTTCTCGTGAACCATTACACTCGGGGACACGGCACACTCAGCGAAAGCCAAGCGCCTTGGCCGCCGCGGCCGCCCATCCCTTCTGCTCCTCTTTCTCGTCCTCCTCATCCTCATCATCATCAAAATCCTCATCCGCGCACGACTCATCGGTATCTCGTTCTACGTCGGTCTCGTAGTCACTGCCACTAAAAGCCTCATCGCCACTAGCGGGCTTGTACCAGTAATTCAATCTCTGGGTCAGTCGCAACCTCCTCATTATCATCCTCTCCGTATGGATTCAAATTAATTTTGCTAACGTCAAAAAGGCTTATCATCTACTTTCTTTGTGGGAACAGGTTGGCTTGCAGGCTTTCCATCCATTATATGGTCCGTCCTCTCCCCTACAGGGCCCCGTACGGCCTCTTATAAATCCTTAAAATCCTTACGGGAGCCACCGTAACCGGCCTTCGGCCGGTCCGGGGGCGGCCCCGTACGGGGCGCTTCGCGCCCCAAAATCCTTACGGGAGCCACCGCAAAGTCCTACGGGCCCTGACGGGGATACCGAAAAAAGGCCAAAAACTTACGGGCCCCGTACGGGGTGTCGAACCCTGGTTCCCATGCCCCAAGAAGTGCCATGGTCCCGGTGTCCCCCATCTCCTCTCTTCTTCCCTCCTCAATTCGTTGCAACGCCTCTCTAAAGTTACCCACTTATATGTGTGGTGTGGTGTGGTGTGGTGTGGTGTGGTGTGGTGTGGTGTGGTGTGGTGTGGTGTGGTGTGGTGTGGTGTGGTGTGGTGTGGTGTGGTGTGGTGTGGTGTGGTGTGGTGTGGTGTGGTGTGGTGTGGTGTGGTGTGGTGTGGTGTGGTGTGGTGTGGTGTGGTGTGGTGTGGTGTGGTGTGGTGTGGTGTGGTGTGGTGTGGTGTGGTGTGGTGTGGTGTGGTGTGGCGTGGCGTGGCGGTGTGGTGTGGTGTGGTGTGGTGTGGTGTGGTGTGGTGTGGTGTGGTGTGGTGTGGTGTGGTGTGGTGTGGCGTGGCGTGGCGTTGTGGTGTGGTGTGCTGTGCTGTGCTGTGCTGTGCTGTGCTGTGTACCCTTCCCTATTTCCTCATTGACAACAATATTACTTCCTATCTACTCATCACGTCACTCCCACGTTTATGTTGGTGTTCTTGTTATCATTGTCCTCCTCCTGCCCCTCCTCCTGCCCCTCCTCTTGCTCATCCTCCTCCTCATCATCCTCCTGCCCCTCCACCTGCTCCTCCTGCGCAACCCATACCCAACAGGACCTCAGCATTGTGGACACCCCTGGCACCAACGTCATCCTGGAGCGCCAGCAGCGGCTCACGGAGGAGTACGTGCCTAGGGCGGACCTGGTGCTGTTCGTCATGAGTGCGGACCGACCGTTCAGCGAGAGCGAGGTGTGAAAGCGGTGTCTGTGTTTTGGGGAGTGTGTGTGAAGGGGATGTGAACATGCCCGTGCGTGTGTGTGTGTGTGTGTTTGTGTGTGTTACACCTCGGTTGCGTTACCCAGAGAGGAGTAAGGAACCCATACGAGCCAGTAGAGGCCCAAGAGCCTAGAAGCCACAAGCTAGGTTAGCGACATAGTACAACGCAAAAGTCTTGTCATGTGTCTTAACCACCTGGAGAAAGGGGCAGGAGCTGGCGAGGTTGCTGCACGACTAAGCAAGAAGCCCCCAACAGCCAACATAATCACACGCACGCGCGTTTTATTCTTATGTACACGTATGTCTGATAGATCAGAAATGCGCGAGCGTGTGCGTGTATTGCGTGTACTGGGGGAGGGCTAACGTAGCGGAGGAAGCGGGAGGGGAAAAGAAGGGCCAGCGGAACACGGCTGCACCCCTTTTATCATCACCTTGAATGTCTACCTGAGCGCGGGTACCGCGCCCCTAAAAACCCTAAACCCAAACCCCAAACCCAAAGCCCTAAAACCCTAATGTCTGAGCGCGGGTACCGTGCCCCAGTGCACAATTAAAGCCAAGTCGCCAGCGTCTCAAGTGCTCTTCCAGACCGCGCCCGGTTACTCGGCTACTCTCAGCCATTCGGCGTCCCACCCCCTTCTTCCTTACTTCTGGCTTACTCATGGCTTCCCTACTTTTGGCACATCAGTTTTTCCTTGGCTTCTTCCCCCTGTTCCCCGGTCTTTGGGGGGTATTCACTTCCCGCCAGGTTCGGTTCCTGGAGTACATCCGGCAGTGGCAGAAGAAGGTGGTGTTCGTGGTGAACAAGGCCGACATACTGGACAGCGTCGATGAGGTGGAGGCGGTCAAGGAGTTCGTGGCGCGCAATGCGCAGCGCATCCTGCGACTGGACCGACCTACCGTCATTGCGGTGGGTGCGGTGAACTGCTACGTGCCCTGTGTCCTATGCCCTGGGGGGTCGCTGCCGCTGCTGCTGCACGTACTTGACAATCTGAGCGGGGGACAAGAACTGTTTACGGCCATGTGGGCATGTGTGGGCCACCATGCCCTGCGAATAGGTACCGCTTCTGGGATGTATGTATGGCGTAGTTTGCTGGTGGCGTAGTGGTAGGTGGTGCCGTGGCTGCGGGTCAAGGTCCCCGGTCATAGCGTCCGTGCCGTAGGGCACGTATGGCGCTTGTGACGTTACCTTGCGGGGGTGGGTGGGAGCTTCCTTTGGCATCTGACGCGGCTATAGTCCTTTTTGGAACCTTTGGGACCTTTTAAAAAACAATTTCCCTACGCTCCCAGTCTGGGAGTCCCAGACCATGCCAGCCACGACCAACTTTCCCAATGCATTGTCCCAAAGCAACCAGGAGATCAAACGTCCCCGTTTTTTTAATCCGGCTCCCCTAACGCCCCTTGTTTCCCACTAGTCCTCTTTTTCCCTTGCCCTTGTCACTCATGTTTTTATCATTCCTGCTTGTAGGTGAGCTCGCGCGCCGCTCTGCGTGCCAAGCTGGCCGCTGCGGGACTCAGCTTCACGTCCTCACTGGACGCGGATGGGCCCTTTTCTTCGGCGGCCGGGGAAGCGGCCTCCCTCGAGGCGGAGAGTCTGGATGCGGCACTGCCTTCGTCCCCTGACTGGCGCTCGTCCAACTTTGCTGAGCTGGAGCGGCAGGTGTCGAATTTCCTCGTTGGGCGAGGTGAGCGGGCCTGGTGCGGTGTGGTGTGGTGCGGTGTGGTGTGGTGCGGGGCCAGATTATGGAGTGAGAAGGGAGAACGGGTGGGGCTTTAGAGTCTGCTTCGCTCGGCTTGGCGACAGGGGCACCACGCCACGGAGGGGTATGTTGCGACGAGCCGGGAGGCAGGCCGCTGCTGTGCCGCTAAATCTCCATGGTGATGATTCCGGATTCTCCGTGGAACATACACCCGTCGCTTCTTGAATCACCCGAGCACCGAACACAGTCATGTCCTCAAGACGCAAAGGGTTCATTTCCTGGCACTCCGCAAATTGGCTCGGCCTGGCTCTGCTGGCTTTTTGCTGCTGCTGCTTTTGCTGCTGCTGCTGCATATTTCCTGCCTACCTCTCCTTGCCGGTCTGCCTGCTACCCCTATCGCAACCATGACCAGGGGCTGGTGGCGGTGAGGGCGTGCGTCTGAAGCTGCAGACGCCCTTGTTCGTGGCGGATGCCCTTCTGGGGGCTGCCGGGCGGCAGCTGGCTGTGGACCTGGCGGCCGCTCGTGCGGAGCTGGAGGGGCTGCAGCTGGTGAGCAAGCAGCTGACCAAGTTCCGAAGTGAGATGGAGAAGGACGCGACGGCGCAGCGGGCGGCGCTGCAGCAGGTGTGTGCGTGTGCATGTGTGCGACTGCGCGCGTGTGGGTGTATATCTGTGTATATGTATGTATGTTGTTACAGGGTGGTGTATACGTATATGTATGTGCTGCTGTCGGGGCGATGCATGCTTATGTATCAGTTGTGTGTGATTATGAAGTAGATTTATACTACTCGTGTTTTGTTGTATGTCTTTGTGCGCAAGGGTCACGCAGAGGGGTCACATTTTCGAACGATACTGGCGCTACCTGCACTTGCCCTTAAAACAAGAAGGCAGGCACAGTATGCAGCAGCTGCTTTCGATTGCGCTCCTAGTGGTAAAATCACTCTTCCACTGATCTGTTCGACCGCCTTTCCCATCCAGGTGCTGTCCGGGGTTTTGTCCCGCGCCGAGCGCTTCGTGGACCAGACGGTTCAGCTCAGCAATGCGCCTCTGCTGGTGTCCATTGCGGCTGGCAACAAGGAATACCCGTTCAGGTGAGCCGGGGGAGCCGCTCCCACCCCGGGGGTGGGGGCCCCCCGCTGACCGTGTGTGTATTCGTGTCCGTGTCTCGGTGCCACATCGTTCCACTCTCCCCACCTAATTGGCCGCAACACATGCAAGAGCGTACAACATGTACGGTGGAGGTAGCGAAGGGAGAAATAAACACATACACACACACGCACACACGCGCGCGTCTTTGCGCTGTTTTCACTTGTACCCTCTGGCAGTGAGGTGGGTACGGACCCACCCGAAATGGTCACCCACTGCCGCTTGCAATGTGCCTTTGATCATACCGACTCGAACCGGCCGCATCTGACCGTAGCACCCACCATCATCACTACAATTACCGCCGTCACTGCCATGGGAAGTATTTACCTGGTGCTGTATGCTCTCTGTGATGCCTGCTCAGGGCTGCGTTTGAAAAAGAGGTGATCGGCAACGGCTTCGATTCACTGCGCGCCGCGGTTTCGGAGCACAGCTCCTGGCTCCGCGCCAACTGCGACGCTCAGCGCGAGTACTATGCCAGCTTCGCGGCAGCCCGTGGCGAGGCAGCGGGTGTCGTGACCATCGCGCCCTCCGCCGCCAGCAGCAACGGCACCGCCGCCGCCGCCGCTGCTGGTGTTGCTGCCGACCGCACGCACAGCAATGCAGAAGCCTCTACTTTTACCTCGACCCCTTTAGCTGTCTCAGCTACCGCCATCACTGCCGCTTCATCTGGCCCCTCGGCGTCCTCCCCGGCGCTTCTCGCCGTGTCGGAATTCAACGTCCGGGCTATTTCCACGTTGCTCGACACCGAGTTACAGCAGGCGATGGCGACCACCGTCGGCACGGCGGCGGGAGCACCGCTGTTCGGGTTGTTCGCGATGCAGGTATATATATATATTGTAATTTTGTAATGTTACATACATATATATAGGGTTTAGGGTTTAGGGTTTATATATTATATATATATATATATAGGAAGATGGTTGTGGGGTGTAATTTCCTCACGTGCCCTGCCCTACCCTGCCCTGCCCTCTTTCCATCCCTTTCGCTTTCCGTGGTTACCGCGAATCCGGTCTTCGTCCCCGGGCCTGTAGTCCCCCCCACCCCCGGGGTCTGTTGTCTGAGAGCTGCTTGAGCTTTTTGGATGCCTATAAATTCATACCTAAAAGGCCATGATCTCTTACATAACTGCTGGCTTTTTCCTCTTCCATTTCAACCTCCCTCGCAGCCCACCGTGAATGGCTACGCACGACTTGTCTCACAAAGATTGCCTTCCTCCTCCATTTCTCCTTTACCTTGCCCTCGCTTTCGCCCTCAGCTCATCCCCAACACCTTGGAGGACATTCTTCTGGCGGGGCTGTCTGGGGCCGTCAGCTACGTCTCCCTGCTCAACCTTCCGCTTAGAAGGGCGGATTTGAAGGGCAAGGTGGGGCTGGGTGGGTGGGCTGGGTGGGGCTGGGTGGGGCTGGGTGGCCAGCACCAGGCGTTGGAAGCGGCGCTGGATGGCCAAGCACTAGGTGCACTGACTGGATGGATGCTGGGGGCCTGCCTTTCCTTTCCCTGAAAGACAAGACTCGTTGTATGGGCTTGACTGCCTGCCGGTCGGTTACCTTTGCTGTTTGGTGCTGGGCGCAATGGGGAGGCAAAAGCCAGCCTGAGCAATCGCCCCCCGCATCGCCACCTTTCTTTTTCTTGTCTTGACCTTATCAAATCATACAACCAAAAGGTGGCCCATGCCTGCGCACACACATGTACTCATCCATGTCTGCACCTTTGCATCATGTTGCAGCACTTTGCGAATGAGTTGCGAACGAGTTTTTTACATCTGTTTACATTTTCCGGTTTTGTTTCCTCCTAACTCGCACACTCATCCGCAGATCTCCCGAGTGGCAAGCAACTTTGTGAGCGACGTGCAATCAAAGATGGAGGTGGAGGTGGCGGATGAGGTAGCGGGTGTCATGCGGGCGGTGGCCAAGCTCATGGAACCCCTGGAGCAGGCGTACGGCACCGAGGTGGCGAGGTTGGAGGCGCGTCAGGCGGACCTGGCGAGGCTTGCAGACGGGCTCAAGGTGCGTTCTGCCCCGGGGCGGGCAGTTTTGACTGCGAAAGGCTCAGTAGGAGGGCAGATACGTAAGGTAATTACAGTTTTATGTAGGGGCCCCCCAGGGCTGGGGAGGAGGGCAAATTCTCTCTCCTTTCTTCTTACTGACAGAATCAGGTAACGTGCCGTCGTCCTCCTCGGGATGTACGGCTTGGATTTGCGGCTGAGGGCAAAAAGGGGCATACATGCTGGGGCATAAAAAAAGAGCTGCTAAAAGGATTTGATGTTTGGAAGAAGAGCAAGACCAGTTTATTTATAGAGGGAAGCATGCTGGTAGGTTAGGTGTCTGAGCCCAGCAACCTGCGCAACTCACCTCGGGTGCTATTTCGGCCTGTGTGCTGTACCCCGCCCGCCCCCTCTGTGCTCCGCACGTCGTGCAGGATCTCCAGCGCCGTGTCGCAAACCTCGAGTGAAAAAACACCACGTTTTGCCAAACCTTTGAAGAGTGAAGAGAGGACGCCCTATGGTAGCTGTTCACCGTATACGCTGGACTGCTGTTGTATGCGCTGGAGGCCCCCGTGTACCGCCGCTGGTGCAGGAGCCGCAGCATCTAAATGATAACCATCACTTCGGGAATGAGTACCTCGAAATGCATTCCAGCCATCACAGCTGTCCGTTGCCAGTTGGGCGATTTGTTCCTCGACGGATTATGTTGCCTAATTGGGCTACATCACAGTTTGGGCGATGGATACCGGGATGGGGGTTGTAGCAGATGAGGGCGACGTCCCAAGTGCTGCCTAACGCGTGAGCCGGGCGGTGGTTGGTTATATGACGGGGATTTTTACTTGATACAGGAAAAGAATTTGCAGGACTTAGCACTTGTCGTCGCTGTCGTTGTCATGGTCATGGTCATCGTCATGTTTTTTTTGTGGCGATCGATGTGGATGCGGCGTGCATTACCTGGGCATAGGAGTGAATAGCATGCTTCTTTGGTTTTACAGGGGGAAGGGCGTGTGTGTGGTGATATAGAGGTTTTAAGAGGTGCAAGCGTACGGTACGCAATTATGAGTATGGGAACAGGTCGACTGGTTTCTGGTTGCAGTTGTGGTTGTTGGTGGACAGGGCTCGAGTTTCTCAACGTTGGAAGCTGCAGGGCAATTGTTTTGGCAGTCACGCCGTTACGCAGTGTTTTTTGGAACGGCGGGGAGTGCGATACAATACAGTTCCGGAAGCAATGTTCAAGCTGCTGCGGCGGAATCTTAAGAGTATGGCAGGATAAAGCTCGGAACGGATTTTGCAGGCGTAGAGAGAGAGTATAGATTGAGACGCGGCGATACGAGCGAGTGAAAAAAATGCCGTTAGAAAAAGAGTGATTCAAAGCACAGCTGGTTTTTTCTCAGGTCACAGCTGGCACGAGAATTTTGATGGAAGAGCGGGTCCTTATCCGTTTTCTGCGGAACGTGCAGTTGTGGATATGCTCAGGAGTTACAAGCTGGGTACGGATATGACGGGTGGTCTGCCCCCCGCATTTGGGACGCCTCAACTACTGCTTAGGATTTTAGGTTTTTTTTCCGGGAGGTTATGCACTCTGTACGGGTGATGGTACACCGCAACAAGGAGCTTCCCCTGGGCGCATGTTTATCAGTGATTTTAATATTGAAGGTGTGGGCAGCCAGGACAGGAGGGGTTGCTCATGGCTAACTGTATTGAAGCGCACAGACGACCCATGGGTCGGCAGGCACTGCCTAAATGTTCCTACACGAACGTTACAACAGGCTGTCAATTTTCCCGCTTGAAGGGTTCTTTTTGAACCATTACCCGGTACTCAGTACTCCAAGCTCCAACAGCAAAGCATAGCAGAACTGAAAAGCCCGAAATAAGTGTTTAGATCTTTTCATTCTGGGCATGTACATTGTCACATCTCTGCAGGCGAAAACCTTGATGAAGGAGGGGGGTACTATTAGCTTCCGCTGAATGTGGGGCATGCGATTGCGGGTATGCCTGGGACGTTTATTTCCAACCTGAACACGGTTGTTCTACTACCACCACCACCACCACCACCACCTAAGTGGATAATCTATATGTTTATATGAACCTTCTTGGTGCGTCCAGCTTGCAGGCGTCACAACAAGCAGCCCAAAACCTTGTGGATTTTTCCTGACCCTCAGCTAATATTCGTTTGTCGCTTGGCAAGATCCAACAGCAAAAGCACACCAAGACACGAAAACTCCAGCAGCAACGCCTTCTGAAAAGTTGTTGTTGTCCGCGTTTTGCGTGTGTGTGGGAGCTAGTGTCACACAGCTTTCTCCCAAGGTAAATTGCTCATTATGATTGGTTGAGCTGAATCGCTTGCGGACATGAAAATACTGACTGCGGTTTGTCGCAGGAGGTTCAAGAACCCAGATGGGAGGGACAGAAGTAGACTTTGGAACGGGATTTCAAGCACCGGCACAACACATTTACTATAAGCGGCAACGCGGCACGCGGTCGGGAGCAGTCCCATCAGGAGCTGAAAATTGTTTGACGTGGGCCCCATGGGTCATCTGGCCCCCTCTGACTCATCAAGCTAATATTCTGCCACTAAATTTCGGTTCCCTAGTTACTCAAAGATTACCTAATTGTGTGAAGAGTTGTATGAAGCGTATCGAGCTGTAGAGAATTTGGATAGAGAATTCGAGCCAAGGTGGGGGCTTGAGTGAGATCGTCCCTGAGCGTGGTATTATTGAAACTGAACTAATTTGCGTTTCCCAAGACGCTGACGCCGCGTGTTTCTGGACTTTGTCTGCCCTGATTCCTGAGCATAAAGCCTCTAAAACATGTCCGCGGCGAGCACCTGAAGAGCCTTCTTGTCTGCAGTTTGGCGCGCGCTTTCCATCTGCCTGGTCCGAAACCTCAGGACAAGGTCAAGCGCCAAGCCCATCGTCGCCATCACTTCCAAGTCCGGAAAGGGAAACCCCAACGAGCGTCTTCCCAGTTGCAGCCACTCCGTTCTTGCTTGGCTGAAGCTGCTTTGTGCAGTCCTTGTCTTTGTCACACTGTAGGAGTAGCAGGCGGTGATCTTGCCCCGCTTGAAGCTTGGAAAGCAACGCTAATACTTTTGCAGGCAAGTTTGCATTCCCTCCCATCAGCTGTCAGCCTCAGCCAGGTAAGTCAAAAGCAAGGAAGCCCAAAGGCAAAAACTCCCGAGGTTTCATCATCACAGCCCTTCCTTCGCAGAGTATTTCAAATTTCTTTATTGGCAGGGCAAGCAAGATTTTTTTGAGAGCTCAACTATCACCTGCTGTGCGATATGGCGCCAAAGGATCCCCAAAAGCTGCAGCAACAACAAGAGCAACGCAAACAACCACCTCAACGCCGATCCTGGGCATCTGCGGTCGCTTCGCTCGCCAAGCGCGTGGTTGATCCTCTCGGCATCTTCTCCCGCGGCTTTCCTCGTAGTGCCACCCAGCGCAGCAACCGTAGTGGCGACGCGGGTGCTGCGGCCGCAACGGCCGCCCTGCCCGCTGCCGACACCTCTGCTGCTGCCACTGCTGAAGCCGCGGACACACCGGCGGCATTTCATGCTGCGGAGTGGCGGCGTGACCTAGTGGCGGCAGCGGCTGAGGAGGACGACGAGGCCGTTACCGCGGCTGAAACCGCTGAAGCTACCGCTGCTGCCGCCCTGTCCGAGGATCTCGCTAACGACGTTGCGATGGGCGAGGTGGCGGACGAGGAGGGGGAGGAGGGGGAGGGGGAGAGCTCGCATGACCGCGGCACCGCTGCGGCCGAGCATGGGGGAGTAAGCGACGAGGGGGGCAGCGGTGGCTGCAGTGCTGGCGGCAACGGGGCCGCAGCGGCGCGGCGGCACGAAGCAGCGACGCCGGTGCTGGGGAAACACACGCCTCTGGGCGGCGGTCGCCACGTCTACAAGAGCCGCCCTCCGGCGACTGCCTACCCGGTGGACATCTACGAAGATGAGGACTCGTACGAGCTGCAGGTAGGTGCGTGTCACGGGGTTTTGGTGGGGGGATTGGGGTTTTGGGGGGGGGGGAGGGGCCAGGGGGTTCGCGGGAGTGCGGTGTCTAGCTAGATCGTGT
This sequence comes from Volvox carteri f. nagariensis, assembly GCF_000143455.1. NCBI lineage: Eukaryota > Viridiplantae > Chlorophyta > Chlorophyceae > Chlamydomonadales > Volvocaceae > Volvox > Volvox carteri. The sequence continues at coordinate 938,996 of NW_003307545.1, read as the reverse complement.
CAGTACGGGATGTGGGTTTGGATCCAGGTTGGTGAGGTTTTTGTCGTACTGTAGGGTTTCGAGGTTCACGAGGTTGCGTCTCTGGCGCCGTATACAGCCGGGGCTTTGATTCAAAGTTTGAGTTTCGTCGCTGCTGCTTCTGCTGCTTCTGCTGCTTCTGCTGCTTCTGCTGCCTGTAACTTCACTTCACTCTTTGACGGTGGAATGATTTTTAGGTTCATCTTTTTGTTCTCTACGCAATGATTTTATTCATAATATCTCTGCAACATATGTTTTTTTTACTAGCCTTGGCTTGCGCTGACCTAACGACCCTCTGCGCCCTCGTCTGCACATCTCTTCTTGGACCATCTCACGACACGACACGACACACAGTACACAACATGGGTCATCTGTACTCACTTCCGCTCGCACTTGTGCTGGCGTCAGTTGGGCGATATACATTGTGCGATATATGCGCGCAGGCTGATGTGCCCGGGATGCGAGAAGGAGACCTGGCGGTGGAGATTCTGGACCGGCATCGTCTGGTACTGGAGGGCAGTGCGGTGGTGGCGGCGACGGAGCGTGTACGACCGCTGACGGTGGCGGAGGTGGCGGTGGCGGAGGCGCTGCTGCCGCCGGGACGGAGGCCGCGCGCACTCCGGTAAGCGTGCCTCGCTGCTTGGTGGGTTGAGCTGTGAGCTGTGAGATGTGAGCTGTGAGCTGAGCTCACCATACGTACGGCGTACGGTGAGGAACGTCGTGTGCGTATGCCATGCCGTACAGACGAAACCCTGTCGTGCTGTGCCGCGTGCTGCTTTGTGCTATGCAACTTCCACGTGGTTTGTGGCCTGTGTGCATGTGCGCATGAACATCGTTTCAGGACGGAGCGTCGGCGGCGCCGTCACTTCAAACGGACCTTTCGCCTTCCTCACGACGTGGACCCTTCCGCGGTCACGGCATCCCTGCAAGACGGGGTACTTATTGTGAGAATAGCGAAATTGCGGACGGCCGGCAGCGGCAGCGGTGGTGATGGTGGTGCGGCTGCGTCGTCGTTGTCTTTCCAGCGCCGCATTCGCGTGGAACGACTTCCAGCGGCGGTGGCCGCGGCCGACCCACGGGACGTCGCTGCCGTCGCCGCCGAAGCTGCAGCGGCGGCAAGGAGCGACGCACTCGAGCCGCCACCGCCGCCAGTTGTGGGGGCCGCCGCACCGGCTCCGCTGCCGACGCTCCGGGACTCGTCCGCCACGCCGCCGCCGCCGCCGCCGCTGCTACTCCCCGAGTTCGCCGTACCACCGGCGGTGAAACCGCCGCTCCCACCCCCGCCGCCGTCATCTCTCACCACGCCAGCGGTGCCGAAGATGCAAGTACTTGTGCCGCCGCAGACATGGGCGTCGATGCTGCCGCTGGGTACGCTGATGTCGCTGTCGTACAGCAGCATGCTTGGCGTCAGTAGTGGTCAGAACGGTGCTGGCGGCGCCGGCGGTAACGGCGATGACGCCGCTACCGTCGGCAGCGGCCGCGATGGCGGCATGCGGACGGAGGCGCGCAGCCCGATGCGGCCGCCGGTGCCGCCGATGACCCCCCGCCAGCCGAAATAACCCTACGGCGAGTTGTACGGCTGGCATGGATTCGGTCTGGGACAACCGGTTTTGGCGTCTCGTCCTTGTTTGGGAGCTTTTTCCGCAACTACGGAGGAGCTTTGAAAAAACCCTTGCACCACACGTTTCGCCTAAAGCTGCGGTTCATCGTCCGAGGCGGTGGTGCTGCTCATACGCCGCCTCTAATCAGAACACAAAACAACACCCACAGTTTATTTTCTCGTATGTCATGTACACTACATCAGATGTCCTTCTGTTCGAATCAATGTGAAGGTCGATGACCGGATGGTCTCTGCCGGTTCCGTTGTGGGCTGGTATACATGGTGTTTGGTGCCCGTGGGATTTGCTGCCCCAGCAATATGCATCAAGGACGTCGTTTTAAGTCCCCAATACGGGGTTTGGGGTGCGCGGTGCAATACCTGGTGACGGCCCTGGCGCTCGGGCAGAACCACCTCGTTAGGGAACCCATGGGGCAGATTGTACGAGCATGTACGGCGCACGTAACATGTCCCGTTTTAACGAGCGGCCGGATTGGGGGAAGCCTTGAGGTTTATGGTGGGCGAGGCAACAACGCATCGTCGCCAACGCCGGTTGCTGAACGTATAGGAGGTTCATCAAGCGGTATCTGTTGCCTTTTGATGTACTGCACAGAGATATGAGGAGGAAGGAGCAACATGCGGCAGAGTTTTTGTTTTTGGTGTTGCCAGGTGCTGCTGCCGATATCAGAGCGCGGGATGCATGGAGGTATGTGTTGTGCTCGCGGTTTGCAGCTCTTTCTTTTTTTTCCTCGCTTTCGAGTGAGTGGGTGCGTTTGCTTTCAAGAGGGGGCGGTGCGATGTTGCATTACCAGTTTCAAAGGATTTAAAGCATTAAGTGGAGTACGATAAATTTTCCCCCAGCATACCGCTATAAAATAGTTCCATTCCAGTTTAATTCTATACGCACGAGTTTTTTTTAAAAGACTCGTTGTGTATCGTGTATATAGGATGGGAAGCGAAAGGAAGGGCATTTTGTCCTGAGTTGCAGGTAGGTGGAAGGGAATGCCGCTCGTCTCTAGGGAAGGGAGAGGCCGGTTGCGGGCAGAAGAGTTACTGTTGTTTGCTTTCCAGACAGATATGCGTCATATGGATCTGGATCGTTGAAGAATATCTTGCGGGTTGAGGTAGTGGTGGTAGTGGTGGTAGAGGAGGAGGTGTCCGCGGAGATAGCTGGTTGAGAGGGATTGAGAGATTGTGGTTGAGGGGGAGGGGGCGCCTTTCGTGTTTGCATTTTCGCTTTTATGTAAAGAAAACATGCTATTCTTTTTACTCCGCAAATCGCTTATAGAGATATAGCTAACGCGACGAGGTTCAGAACTAGCCTAAGCGCCTCAGCAGGGGGCTTGGGAGCAGCGATTTCATCCCATTACGTGACATCTAAAGTTTTCCAGCTCGAGAGTTTTGACTATAGCCATACATGCCGGCCCCAGTCTGTGAAGCACACTGCTACCCTCCCTCTCCTCTTTCTCTCCCTTCACACCTGCTGATGAAATGCTTCCCCCGGGATTGCGTCTTGATCTCATAACTTTCTACTCAGAACGGCTCCAGATGCCGTACATGTAGTCCGCCAAGACCCTCGGAGGTCTGAAACGCCACACTGCGAGTTAATACACTCCTGATCAGAGACCAGATTCAAATCAAAAAATGGAGCCACAAATTCCATTACAAAGCCACAACGCGGCACGATTCTGCCTGATAGCTCACGCCTTCGTTCCCGCTTAACTAAGGCTAATCCGACCCTGTAACGTGCACTCGTATACGGTACGACCGGTGTACAACTAGAGACAATTATGACATGGCTAGATGTCCAACTTCTGATGCAGAGTGGCAGCTACGTTTGATTGAAAAGCAACTGCACACAGATCAAATAAAGGGAAAAGACTGGATAGCAGGAGAAGTCCACCATTTGACTCCTCCATGTGGATTGCCGGCGGCTGCTTTCTGCCCCTTTATGTATTTCTCCGCATTTCAAGTCACTATGTGGCTCCGTACAGGGAAAAAGTTACTGCCATGAGACATAATTTGGCTTACTTAGGCCCACACATTGCCTTATGCTTTGCATCCGGATGCATGAAACCGCTCAACTTGGTGCAACTGGGAAGCTTAAGCTGACTTTACTTGCCGATATAATTGCGTATACAGAAAGGATCGGGCTTTCAATCTCAACTTAGACTTACAATGTTCACAATTTGGTCCGCTTAAAAAGTCATGCTAGCGCGCCATAACCTCTCACGTCGTACACACAAGCTCAAGCTCCACTAGCTCCGAAGTTAGGACATGGTCTCAAACGCGCGCGTTTTAACTAACTTCAAAACATTACACCCACAAACGGGACACACGCCATCAGCTACTATACAAGCAGTGTTAACATAACAAGTCAGGTGACCCATTACGTTCCCAATTAAAAAATTGGGGCCATATAAGTAATGGAAGAGGTCACCGGATTCACCATAAATTATTGCACCTCCACATCGCCTTCTGCCAGGCGCAAAAAAAACTAAAAAAGCTTTGCTTTTAACATAGCAACACAGCTAGACAGCTTAGGAAGTCTTCTAGATGTCTACCATCAGACAGCTCATGGAGTCTTGCTCACAGCAACATGCCAATCCGCCGACCAACATACAAAGCCGAATAATACAGAAACTTGATGACGTTAACTTCTTCCCAAACCTTCTGACTGACCCAGGACAATGGCTGACAACATTTCTTCCGACACTTCCCTCCGGCAAATCCATGCCTCCCACATGAATTGCTGCAACAAGCCCATCGCAGTTCGCCGCACGCGCGACACAACGCTCGTAGCCCACTTCGGGGATTTACCCCAAATCGCTGCCAACAGAATGAAGCCAAAATAACAATAGTGTCTGGATACTTCATTACAGTAACACTTTATCACATCAAAACTCTTATCCTTAAGGCCACAATTTTGCGAATGCATGAATCCTCTGGCCATGCTAGAATTGAGGCAGGAGATTTACCATCAGAGGTGCCAGACCTTTGTAACGCCTGCCTGGCTACCCTCATGTGCAGCCTAACAGTACTCCGGAAATAAAGAGCTGGCAGCTTTAAAATAAAGTTCACAAGAGGAGCGCTGTCACAAATCCGTGAGAGTACGAAATGGAACTTACTTCGTATCGCGCTGGGACTTTCAGAACCAGTGCACTTGCTTCTTCAGCTTCTCCTCCGAAACCCAGGTGCCGTGGAAACCATACGGAACGCGACGCGGCATGAGCAAGGACGCCATGGGCTTAGACGCCATTGTCCGCGCATCGTAGATGTTCATGTACGACGTGTCAGTCTTGGTGTCGTGCACGTACGCGACCAGAAAGCCGTCGTCCTCGGTGACCGCTCCATTGCGAGGCACGAAGACGGCTTCACCGCCCAGGACACCCGGGGGGTAATTGACCTTGGCCACGCAAGCGTCGGAACCTGGGGGAGCCGCCAAGTTCATCTTGGCAATCCCGTTGAACGCAGGCAAGCTGTTGCAGCAAAAAAATGTGAAAAATAATCAGTATTATGAGGATGGACTTCCAGCAAGTATTAAGGCGCAACAGAAAGGCAGTATGGGGATAACTTTGGGGATTATAATTATGGGGATTATTTTGGACCCAAATCCGCCATTGATAAGAGTGCTTTGATTTTTGTTGGGCACTTGGGAAAAAAAACACTCGTAACATAAAGGGACCCGTAGCAGTTGCCTCCATCAGGAGTTGAGGTCCGGGGACGGGAAGGCGAGCTGTTCAGTTGCAAACAGACATCATGCTTTACTTAGGGTTCCTCGAACCCACCACCATCATCATTATCATTATCATCAACATCAACATCCATTCGCAGTCTTCTGCGGCGCTGTGTTGCCTAGCCAGGGGCTGGGAGAGCGTCCCGGTTGGCGTGAGTAAGCGAGTGAGGCGCGCGCGGAGGAACAGACGGACGTAGAGCCGCGCGCCTGCCCCTGCGCTGTGTTTCGGCCCCCGGTCAGGGCCCCCGGTGCTCTCGGTCCTTTCTCGGGGACGAGCCCCCCACAGTGTAACACCCCCATCAACATCCTCATTAAACGTCGTATTATGCCCCACCTGGAAGATGCATCATGTACGGCAACCCAGGACCATTGGCACGGGTGGGTGACCTGGAAAGGATCCGTTTTGGAGCGCACAGCAGCATCCGTACAACCAAGTGGAAAAGCATTCAAGGGAAATACCAATTCATTTCAAGTGAAAAAACATTCGGGGGTAGCCTCGTCGGAAAAAAGCCCTAAGTGCGCTACCTGTCTACTAGGATCTCCAATTTTGGCCCTCTGTTAACGGTACTTACAGCAGCTGCAGCTGCAGCACCTACCTAACGACCTAACTACCTACGCATCTAAACATCTCTCTTTACTAACTAAATAGTACCTACCTACGACTACCTACCTAAGTGTGCGTATCAACGCCATTCATGTCCCACAGAGAAACAAGAGACACACATGCACGCCAACATAAGCAACCGCCAGCACGGCAGCAGTAAAGTAACTTTCCTTAAGCCTCAAAATGAAGCCTAACTCAAGTCTATCCAAACTGGCCTTCTCCCAATCCTGTTAGGCACCATGATGATCTTGTCGTACTTCGAACTTCGACTGCACAAGATACCGAAGCCCCGGTAGACATCGTGTGATATTCTCAGCGTCGTGAAGGTAACAGCTGACTCAGCCGCGCGCCATCTTATTTGGCTTTCCTTTACGTCATGTCCAAGTTCACACCCACACATGTCGTACAGCCGCACACGCGAGCCCGTACGCCGAGACCACGTACCATGTTCGGATGTACCACTGGGAAATCGCACAGCAGCTCCGACAACCGCCGAATCGACGCAGTTCCAGTTGATGGACTCAAGGTGTACTCCGTCAAGTGGGCTAGTTGCTGAACCGAAGCACGCCGGACAGTCCAGAATAGGCAACACGGCCGAAGGCACACAATGGCGAAGTCATTGGCGAGAAAAAAGAGGAATCTGTAGCCATGATGCCGATCCAAGACTGTACGGTTACAGCACCAACAGCTCGCAGCCGAACAGTTAAACACGCTCGTCAGGTACGGAAGTACGGCGGCACTGTAGCACGGTGCTCGCACGCCACAATCCTCAACACGGGCGATAGAGGGGGGTGCTGTAAATTTGGGGTGGAAGATGAAAAGCCCAGAGCATGTGCTCGTTGTGTATGTGCGAAGGGTGCACGGTCCCCTTGTACGCCTCTCACCTCACTCTTCATGGAGTCCAAAGATAGGTCTACATTGTCCATCTGGCAGGCGAATATCTGTAAGCGGAGGTAGATACCATGCGGGACACACCGTCATCTTCCTTTACACCAGCATCAGGAGGCACTAGTGCTCGTCAATTTGTCGAGGTGTCTTCCGTACTAACCGATTTATATTGTGTACGGACATCGTGTACGGCGCAGCGTATAGATTCCTTAGAAATTTATATCGATTACATCCGTTTGAATTATAATTTAAAATTTATAATATAATATAATTTAAAATTTATAATATAATTACTCCTCCATTCCTTGCAGAAACATCGTCTCATTTAGGTTACCAGATCGAAACCGATCAAAGTATGTTTTTTCCCGAGACCCACCTTGACATCGCCGTTGTCATCGTCCCAGGAGTTGACGACGTGGAAAGCCATAAAGCCAGGACCTGGCAGCTCGAACCACTGCACCTCGGCATAACCCTCCGGACGGCTGGGCTGGTCGCGGCGGAGCAGGCCTGAGTTGGGATGTGGGTGCCGGACGTCGACGTGGGAAGGAGCGGCATATAAGGTCACGACTGAAGCCATCCCGCGGGTATAATTGATGATGTATAATGAAGTAGAGACTTGATTGATCTGGTACGACGAGCCTCAGGCCAAGGGCCCCTCGCGAGCCGCCTCCACACAACCCCATGCCGGGTGCATTTCACCGTAATTTACACAGCCACCCCCCCCCTTGCGGCGCGCTTTCCATGTCGATCGGCGTCGAAATGGCAAATGATGCGACGAAGGGTTTCACTCTGGGAAGTAGACGTGCGGATGTCGCGCGCCAGAAGCCCCGTGAGCGACTGTAACTTTAAAGAAAGAGGTACGGAAAGTGGTACGGAAATACTAAAGGGATGAAACGGCTGACCGACCGTACTAGTCCCGCGTTGTGAGCGTTAAAGTAGGCCAAGCTTACCGATGCGCGAAGGAATCTCTTTGCGCAGCACGATTGGCATTGCCTTGTCCTTAATCATGACCTGCAAGGTGCCCCAAAAAAGAGACCCAAACTCAAGCAGAGCCTTACAACGCTAAGCAACGCAACGCAACATATCACAACACAGGAAAGTTGCAAGCTTTTCCGTACGTAATAAGCGGGTGGCAGCGCAAACACAGTATGGGTAACCCACCCCCAAACACACACCAAAATACACACATCCCAACCCACCTTAAGGTCGAAGCACAGCGGGAGGTCCAGGATCACGATGAACCTCTCCGTGGCGGCCATGTCGTGCATCATCACCGGCCGCGGTATCTGTACAACCCACTGCCGTGTAAGATTGCCGTGCTTATCCAGAATGCCGGCCGAGACGTACGGCTTGGCGTCCATCTGGTAGCCGATGAACATCAGCTCACCTGTACGTTGGTGGCGCAGGGGGCAATAAACAGGAGGAGGTATTGCAGGAGGAGGTATGCGATCGACCTGGGAAGTGATGCGAGGAAGGTGGAGTACTAGTGTTGGCGGTAAAGGGTCGGGGAAGTCCCAGGGACACAGTCGACCGCAGGTAGCCTCACTGGCGCACCTTAACTGAACGTCACGGCAACGGTACGTTGGCACGCAGTCACGCACCGTTCTGGGGGTCTCTCTTGGGGTGGGCTGTGAAGTTGTTACGCCAGGACTTCCCCAGCTGCAGCCGGCCCATGGTCTCGACAAGGCCACTGCATAGAATCCGCACCTGTGGTGAGGGGTTTGGGAAGGGGGTTTGGGAAGGGGGTGTAGGAAAGGGGTGTAGGGGGGCAGTGGAACCAGGCGGTGCCTCTGTTCTATAAGGATCATAAGTGCTGAAAAAATCTCGTTAAGTAATAAGGGGGCGGCCTGCCTTGCGTTGCCTAATTACCACTTGATGGGCGCGTGTGAGCCTATTTAGGATACAACATAGAACCGCAGATCCGATCCTGCCGCCACATCGCGACTAAGGACGACAAGATTGCACGGTTAGCCACTTTCCATTACATTCCATTACAGTCAACCGGGTTTTGTCCCGCCCGGTAACTGATTGGTATGGTAGCCAATTGGTAGGGTGACCCGTCGGCAGGGTAACCCTTCGGTAGGTTAAAGGCCGGTAACTCCTCCTCGTTAACCCTGCCCTGTCTCTTTGCAGCACCTAACTGGTTGAGACTACGTGGAGAGTGCGACATGAAAAACACGTTCATGCAGCAGTCTGCCAAGGGAAGGGAACCCGCAACCATGCGCAAGCCATCAAGGATGCGCGCAGGTAGTGGCAAGGGCAAATCACTGCATATAGATGCACTTTTGGATATACACCAATGAGCACAACCATTGTAACTATCCCCCAATGGGGTGGCGGGAGGTGTAAAGGTCACAAGGGGGAAACTTGTAAGCCCGCCACCGGCCACCTCATGCACACACCCCTTAGTTCGGGTAGTTAGGCGTACAACAATCTATCCCGAAACTGACCGGCCTAGTAAGGTATCTATGCCTGCCGTATTGCCCTACGTACCGCGTACGGCAAATCGGCCTCATTTAGAGCTAGCAGGCGTCCGGCGTGGTATGTGAGGGCTGTGTTCGCGTTACCCGAGCCCTTGGAATTATCCAACGGCCCAAAAATCCGGGCAAGCCTGCAGGCAGAGCAAAAGCCACAAGCGTGCAGAGCGCTACGATTTGACAAGGTAAAAGAAGAGCTAACTGACCTGAAACGCCTAGTGGGCGGTAGCGGGGGGGCTGGGAAGCTAAGAACGGGCGATGTGTAGAAGGCGTATGTTGCCTATATATCCGCTATCTTGTGCTTAATAACAATTAAAATAAGCGGGCATAGAACGAGGCCTCCAGCTTTGTAGGCGTGCGCAATGCTTTCCTCCTTCCTGTTCTAGAAGAAGCCCGTGATCCCAGGGCATTCATGCTCTTCAACCTAGCTAGGCATGGGCATGGTCGGTTAGTTTGTGGATCGTTGCTTCTAGGTAACGCTGCGCTGCGTTTACATGCAAAGGAGCGAGAGCGCCAGGCCCCGAACGCCAGCCAAGTCACCATAACGAAGTAACAACGGGCGACCTGCTTCGCGCTCCTGCAGAAGCAGCAGTAGCAACAGCAGCAACAGCAGCAACAGCAGCAACAGCAGCAACAACAGCAGTGGCAGTTTCGGTAGCAGCAAAAGCAAGGGCATAAGTAAGGCAATAACAGACTTACCAAGACCATACGTTCGTACTGGACTGATTTAATCATTCCACGAACCCTAAGTAAGCGGATAACGCTTGCGGTTCATCCGTACACCTACCTGCTTTAGGCGCTCCGTAGCCACGTAACGGTTGCAGTACGAGGCCTTGCCGTCCTTCAGCCGTACCAAGTGCAGCATACCATCCCCGTCAAACCTGCATGCAAGCGTTTGGGGCCAGGCATGGCAATGCAAGGCATGACCCGCCGCTTAAACCAGCATCACACATGCGCGCGGTGGATCCCACACCAGGTGGGGGTAACTTGCAAGGCGGCGTGCCTCCGCCGCGATTTTCCTCCATGCAGCGGGGGACCACGTGCATGACCGCGTGCATGTGAATGCGGCTTTGTTGCTCGAGGCCTTGAGGAGATTCGCACATGAATCCCACAGTCCCCGAGGCGAGAAGATGGGAATGCTGGAGGCCCACAGCACCGTGAGCACCAGCACGGGAAATAAGCCTAATACTCAAAGGCCTGATGGAATCTGGTGATGGTATCTATCTGCCGGGTGATACCTGACGTGCAAGTTGCTACGCCGACATCGACAGCTCCGGTCTAAAATGCGGCTGCCGGCATTGGGTCTTCGCCAAACTGTTACAGTGAGTCTTTGAAAAGCCCATGGACATGGGAGCCCCGGCCTAGCTGGGAAACACCGGATATGTATGTAGAGTTACTCAATATGCTTTTCGCTGCAATTCTGTCAGGCCTGGATGCATGCCGACGGTTCCCGGGAGCTCCAAAAATGTTGAGGACCGCAGCAAGCTGAGCCAGGAACCAGGACTGCTTACCAATGGTATCCAGCGACGGGTTTGTAGAAGGGGTTAGGGCCGTTACGGACATAGCAGCCTTCCAAGCCGTCCGGCAGCTTGCCCTCCACCACTTCAAGCTCCTCGAGCTCCTTCTCGTCCTCGACAGGACCAAAGTTGCCCTGGAGGTAGGCCTTTCCAGGCGGGCGCGGTACTTTCGCTATGAGACCGTAAGCCCAGCTGAAGAGGGTCCTGGAAACAGACATGTTAAAAGCATCTCAGTGGATGCCAAAAGATGTGCAGCGAGTGTAACCCCAACACTCGCTGAGTAGTATGTGCGGCTGAAAATGATATATGAGCGTAAAATTATGTTTGCATTGCCAAGTTGGAACAAGCAGCGCTGCTGCCGAACGCGTTAGGGCTGCAGTTACGATTGAGTGGCCCAAACGCGTATTAAGCACGTCAAATATATTATGTTACTTTATCGTCAAAGTTTCCCTCCTATAAATTTTAAGTGTTACCAGCCAACAAGGCACCCATTCTTGAGCTAATAGCTGAGGTCAGCCGGTCCTCATCCTACCTCCGATGCGAATAAATTAAGTAGGTTGTCGACACGCAAGCCACAGGAATTGTATAGAGCAGCCATTGCGGCGTCGAGCGATAAGAAGGTAAGGTGAACTCCATGGCGCGAGTGTATTTGGATGAACTGTGTATATACGGCTAGGTTTCTTATGATATAATCAATCGTAAGGTTTATACTCAGTAATTGCGCAAGTGACCTACTCGAGATAGCCCGCCGAGCGAGGTAGTTGGCTTTTTCCACTTCATCACATCTTCCTGGCTTTGGCTGGCGCGTACGGTTCGTAATGCGCCAGCGTACAATATCATGTTACAAAAAATGTAATGTCATATATTCTTCTGCCTATATATTCTTCTGCCAATGAAATCGTAAGGAGGCGACCCATTGGTCCATTCCCGGCACTATGGCAAACATTCAGTTATCAAAAAAAAGGTTCCGGTCGAGCTTGTTGTGGGTTGATTATTCCCATGCTAATTCCAGAAAATGCAAATAGCTGATCGGCGCTCATTGGCACCTACTGGCCTGCACATTGTGAAGGTATTTAGGCACATTTACATTATTATAGTGAATATGTCCAGCTGAATTTTAGTGTAAATCCCGCAACTAGCCTCCGTTTCAGAATGTCGCATCGAAGAGCTTCAAGTCCTGTTCTTTCGGTCGTCGCCGCTCAACGTTCGCCACTTGAGTTACAGATTACTCCTGGAAGCCTTACAATGTGAAATGACAAAGCTTGGTGATGTTCCTTGCGCGATTGCGGAAGGCCCATTGCTTATTTAGCCAAGTGGGTTTCAGGCGGGGGTTTCGGTACCGCTCATCACCTCTTTATAAAGCAACACCTGGTCAGGCGACATCAGAGCGCGGGGCAGCCGCCGTTGATGCTAGTACAAATTGACTTTGAGAAGGCCTTTGATAGGGTACCTGCTAGACGCTAGACGCTCTGAGAAAAGCGTACGAGAAGGTGTCCATGGTGATAAAAGTGAATTAGTTGTTGCTCCATAGGTAAATGCCATTTTTCTGTTACATATAATCAAAGAGAGAAAAGGACTGAGAGGCCCGAAGGAAACGGGCCTTACGAACGGAGAAAGAGACACCGCAACTGAACTAACGCGGGCTGCGCCATGAACGGGCGGGCGGGCGGGCGGGCGGGCGCGCGCTGAACAACAAAAACAAGATAAGCTAACCAGCTTAATGCGCGCAATAAATGACGGCCCTGAGGACACGTGCCATTGCGAAACAGTTAGTCTAACAGTTACGCATTGGGCCTTACGCCCAACTAACCCAGCTTGCTTAACGCAAGCTCGCATTAGTTGTTGTTCCATAGGTAAATGCCAAAGGAGAAGATACCCCCTCTAGCGGTTGAAAAAACTGAGCACCAAAACGGCGCAACGCGACTGGCCGCTAGAGGGACACAGGACGCGAGAGCTGCCAGACAGGCACACACACCGACACGAAATGGAGCTCCTCAAGCCATACGCCTCAAAACCTCCAAACGGTACCCCAGCATCAAGGACAGCGGACACAACTTAAAACAACAAATCCCTTCCTATTCGCTCCACAGAACTGCATAACTGCTCCCCTGCGCTATAAGCAACTACGGCGTTACCTCAAAGGCGGTCCCACTGCCCCTACAACATATAACGCGCCCCAGGGTGAGGGTGAAATGCTAGGAAAGTGCTCCTAGCGGGGCACACAAACCGACTTTGCAGCGCCTCACTGAACGACCGAGTGCTATGCAAAGCGCCCACACTACGACTGCACCCGCACTGCCACGACCTGTCAGGAAGGGGGTGGTAGATAGGTGCTCGCCCGGTGCAAACAGCTCCGTATTGGACGGCAGGAACACAAGGTCAACCGCCAACTACATTTATCAACCCTCCAGCATGGAAGTCGATCTCGACTGTTCGTCTATCTCAGGACACCTGTGAAATGTCAGCATCCCCAGATTACCAGCGGCAGCAGGTCGATAGAAGAATCGAACCCGGGTTGGTATTGGGCTATCTAATTACTACCAAAGTGTTGTATCACATCATTTTGCAGATAAGAACCGATCAGCAGATCGAAATCCCATGAAACCTAGCATACTGCAAAGGTCAACTGCAGCAGGACCCTAGTGAATAGTCGCCGAGCAGTGGTGGGTAGTCTGCCCACCAATCTAAGTCACATAATGACCCACGGGACAAGCGAACGCGACCGGACCAGCCAACCGGTTGCTTTAATGCCGTCGTAAAAATTGCGGAGAAACAAAGGAGCTGGGGTAAGGGCCAACTTGACACTCTGCGCAAAACCACAAAACTTAGCCAGCTCACGCTTCTGGACCAGACGCCGATTTTTCTCCGCCGTGATCCGCAACCCAATCGCCAGCCGCCGCAATTTGGCGAGCTTCTGCTTAGGCACCTCAAACACACCAGCTGCCGTATTGATCGTAATGCCTAAATGGTACACTGACTGCGACGGCTCCCACTGGCACTTGGTTGGGTGACACGACAACCCCAAGAACTCTATACTCTCACGCACCCAGCGCACACCAAGATGCGCTTGCTCCTCAGAAGTAAACACGAAGAGGAAGTCATCCAATTACGGCATCACTCGCGCACCCGGACGAGAAGGACGCCCTGTCCGGGAAACGGGAAAAAACTGGTGGGGCGGGAGCGGGGGAGAGAGACGCTTGCGACCTTTACCCACCGCAGCCAAAGGATTCCCGCCAAAAACGCACCACATTGCGCATGATTTTGGTAAACCAATACAGGCTATTTAGCCACCCCATAGGCAGGGCGTTCATCTCGTAGAGAACACCACAAAAACGAAAGGTGAAGACACACGCACACGCACACGCACACGCACACGCACACGCACACGCACACGCACACGCACACGCACACGCACACGCACACGCACACGCACACGCACACACACACACACACACACACGGACATGGGCAATCCTACAGGTCGGGGGCCCCCCTGGGCGCTTCGCGCTGGGGCCCCGCCCAAAAAGTGGCTGAAGCTGTCGCAGCGGAAGTACACAGAAGGCCTGTTGACGAAATTTGGCCTTGCTGATGCCAACGGTCGCGCTACACCGCTTTCGCCTGGAGTTCAGCTTCGTGCTGCTGAAGAGGAGGATGAGTCTGTGGGCAACGAGTATCGCGAGCTAGTGGGCGGACTTATGTACCTTTCGTCCTGCACTAGGCCGGACATTTCTCAGGCCGTGGGAGCGCTCGCACGTCATATGTCGAAACCCACCAAAGGCCACCTTTTGACGCTAAGGGTGTTTTGCGGTATCTGGCTGGTACGCGCGATCTAGGTTTGGTGTTCGAAGGGAACGGTGGCCTGCAGGGCTTTGCCGACGCTAATTACGCCGGTTGCCCTGATACCCGGAGGTCGACCACAGGGCTTTGTGTTTGTGCCACACCAAGTGGCTGGAATGCCAGACACCGGACCTCACCAACGGCAGAGGCCCCCACGGCTTGAGGATGCAGCCATACCTCTAGTCAAGAGGTACTCAGCACTCTACAAACCTGGCCGAAGGCACAACCCGGCCATGCTGCTGGTCCCCTAATCACAGTGCCACGGCGCTAGCCGCTTCCTCTGTTACAGACGAAGCTAGCTTCCGAAGACCATCCTGCCAACTGAGTTTTGTGATAGGGGCCTTGCTAAACCTTAGGTTACCTTCGGATACCTCCCAGTCCACCTACTATTCCACTCCAGCTGAACCGTCATTAAGAGAAGAGTCATGGGATCGAACCCAGTACCCTCGCACGGCGCGTGTGGTGAGGACTCCATACTGCTCATATGACCTGGCACGGTTTGGCCCTGTGAATCCTACACGGTCTTGGGTATAGGATGGTGCTACAGAGTGCTGACCTCGATGAACCCCGCGAGTTGGTGTTGATTTCTTTCTCAATTTCATACCATTTTAACAGGATTAGCACGCAAAGTAAGAGTGAGAAAGCCCTCGCACGAGAAAAAAAAGAAATCCCCAGACGGGATTCCCCAAACAGAAACAGCTACCTTTAAATGTAGGGGTATCCCACAGGGCCCAGAAGGAAGAGTAGTAGTGGCGTACTCATGGCCGGAAAACAGCAGCAGCAGGAGCAGCAGGAGCAGAAGTGGGTATGCACATAGCGTGCGATGGCAAGTCATCCTCAACTTGGCAGTCAGGTCAATAATAGTACAGCCCATGCTTGAGGGTCCAAGGGACCTTACCGCAGGGCTCACACCACGGTCTTGTTAGAGGTTTGTGTGAAGCCTTTTCACTTAGGCCAGAAGCTTATCTTCGGCCTCGACTAAGCCTAGCCACACTTGAGATGTGAGGCAGCCCTTGAGGAGGCCCCGGAGGTTGGATTAGCACTTTTCCCAGCCGTGCCTGCATCCTTTAAGCAGCGGGCAGCGAGACACCCCTTCCCACTCACAGCTCTCAAAAGTACAGCAAATCTTTGAGGCACCGCCCATAACGAGTATCCATGAATAACGTATTTCAAATTATTCCGTCAATCCTGTAAGAGAGGGTTTCCCCTTGAAAAGGGTATTTCCCCACCATCATCACCACCACCACCACCACATGGGGGTCCCGCTCTTCACCCTTTACCCTGGGCCATTCTTTGTCTGAGTTGTGTATGTGCACATATGTCTGTTTCGTTCACTATTCCGCTGCCGCCGCCGCTGCCTCATAGTTCTCCACGAGAATGTGTTCCTTCTCCTGCTGTGTAAGTCTGTACGTATGTATACATATGTGTTTAGAGAGGAATGTACGATGAGGGTGCTGTAACAGAGGGTCTGGTCTGGTGACTCTACTGCCTGATGCAGTTTACGTTTGTGGGTTCGATTCCTGGAGAGACCCCGACATTGTCGGGAGCGTGAGATTGTGGCTAGCTGTTAGTGATGTGGAGTTCATATTCACAGTTGACTGATGCGGATTCGCATGCTGGATTTGTGATTCTAGAAGGCAGGATCAACTGCCTTGCACTTGCAGTTTGTATGGCGTAGTACCGTGTGTTAATGGTGGATGGCGCTGTAGGGTGATTAATCGTAGAAATAAAGGACACTTTCTTCAAGTGCCCCAGAAGCCTTCCACTCTGTAACAACAACAAAGTAACAGAGGGCCATTGCAGCACCATTTGGGGGAGTTATCAGTTTCTTCTCTCTTTTCTACGTTTGGCCACCTGGAGGTCCTCCTAACCATGGCCCCCTCCACCCCCTCCACCTCCTTGCGGCCCCTTGCAACCAACTTACTGTGCCTAACTAACACACTGCAACCACCAAAACTGCTGCTGCAACCACCAAAACTACCCGAGGGTGCAAAACGCCCTTCTGGAAAACTGTCCCTCCTGGAATTGAGAAAGGAAAAAGGAAAAGCTCACCGATTCTAACATCGCAACGCCTCGCAAAAACACATCATCACATAAGGAGTGTCTGGTGATGTGCCCTCTGTCTTGTCAAGCTTTTTTGCTTTCAGGCATAGAAGCTTGGTACCTTGCCGCTGTAACATGAACAACACATAAGCCTCAGTCCGCTCACACTCTCACTCTCACCCGCTTCAACGATTCCGCCTAGGCGGGACCTACACACTGCCGCCGCTCACCGTCCTACTTTTCTGTAATCCCGTTCTTCTTCTCCTCTGGCTGTCTGGTCCTCTCGGCCGCTGGGATGCACCCACCATCATGGGACGTGACAGCGAGCACAGTTCGGATACTGTCAACAAGGAGAGCGTCCTGCTGCATGCATGCACCGCCTAAACATGCCTTCCCCTCACCTTCCTCACCCCCCCCGCCCGCTCCCCCCCACACACATGCACGCGAGGTTTCAAGAACCCTAAGCGCATAGGGCCTTTAGGACCCTGCACGCCCATCAGTCCAATCAGCTCAACCATATGGTACATTGCACCACACTGTACGGCACCATAAGACGGTCCATAGCCTGCTCACGTTCACTCAATTTAATTCAATTCATGTGGTAGCCCCTCACAGAAAGCCTCTCTCCCCGTCCCCTGCCCAGCCTGCCTGAACCTAAAGCCCTAGACTCCACACCATCACCACCACCACCACCACCACCAGACCGGCATCATGTCCATCGTCATGGCCAACAACCTCCAACCCTCACCCCCACAGTGAGCTCCCTTCTTCCCTTTTCCCCCGTCCCCCCACCGACTCACTCTTTCCTTGGCAGCAGCTTCACTCGTTCGTGGTTCGTCTTTCCCCCCACCGACCATCCTTTCGGGTGCGCTGCGCCATGTTAACAACGGATGTTAGGTGCGATAATGAGCCCTCCCATTGTGAGTCCCCTCTGCCTATCCCTATGCAGGTCATGGTTCATGCCATCCCCCTGAACCGTTCACTCAAACACCTGACCGGACCTTATAAAGCGCGTTGCACATAGTTTGGGACTCATTGTTAACCGCCCATCGCCACCCCGACGTTTATCTTTCCTATTTTAAAAGCCTTCAGACAGCCAAAAGCCGCCGCTTAATCTCCGCCATGCTCATGCCGCCCCCGTCCGCTATTTCACATTCGTCACTGCTGCTGCTGCTTCGGCTGCCGCTGACGCCATTTCCACTTCCATTTCCAGGGCCGTTTCCATCCCCGTTCGGGCCCCCCGCAGCACCTACAAGGCCCGCCATCCTCGGTGCTGCAGTGGCGGCGGAGGAGGAACGCCACAACGCCGGCCCCGACGGAGACACGGACAGCTCAACGTTCAGTTCACCCCCCAAGTCCACGTGAACATCGGGCGGCGGCGCCGCCAACGTCACACGGGCCGCGGGGCCCCCACTCCGCACTCGTGTCGCCTGACGCGGTGATGATGACGACGATCGGCCATGCGCGGATAGAGCCGCCGCCGCCGCCGCCGAGGGTGGTGCTGCCATGGCGGATGCAACAGCACCCTCGGCGGCCGCAACACCGATACCAAACTCGGACCGGAGATCAGATGACGCCCCAGCTGTTAGCAGGACCGCTTCCCGACCACTCGCGTCGTCACCACCTGCGACCTCGCCGCCGGCTCTCCCCACCGTTGCGGCTGCTGCCGCCACGCGCTTCTTCCCCCTCGGGCCACTCAGCCCTCCCCGCCGTCTCCGCTCCCCGTGATGCAACAGCTGCGATTGATCCGGATCCAGAGCGGCCGCCAGCCGCTGCCTCCGGCGCTTCACCCGCGGACCCTTCAACCCCGCTCTTCCACCGCCACCACTACCACCACCACCACCGCCGTCGGAAACTCCCGCCGCCGTCGCCGGCTCGCGGCCCCCGAGGTCGCTGCCAACACCGCCGCCACCACTACCATCGCCCAGCTCTGAAACCATAGGCGGGACCAACACCCTCGCTCCCGCTGTTCCCGACTGACTCGCCTGCTCGGGCGACATGGCCAGGAAGGCCCCGAGCTGCTGCCGCGCATAAGCCCCACTGCCCGCCTCCATCGCAGCCAACCGCTCCTCAGCCTCACGCAGGAACTCGTCCACCTTCGCCAGCCCACCGCCCCCGCCGCCACCATTGAGCCGCCGCAACGCGGTGATGATCTGTCCCAGATCCATCGCAGACAAACTCGCCACGGCCGTCCCCGCCACGGACTCCGTATCTTCGCCCTGCGGCGCCGCCCCCGCCTCCACCGGCGGCGGCGGTGCAGGCACGTTCAGCAACGCGCGCGCCGCATTTACGTAGCTGTAGATCCACGCCGGCGGCGGCATGAGGGACAGCTCCGCCAGGGACCAGGCCACAGTGGCCAGGCACCAGCCGCTCATGGAGGCCAGTCGGTGGTACGTGACCTTGAGGAACTCCGCAGCCCACTCCTTGTCGGGTCGCCGCCGCATGTGCGCCAGGGCCAAGATCATGGAACACAGCTCCTGAGGGGGGGTTGGGGGGTAGTGAGCAAAGGAAGGAAGGACAGTACCGGTATTGGTCGGAAAAGGTCGGAAAAGGTATTGGAAAAGGTCGGAAGGTACTGGAATTGGATGTCTGGAGGATTGCGATACGGTTCAGCTCTTCTACCACCGTGACGCAATGCAAACCCGGGTTTCACTGAAATAGGGTAGAGAAAGAGAGAGGAAGAGGAGGAAAGAGGAACTACGAACGCGTGAAGCTGCGAAAGAGAAAGAGGGGGGAAGGTGGTCAGGGACCTCGATGACCCCGCCTACTCCGTGCATCTACACGCACACGTATACGTACACACACATATATGCAAACGCACATGCACAAGAACTAAAGGGGACGATAACCTTCGGTTCCCAATCCCCTTGAGTTCTTCTTCCCACATCTCTCATTTCTCTTGCTTTCGCAATACCAGAGCTGTGCACACCCGCATGCAATGCACCCCCACGCAACGCAACGCGACGCGCCGCGCAGCACCGACCTGCGGTTTGAAGCTGCTGAGTCGGCGGTCCGTCGCGATGAAGAACAGCGCCAGCACCTCCCCCGGCATCTGCCTCCCCCTCACCCCCAGCTTGGCCAGGGCCCACATGGTGGTGGCCACCTCCACCGGGCTGAACATGGTGGCGGAGTGCTGCAGCCGGACCATCACGGAGGCGACCCAGGCGGGGGGAGGGGCGGCCTGGAGCCGGGCCAGGGCCCACAGCGTCTGAGGGGGTGCGGGGTGGGGTGGGGTGAGGGAAGGGGGAAAGGGAGAGGGGCCGGGGGAAGTGTTAAGGAGGGTGGAAAGGAAGAGAAGGGTAAGGGAAGTGCGGTGCGGAGGGAAGGAGGAGGGAAATTGGCCATGGGCCCGCTGACACATGGCGTGACGGCTGCTGCTCGGCACGCCGGTAAGCTAAGTAACGTCCCTTGTGAAATGAGGTGAGGTGGAGGCGAGGTCACCAAAGGCACTGCGGAGTTTGGTCTAAGCTGGTTTAACTTCAGCGGGATATCCAGGCCGTGGGGGCCCCCCGGCCCAACCCCTGTCGTCCGTACAGGGAAAGAGGGAGGAGAAGTGCTTCAGGGGCTCCACATACAGCGGCAGAAGTGGGAGCCGCGGGATGAGGGGGATGAGGGGGACATTCTTCTGCCGTACAGAGGGGGACCCACCTGGGAGAGGTCCACAGGCTTGAAGTACGGCAGCTGTCTGTACGACGCATCGAAGAATGCGGACAGCCACATCTTGGTTGGGAAGATCCGCAGGCGAGCACACGCCCAGAGGCAGTTGCACATTCCGTTCGCCTCCAGGGTGGGTAGCTCCCACTACAACAACGCAGAAAGGGAGAAGCTACGACCGTTGGTAGACGCTATCAGTTCTTTGGCCAGTTAATTACTTCGGTTACTTCGCCACTTATAAATAAAGCTTCAGGGAGGTCTGGGTTGCCAGCGTATTACACACAGGCCTAGTCGGTCGAAGTTGCCAGGCCGTTTTCCAAGCATACATACAATTTCCACGACATACATACAAACAAACGGTAATCCGCAAAGCAACGGGGGAGTAGAACCACCAGTAGTCGCCACCGCCTGAATCTGCACCTGATCTTTCCATGTCCGGGGGCCTAGACAGGCCACCTCCTCCATCTCCCTCCACACCTCCGCCCTCAACCCCATCCTCGAGGACCCTCAAAACTCCGAAACCAAATCCCCCCAAACCCCCACTTTCCTCTCAACCCCTCATCTCTCTTCCCCTCCCCCCCCACACACAGGGGCTCTCTTTCCGTCCTTGCCAGACAAAACGCCGTCTGAATTCCGGCCCCTGTGGCGAATCCCCTCCCCCACTAAATCTCCCGTTACCACGACCCCAAGCTGGCTCCTTACCCCTCCCGCTGCTGTTTCTACTCTTGTTGCTGCTACAGCCCCTGCTCATCCTTCTCCTGTTGCTGCTGCCGCCGTCACTGTTTGTACTGCTGCCGCTGCTGCGCTACCACTACCCTTTCCCCCCTTTACCCGGTACCCACCTGCACCGCTGCCAGCAGCCGCCTGCCCAGGTCCGCCCGCGGCTGAGCCCCCAGACTAGCCAACGAGTACAGCAGCGTGGCCAGGTCCAGACCGCTATATCGCTCCCGCCGTCGCCGTTGCTGGAGATGTGAGCCACCGCTACTGCTACGGGCTGCCCCCACGTCGCTACTGCCGCCATCATCTGCCCCTTCTCGCCCCTCCTGCTGCTGCAGTATCTCCTTCTCTTGCCGCTCTTGCGGCGACAGCGGCAGCCGCTGCGAGGCGTGCTCCAACACAAGCTCCAGGAAGGCGGGGCTGGGCGGGGAGCCTAATTTGGCAATGCCCCAGGCCATCTGTGTGATGCCCTGTGAGTGCAAGGAAGAGGTAAAGGTTGGGAGCGATACGGTTGGGCTAGTCCAGAGCCAAAGGCAAATAAGATATGTCACAACCCAAACGAATCAGATCCATGCAATGGGCAATGGCAGAGAACTGTGCGAAGAAGCCCCGTGTACGTGCTGCGATTGCACTCCACTGCAACCTCAGGGCGGAGGGGAAAAGTTTGGGAAGGTTTCCGAAACGTGGTGTTAACCGCTGCGACTCCGCCACTCCCAGTCAAGCCCCAGTTTTTTAATCCCCACCCCCCCCCACACCCCCACCCCCACGCGGGGCCACGGGCCTGCGGTCCTCCCAGTACCCTCCCAGTACCCTCCCTAGACCCAGCCAGTCCGCAGCGCCACCTGCGGTGTGAAGGCCTCCGGCCCCAGCTCCACCGCCCTGCGCTGCGCCGCCTCCAGCCAGGGCTCCCCGGGGTGCTGCTGACTCAGCGCTAGAGAGTACACCACGTTGGAGAGGCTGCGGCCGCTGTAGGACCCCATGGTGTTCTGGGCGTGCTCCAGCAGCTGCTTCAGCCGCGCAGGTGCCACCTTGTAATGCAGTCTCGCCAGGGCCCACAGCAGGGTGGCCATGTCGCGGGGGCTGAAGGTCGCCAGGTCGGCGGCGGCCGCGGACAGCAGCGCATCCATCCACTTGGGGGAGGGCTGGTGGCTCTGGCGGGCAAAGGCCCACAGCAGGGAGGACAGACCTTGGGGCTGTGTGGGGAGGGGGGGGGGCAAGACGAACCACACACGGAGGGGGGGGGCAGGGAAGGGAATGGGAAGGGAAGCAGGAGGTGCGGCAGGAAGACGTAAGGTTGAGGAAGGGAGGGAGTGTGCGGAGTCACGTTGAGAAAGCACAGGAGTCCGCACGACGTTCAGAAAACAAAAAACTAACTACTGGAGTACAAGGCAATGACGCGAGGGGACGGGAGGGAGGGAGGGAGGGAGGGAGGGAAGGAAATAGAGCCAGGCGGACTCAAGCCGAGAGTCAGCGACGAGGCCACAGCAGGAGTCCAAGCAACGGCCCGGGAGGCCCCGGAGAAAGAGCCAACCAAAGGGGGACGGGGGGTTCCCACGAACACCCATCCCTCTCTTCATCTCTCGCCTTGCCCTGGGGACGTTTCCTATCGGCCCACGTCCATGTCCTATCGGCTCACACAGAAGATGTGTCACAATAACAACGGCCCAGACAGAGCTCAGCTGGGCCCCATCACCCGTACGTCATCGGGTCATCACCCGTACGTCACCCGGTACATCACCCGTACGTCACCCGGTGCATCACCCATACGTCACACGGTACATCACCCGTACATCACACGGTGCAACAGTCCCTGTAGTGGCCTATCATGGCCTGCTGTTGGGCAGCCGTGCGGGCCGCCTGGGCCTCCGGTCCCCTGCTAGACAGCTGCGGGACACACCGCTGCTCTGGACACCCCCCAACGGCACTTCGCGGCTTTGGACGTGTCGGCTGCGATTGTTTTCCCCCTTCTTGACTTTGCTACATAGAAGTCTCCCCTTGCTACTCTAATGCGATGCCTTCCTTCGTGCTTTCCCGTTAAGCCTCCCTGCCGCGTGTTTTCTAACTAACAGGCACATCCCTCCCTCCAAGGCCAGAGGCGTATCGCAACCTTACCTGCAGCGCGCTCAGGTGTGGTTCCACCGCTGCCGCCAGGCCCCCCAGCAGCTCCCGATCAGGCAACTCCAGCCGTGCTAGGCTGTAGGCCGCCACCACCAGAGCCCGGGGCTGCAGCTCCGAAACCTGCCGCCGAAGAATGGTCTGTGGAGAGAGGCGCAAGGGCAGGCGTGAAGGGAAACAATTCGTGAGACAGAGGGTGGGGAAAGGGGACCCATCCACCAGCGGGGCCGGGGCCGGGGCCGAGGACGCGGATCAAAGATCAGTTACCGAGGGGCGAAAAGCGCCCTTTCCCCATCTCCACCCATACACGGTTCATCCCCTCCTCTCTCCCTTCACGGGTAAGTCGCGTCCTTCCTTCCTCCTCCTCTCCTTTCAGGCCGTTGCTGGCGCCACCACCTTAGCACCCGCCTAGGCTGCCTCCACACGCACCTGCAACATCGAGCAACCCTCTTTGAATAGCCGCGACTCCCGGGGAGTCAACCCAGCGCCATGGAGCGCCAAAACTCGGCTCAGCGCGGCACAGGTGTGGTAGCAGTTGAAGTCGGCTGCGTTTTCCAAGATGAGCTGGTGCAGGCGAGTGTAGGTGGGGCAGCTGGTGATGGCTCGCGTCAAGGCGGTGCGGTGCTGGAGGCTAGTGGGCGGAGGCTGCCAGTGCGGTAAGTGGACGGTGTGAGGTGTGTACGGCCGAAGATCTTCAGCCTCCGGGTCGGAAATCTCCAATGTTGGACTGCTGCTACTGCTACTGGTGCTGCTGCTACTGCTGGCGCGGTTGAGGGAGGGGTAGGAGCTAGGGGAAGTGGTGGTGGAGGGGTTCGAGGGGTTGGGAAGCGAGGGCGCAGCGGCTGAGTTCGCTGGAAGGAGCGTGTGCAGTGGCGCGTCCTGGGGACCCGGAAGGGGGGACGGTGAAGGCGAAGGCGTGCGGGGCCCTGAGGTCTTTGGCTGCGCTCGAGACCGGGCTTTATGTCGCTGCTGGGAGGAGGCGGCATCGGGGGGCGGCGATCTCTCTAGCGTCCGGCCAGGTTGGTGGATCAGTTTATACGTATTATGATAGCTTTGCAGGGCCTGCGGAGGCATGTGCAGTGAAAGGGTTGTGTGTACACAGTTGTCGACGTGCATGCAAGTTGACGGGCGAGGGGTTGGGCGCTGATCGGCCTGCCCCGAAATTCAATGTGGACGAAGTGGTAAAACAACAGTGCGAAAACTTTGGAAGCACTGTCCAGCGTAATAGCAGCCGGCGAACGGAATTGCTCGCCTTACGACTCAGCCAATTCACCTCTAATGCGCGGCAACAGATTCGTTGCAGCGATTTTCCGCGGCATAATTGGCCTCCGTTGCGCCGCACCCTCGACCTGCGCCAGCAGGCGTTGGAATAGACCCTATCCTGTCGTCCAACACTTCAGCTTCCCAAAGCCTCCCAGAGCCTATCCTCTTACCAAGCAACGCATGTCGACTTGCTGGCGGCCGCGTAGCTTGTTGACGGCAAGCATAGCGGTTCTGAAGGCGCCGTGCGCAAGGGGACCCAGGAGCTCATGACCGCCCCTCGTCCCCAGCTTCACAGCCTACCAAAGCTATCCTAGTATTCGCTGGAGACTTGGCACAATGTCTGGTGGTACCTGTTCTGACCGTGATACAAGGCTTCCGCCGCAATTGAGGTAAGCTTCGTTATCATAAGTTGTATTCGTATGCTTGATCGTTCAACAACAACTTCTTGGAGTTAATCTGCAATTCGGCATTTACCCAAATGCCCTGGAAAGAGTCCAGCCATGTTGGGTCGTACTTATCGTTTATTGCTATAACGAAATGGTTTACTAGGCATAGAGGTATGCTGCTTTAAATTTCTTTTTCCGTGTGCTCAGTCCTTAACAGATTGCCTTTGTGAACAGTAGACAGCTTATTACTCTTCGCTTGAAGCTTACTGCTTTGGCATGGTATCTATCATATCGGCTAAAGTCTAGTACATCTCATCTGATTCCTCATTTAGATATGGTGCTTTTAGCAGGGAGGCTTGTGTTTGGGCCGTCGTCACGCTGTCGTCCGTCACAGCAGACGCAGAGATCCTCTGTGGCCCTACGCGCAGCACCCTTCGACCATATTAAGCATAATGCAAGGATCGGCCGACGTGAGATGCTTCTCAGCTTGCTTGGTAAGGCAGGAACCTGACTGTATTTACCAGCGCTGTCTTCCGTGTGTAGGCTTTTAACAATCGTGCACATGTTTTATGCGAAGCAGATCCGTCAAAACGCAGCTGCAACATTTGCAGCTGACCAGGCCATGGACGTTTCTTGGCTTACCGTTACAACCCGAATCAGCCTCTACCCACCCACTCCGCAGGCTCCCTGGCAACCTTTGGGCCTCTACTCTCGCAACCAGCTTTTGCGGAAACTTCAACAACGAGTACCAACTCCGAAGCATCCGCACAGCCCAGCACGCCACTAGGAGCTTCTCCGGCATCATCGCCACCCGACGCGGCTGGGCCGCCCAGCACATCGCCAGGCACGCCAAGCGCCAACGGCAACGGAGGTAACGGAAACGGATCTGCTTTTCCCAACGGCGGCTCGGCTTCCTCCTCTTCTAGCACATCAACCTCCATAACGACAACCACAACGACGACAACTAACCGGATTACAACGCTAGACGACGCCTCACTAACAGACGAAGCAGCCAGGCGGTTATTGTTGGAAGAGGAGGAGCGGCGACGACGTCGGAAAAAGTCACAGGGGCGACTCAAGGAGCTTGAGGAGGTGCGGACCTGAACACCCATCATAACTGCAAACTGTTGCTGAAGACTTGTTGACGTCGCTATCATTGCTGAGCATCTTCCGGATCCCTGCCGAAAGCCTGCCGGGACATCCGACGGAATTACATGCAGATCCGCATGGAGCTTGCGGAAAAGGAGCTGGCTCTACTGGAGAAGGAGAAGGCGCTGCTGGCTAAGGAGCAGACTCTGGCTGTCCTGACGGAAGAGGTGCGGCACGGAAGTTGGTTCTGAGGGTGCGGAGATGACCAGATTTTTTGGATCACCCTCGAGGGAGACCGGCACAGTATCATGAGCTGGCGATCGGACCCGAGCTGGATTCGGTTTAGATGCCAACCAGCCGGGTGACGGGAGGCGGGTGCCCTGGTGTACTGGTGGCGGGCGACAGGGCAAGTGGAGACGAAGAGGCTCGTGTGATGGATGCTACGGGGGTCTTCTGACGCGTCTGGTCATGGGTTTATCGGAAACCTGGAAGACCGATTAGTCTAACATCCCACTTCGCAGTGCATGGGGTGAGGGGGCCGGTTGGGGACCCGATGCTGTCCGGAAAGGGAAGCTTTGGAGGAGGGAGCTTTGCTTGCTGACGTCAGCGCCCATTTGGGTTGTGCCGTGTGAGGCTGAAGCACGGCTGGTACCAAAGCCCATCTGGTTCTCTGCTAGATCGGTTGGTAGGTAGGTTAGGAATTGGTCAATGGTCTTCGCGCCAGAAGATGTTCACTCACTTGTCGCGTAAAGCCGCTCCAATAGCGTGTGGATGGGTGGGTGGGTGTGTTCAACACATACGTGGTACTGGGGCCCAGAAGCAGCAGCAGCACAGCCGGAGCAGCAGCAGCAGCAGGACCGAACCCGGAACTGATTTATATTCGACCCACATCCGGACACGGACCAAAGAACCCTCCCGCCGGGCAGCAGGCCTTGCCCCGTAAACGCCCCAACCTTTGCCCAGGCCCTTTCGGATTGCAAACCTTTCACTTCAATCAGGTAGCTACCTCCTGCGATTTATCGCCGTCCGTCTTCTCCTTCTTCCGTCTCTCTCCTCCCGCCCCCGCGGGCTTTTGTCCGCTGTCCTACCTCTAACTGAAGTTTCTCTTTGCGGCGTTGTGGTGTTTTACCTTCACCTGATCTTTTCATGCCGGCCGCATCGCGTCCCCACTGGGGCCTGCTGATTGGTGTTCCTCCACAATGTGAACCTTTGCAGTTGGAGGTGGAACGGAAGCTCAGGGCGCTGCTGACGAAGGAGAAGGAGCGGGCGGAGGAGGAGGGGGCGCTGGCGATGGGGCTCTGTATGGGCGGCTTCTCGTTGCCATGAGCGGAGTCTGTTAGTCATTTGCTTCGGGTTACTTTTGCGCTCATGACCTCGAATTGTGCTGTACGGTGCTTTGCCGTGTGCGGTGCTGCTTTTGTCTGCAGCCGGCCGGCGTGTTGCCCGCGTGTCGCGCCGGGTGTCGCTTCCATCTCAGCTATTGATTCACTGTTTGCTGATGCCTAGGGCATCTTTTGCAGAGGGATATAAATACGTTTTGGAGTCGTGTTTTCAGTTTTTGCAGATTGTGCCTTACTGGTGTTTTTTTTCTCGCAGCGTATAGCTCTTTACAGCCGCACTGACGCAAGTGTCGTACACGTTAAGACGCCTTATGGTGCCCAATACTTTGTGCTGTTGCTTTCCTTTTTGTGTAATGGTATGTTCATGTGTCTTGTTTTCTGTTATGTACTTGTTTTCGTTTGCGGTGCTGCTGCGTGAGACTGCTTTCAACTGGGGGCCAGGTGGCACCGGACCTGAGCCTTACGCGCGTGCGCATGGTTAGATGCTTGTCGTACAGGGTCCTTGAGCAGATTAGGTCCCTTGACATATAAGCTTTGGCGTGAAGAGATTTCACAGTGGGAGGGTGGGTATGACACTAAGCAAATACACGCGCCTATGCCGTGGCGATTATAATTTGAATATTTTCTTTGCGGTGTTTTTAAGTTCGTGGTGTTATTGTGAGATATGAACTCCTCTTTATTAAGAGTTAAGATCCCCTGCAATTAAGTTGCAGAACTGTGGTATCCGCGATAGCATTTGTTTCGTTCGTCAAAGCCATATGGTGCTCGAAAGTGAAGGAAACCTGTGTCGTGGACATGGACCCACGGGTCATTGTTTTCGCGTGTCAGATGGTGTTGGTGAAAAATGAAGTTACGGCGTCTTAAAGACGAGCGCATACAGGGATGCGGGTGCAGTAAACAGCCAACTAAGGGGCATCATAGATCTGCAAAAAATAGGAAATACAGATTTCGATTTTCGATTGGTAGTCGTATTCTTTGGCTCAAACAGTGACACAATTAACCGTACGACATCGCGCGGTGTAACGACCAGCCACTGGCAGCCCTTGGTCCCGGGTCGCACGTCCCCTGAGAACACGCGGCTGTTCCATTCCATGATAACAATCTTCTCTTCCGAATGCGGCACCTCACCCTCCGAAACCGTCAAAATCGGTCAATGACAGATGTCTTTTTTGTCCCGATCCTCGAACCACCAGACTGGTGCGTGATGAATTCTCTTCCTGTGAAGGGCCAGTCCAGTTTCATCGCCCCTCCCTCCCTGCACCCTGGATGCTTTCAATCTCCCCCTTCCCTGCTGTCCCGCATTCCTACCGTCCCACCCCGTTATTCGGCCCCTAAGCACAACATCCGTCCGGTTGCTTTATCATTTACCATGATCAATTAATGATCAATCACAACTATCACACCACATGACGACCATTTTTAAGGGGCGGCTCCCAACTCCCGATACGCATCGTGCGACCAAGAAAGACTCCTAAAAAGCCTTCGAGCTCCTCTGCAGTAAAAAATATCTCGCATTCAACAACAATATCAACAACAACAAATATCATCACCCAACAAAGGTCTACTCGACTCTTTCCAGCGTCGCCACTAGCATCTACCGCTATAATAACGTCTTGGCTTCTAAAACCTGCAGTGGACTACTGTTTGCGGTCCATGACCACGCGGTCCATTCCTTTCCCCCTTTCTCCCCCCATAAGGATCACAGCAGCAGTGCTCATGGAGGTAGCGGACCCACCGGGCCACCGGCGTCAGCGCCTGCTCCTCGTGCTGCTGTTGCCGATGCCGGCAGACCTCCCCTTACACGCTACGGTCCTGCTGCCTCCGCTGCTGCTGATGCCGGTGCCCGCAACAACACCGTCTGGCCCAACTTCGACGCGGCCTCGTACTTGGAGTCCGCGCTGTGCCGCTCGAACCCGCAGCTATGGTACAACTTGTACGCCACCTGTACGGCAGCAAAAACAATCCCAGAAACGTTCAGAACGACGTCGACAATAACGACGGCGATAACCTCAACCTTGAACATGGATGCTACGCTGCGGACCTAAAGCCTAAATACTTACTGACAGCACTGTAAGATGTAGTTTTTCCTCAGGGCGTTTTTCCATGTAGCTAGGTGTACTTGTGCAATTGGGCGGTGCTAAAATTCCTCTCCTCCTAGCCCCAGCCCCGGGCCCCTTCTCCCGCCCTGCTGACCTCGTTATCTGCCTCCACGTGTGTGTACAGCGCCCCTGCGCCCCAGAGCTGCACGGCGCGCACCATAGCAGCTTGCATGATGCCGCGGCCCAATCCCTGGCCCCGCACGTCCTCTCGCACCACCACGTTGAGAAGGTAGCAGCCGGAGGGGTCGTCCTGCGTGGGGTGATGGTGCGAGGACGGGCTCGGGGTGTTGTAGCGCGATAGAGGGAAAAGAACAAGATTAAAAAAACATACATTCCAATAAACAATTTTGACAAAACCGAGGAAACTGGGATGGCTAGGAGAGAACAGGGTTGAATAGGGAAAGAGGGGAGGGGGGGAGTTGGGAAGGCATCTGGTGAAATCGTTGCGAAGAGGAGAGCGCGGGGACTAAGGGCAGGAGAGTCCCCTTTGTCGTACCTGCGGTACACCGTGGGGATGTGTGCCATTGAGAGCCGCCGGAAGGCGCATGTCGATGCAGGCTAGTACGGCACCCGAGGCGGAGTCTATGGCAACCTACGGATGGTAGAACTCCTCCAAGGAGAAGCGCACGACGCCAGGTACCGCAGCATGAGGGACCACGGGAGTTGGACGAGGTAAGTGGAAACGGAGGGAAACGGAGGATTTGTTAAGAAAAGACCGAAAAAGCAGTTAGAAAGGTAGAACCCTTGAAGTGCCCAGACTTTGAGCCCACCCGCCCCGCCGCACGGTTACGCGAACGATTACGCGAACGATTACGCGAACGATTACGCGAACGATTACGCGAACGATTACGTACGATTACGCGAAACCATTAACCCATCCATCTATCCATCCATTCATTCACCCATCAAGTCATCCATCCATCTGTTTATGTACATCTGGCCACACATACCCACAGGTCACATCCCCACACGCTAGGTCGATTAGAGTCGCACACGCCCGCCTCTTTCCACCCATCCAATCCCAGTGCGCCCTCCCCGCAGATTCTTCACCCACCAGGCACTCCGAGTAGGGCTTTCCCTGCCGCGACAGGATGGTGGTGCGCTGCTGCAAGGACTCCACCTCTTGCTCCACGAACTTTTTCTTAAGGGATCCCACGAAACGTGACTGATTTTCCTGACGAAGGAAACAATATGTGAGAGATAAAATGCGACGGAAAGGGGGGGGGATGAACCAAACAAGGATGAGCCCAACAGGAATGCGACAGGGAAATAAATGTTCGGATCAAAAACTTGCTTCTGTGCTGTGCGCTGACCAAGCACGGACGTGGAATCTAGACCCCCAAAGAGTCCGCCAGTCATTCTTACCGCGTAGTAAGCATCCGCGCGCAACGTGGCAACTTGGCGGAGCTCGTCCAGCGTGCGTATTTTCCGTACCATGAGTACCAAGCCGTTGTTTGAGGTGTACGATACTTCTGCATTAGGATCCGCCGCGGCTGCCGCCGCCGATGCTGGTGCTGCCGCTGGTAGCGGCAGGATTCTCCTAGCCCTGTGGCGTCCGTCGCGCCTGGCTGCCTTCGCCGCTGCCGTTATCACCCCACCCCAGCGAGGCTGCGAGGACGCGGACGTGGGCGCTATGGAGACAGCGTCATGCCGGCAGCAGGCAGTGTCCAGAGGTGGGTTGAACCAGCAGGCCTGGCTTGGCACAGTGGCCGAGCACCATGCCGTTGGCCTTGAGGCAGTGCTCGGCGACGTTCGGCCATAGGCTTGGCGTACAGGGATTTCGGAAGTATTGCGCTGATGCGCCTGTGAGTCAAGCGCGTATGTTGTCGCACGGACCGGCCATGGTGTTGCATGGGAGCTAGAGCGTGACGATGGCCGGCATTTAAGGTCCGTAGAACATCCGCCAACGATGCTACCCATTCCCTGGCCAGGGGCACAACAGGAGGAGCAAGCACATCGTCAAGCGGAAGGAGAAACGGTCGTGGACGACCAGGCCGTATCCTGCCCACCTGTTGCATCGCTGTAAATCTACTCCACACTAGTTCATACGTCTACCTCTCGTCAAAGCTTAGGATGTGCTAAGCAGCATTCTCTGCGGCTTGGCTCCGGCGAGTTGGACTATCCACGATTCACGTGTTCAAACTTGGGTTCAATGGTTCAATGTAAATTTTTTTGGAATAATCCTAATCACACAGCTTTAAGAACCAAGCATGTCTGCGCAAACTGGGCCGCAGGCATGATGTATGAAAAGGGTAAGAACACAAGTACGGTTCAACCCGTTTTTGAACCCGCATAAACATTCAATGTGATTGAGCTTGACAGCACATTATTTATCCAGCTGCGTGTCAGCATTCAGCTCGTTTCACCTTGCCAGCTATCTGACCCGTTGGTCGGACCCTGTAAGTGTTCAGGTGCAGAAGCACAATTACTGGTTCACATATGCACTATAACCGCCAGGGAGGTCTGCAGCAACGAGTTGTCACGATTTGGGCTCTACCTGCTTGCACCGGCAGATGCGCCTAAGCAAACCCAGACTGCCCGGCAGGACCAGACAGGACCCTTCCACCCACTGTCTTTCACAAACCCATTAAAGAGCGCGGCTCTAAAAGCTTACCCCCCCAATAACCCACAGCTGAACAGTTGCGACAACTCAAATAGTACTTAACGCCATATCTGCAGCTTTTCGTTTTCAGGAATTTACTGACCCTTGCCAAGATAAGCAGATTGTGTGGCTCCTTTGTACGTCAGGTGCTGGAGGACTAAATGACACGACGTTACATACGCCGTTAAGCTTGTTAAATGGGGCCCCTGACATCTCATACGTTGCACTGCACCCCTGCATCCCTGCACCCCTCCGCCACATCGTTGGAAACGACCGTCCATCCATCCACATCTATCCAACCTACCATGAAAACCACCATTAGCTTATCTCTTGCGTTGCACAAAGGCTGGGCGCCTGCAGGGGCCTGCCTGCCTTCCACTGCTCCTGCCGGCAGCAGGTTGTTACTACAACCGCAGCCCCGATAACAGCTGAGTTCAAGATGTGGGTATATCATCCTGGGACTACCCGTGAGCGATGGTCAAGGTCATGACCCACAGTCGCGGAAAAAGGCCTCTCACTGCATCTGCCTTGGTCTGACTATGCCCCTCTCAAAGCGCACTCCGCACTCCACGCACCTATTCCATTGCCGGTCGCAGCCCTCCATTGTAACCGCGTGTGGTAATGATAGAATGATTGACAATGATGGTTACCACGTGGTGTGGCTACCAGGCGAGAGCACAAACCAGACCATGCGGCGAAGGTCTAAACAAGCCGGCAAACCAGACCATTATTGCCTTACGAAATGGCCCTCCTAGGCGGTGACCAGCCGCCACTCCACCATAATCGAGGAGTTACGTACGAGGAAATAGGTATAATCTGGAGCACGAGCACACAAGACATGCATACGCGCAAACACATTATCGAACCGTCCATCGGCGAGATTATGGGCCACGACGTATCTGGTTACCAAGTCCTACAGAAAGTGCGGCCGCTTGAAGCAAGGCGCAGGACGCACAGCGCAACACGTGTAAACCTCCCCTGTGTTCCGTCGGCCCAAGCTGGCTCCCAAGGGTTGGCTTGTACCCCATGTTGACTACTGGGTGCACCCGTACCTCGATCGTTGACTGTGCAGGGATGTGCAGGCGACTGCCCACACAAGTGCGTTGACTTACCATAATCTCCTACGTACAGCCCTCTTAAGTAAAATTTCATCATTCTTAAGCATGACACTCAACAGCCGGAAAAAGTTCAGAGGTCGTCGCCAAACAAATCACCGCACGATATCTCTAACGGCGGGGCTCAGCAGCATAAATCATGCAATCATCAAACTGTGCGAGAAGCAGACTAAACATTCAAATTGTACTAGTCATTGCTGTTAAGCATAACGCCGTGTCCGTCGCGTGACTTTGTTGTCAGATCCATCCTCGTCGTCCTCCGCCGGCGCTGTACCCTTTGCAGCCGAAGGTACCGCCTTTGCTGGTACACCCGACGACACCGATACTGGCTGTGGTTGTTTCCGTTTGGCTGCGGCACGCTTGGACGTGCCAACACCGCCTGCCCGGAGCAGATACTTTGCAATCACAATGAGACCCAGTGCAAACACCAGAGCTGCAACCGCCATGGGCCCTTGAGGCCCAGCCAAGAACTCCTGAATCTCCTTTAGTTGGGACATCTTCTAGAATCGTCCAGCCCACAAGGTCAGCGCGCCTTAACCGTGTAAGCAAATTGCAAGGAAACAAGAAACTATGGATTAATGTATAGTAGCAATGCCTCAAGGCTTCACGCTTTCTTGTTACGTATGAAGTAGAAGTGCAGAAAGGAAAAAGGGACCTTATGTGGAATCGTGCAAAAATCTGAGAGTGCTATGCCGTAGCTAACCTTCTTGATCCGTCTAATTAACATGTTTTTTATTGGTCGAGCACAAATTTTGTGATAACGAGTTCAAAATGACCACGCAAAACTCAACGGTCGCTGGGTGGTTGCTCAATTCGGTTATGGCCTGTAACGGAAGCGCG
The DNA here is from genome assembly GCF_000143455.1 of Volvox carteri f. nagariensis. Lineage (NCBI taxonomy): Eukaryota > Viridiplantae > Chlorophyta > Chlorophyceae > Chlamydomonadales > Volvocaceae > Volvox > Volvox carteri. Next base: position 905,060 of record NW_003307545.1, on the reverse strand, counting down.
GAGTTGGCGCATCAAGCAGACGTCGGCAGTTTTGCTGGCTGGCTGGCTGCGAGATTTGGGAGCTTTTTTACGGTCTTGGGAATATTGGTACGATCCGAGGGTGCGCCTAAGAGCTGCCGATGTCTGGTCCGCAGTGCGAATTTGTGACTGGAGCATGTCAGTGCTAGTCTTTGTAATTCAACATATCCGAGGCGGGGAAAATTTGTAATTAGCAAAAAGCGAGTACAGAGCACATATGCAAACCGAGGCACTGTGTCGCACTGCGTCTGTCCTACCAACTGTACAACGTTGGTGATTATATAACAGCCCTAAGGTCTAAGAGCATGGTGCTCCCCTGTTAAGTTCTGCCCGCAGTAAAGCCACTGCCAAACACACAGCGGCGGTGCTGTGCCCACAACAATCCATGTCCCTGCTATCCCGGAATTCTGTCACTCTGGGCAATAATCCGGGAAAGCTTCCCAAAGTTCTCTGCCAAACTTCTACAGCTGGTCACAAGTTACAAGATCTCCACCATAACAGCGCCATTGCAATACTCCTTACCCTGTCCGCATGAGCCTGCCGACCGAGGAGTAGCACAAAGCAGTACGGACCCCCCACTTGCCTTTAATTCCGTGCGGTGCTCGTTACGCACCGCAATTACGCCGTGCCTAATTGCGGAAGATCAGCAGGCAACATGAAGCGCTGCGCCCATTCAGAGCCGTCACCAGTCAGAATGGGACTGGATGGCAACTGGGAGTAATGGTGTTCTCAGACAGTTGGGACAGCAGGGCCTCATCGTGGTGGTTGGCACACCAACCTACTTCATGCTTCCACCAGAGGCACCACAACTCTAGTGATTGCAGCCGCAGCGGAGGAGGACCTCCTTATCTCTCAAAGCCCGCATATTTACACACGGAATGGAGTGCAGCACCAACTGCCCATTCCTGCAGCTAAGCCGCGCTCACGTCCTCTGACTTCATACATCCTTTGACTTCACGTACACAAGTGGGCCTGCAAGATTCCTGGAGGGAGTCACGCAGCACAAAGTCCCGCTCCTACGAATCACAGATGCACGTCCAGCTACCTCCAGCTGTCCCCATGAGCATCCCCTCGCCCCGCATCCGTCCCCATCGAGTGCCCGCCCCTAGCATTACCGACATTTCCATCACCAAAACAAAAACGATATCGTAATAACATATGGAGCTGATATACAAGCTGATGTGTACAAGCAGTTCCAAGAAGCACCAAACGCAATGCCGAAATGCTTCAGTTGCGACTGCGTCCCCTGAACAGAACCGGCAGGCTCCTTATAGTCCGCTAAAGAGCAGCCGTGAGAAGCAGCCTTCCTCTCACCAGACGCAGAGCCGCACTACCTTAACAGCTAATATTGACTAGGTGGTCACACGTGCGCCCGGTTTTCCTACAAGATGCAGCGGCCATCACGGCTTGCACCCGAGCAAGGTAATGCGCCCCTGCTGTCCCTCGCCTGCTCTAGAGGCATCCTCCTCCACCTGACGCATCGCCTCCCACCCAGCTGGCCATCCCCCCGCAGCTTCGTAGAGCTCACACAGCCGGGAGCCGCAAGCTAGAAAGCTGAAAAATCAACCGACCGGTCCCTACTCGACACCACCCCACCCCGGGCAGCCAAGCCAGCCGGCAAGCCAGCCAGCCAGCCAACCAACCAAGAACATCAGAGCAGCCATGACCATCGTCGATTTGGTTTCGGAACACAGCGGAAACGGCCGTCGCAGGGGCTCGTGTTCACAGGTGCCCTTCTGGTACATCTCGGTGGCACACTCCATCCGTCCTAGAGTTTAGCGCTCTAGGGCTGAAAGAGCGAAAGGCGGAAGGACAGCAGCACCCGTGCCGCTTAGGAGCTGCTGTGTTCTCCGCCCACCTGCGGGCTGACCACTAGAGTTATAATACCAGGGAGGAAGTCTTCTGAAAGCAAGATGGACGGGTGGAGTGGTTGCGGAAGGAAGGGCATGGCGCCCGCTACGTTGCAACCGGCTCATTTCTTGAGTGACACGGGCTTGGACTCCTTGAGCGTCACCGTGCGGTTGAACACGAGGGTCTCCGCTGTAGAGTCTGGGTCCACTGCGAAGTAGCCCAACCGCTCAAACTGGAAGCGGTCGCCAACCTGCATACATAGGAAAAAGAAGGGAGTGTTACTAAGGTAAGGAACATACACGCGGAGGGCACTGTATAATTGCCCCTCAGATACCACGCCAAGCAGGGGAATGTGTGTAGCAGACATGCAGGTTGTGTCGATGATCAAGTCCAGGGGAAAACACCAGGATGATGGGGGAGGTCCAGGCAGGCCAGGCAAAGTGAGCACCCCAGGGGAATGCGCGGATTCAAGCAGACGCCCGTAGTCAAACGAAAAAGCAGCAAGATTGAACGTGTATACAATGCTGCGGATGGCAGCTAGAAATGCCAGTGCCGCCACCTACAGGCCATTTGGGAGAACTACAAGGCTGATCCGTGTCTCCGCTTCCACAGCTGCGTTTCGCCAGGTCCCGCTTGATCCGCGCACCCACACCACCCACCATCCCACCTACCTTGGCACCCGCCAGCCGTGGCGTCATCACACAGCCGCTCAGCTTGACCAGGCTTTGCGGGTTAAGATCCTCGAGCCAGTTCTCCATGGACCCTGGATCCTCGCTCTTGAACAGCGTCTCGTACAACCTGCCGTACATCCGCAAGGCTAGGTGGTCAATAGCCAGCCAAGCGGCTGCTGGCGGCGCTGGTGATTGGCAGCGGTTCCGAACAAAAACCCCAAAGGCGCCGGAGCAGTGGGTCCTGGAGGCCAGTGCCGAGCACCACGCCATACACACCCGTTGCTGTGAAACATGCATGCGACCCAAATTACCTAAACTCCCATCCCATATGGCCCCGTTGAATCCCAAGTTCCCTGAGCGTAGCTTCGCTGCGGAGGCAGAGGAGCTTGAGAAAGCTTCCAGGAAACTGCCGCCCTGGCAACGGTTCGGTTGCACTCGTAAAACCGCCCCCGCTTCCAACGCGCCAAATGCCAAAGACTACTTTCCCCCGGCCCTGCAAGTCCTCTGAAGCCCGCTTCCGTCATTTTTGCGCCCGCCTCGGGCAACATCACGGATCTTTCAACAAATCAGCATAAGCGCAAGAAACATCCCCCACCTGGCCTCGAACTTGTGTGGCTCCTGGCCTGGCGCGGGCTGCGACACCCAGTTGAGCACTCCCTGAAGGATTGGGGGCGGAGAAAAGCCGCGTGAGAGACGATACACGGTAATTACGAATGTACCCGTCACATGGGAGCGAAGTAGCAGCGCACCTTGGGAGGCTTGCGGCCAGCCGTGTAATGCTCCGGATCGTACGTAGCCGCCAGCTCCGAAACCTCGCCCGTAGAGGGGTCCTGGGTGTACGACGTGCACGTGATGGGGTATGCGTACCTGGAGGGTGCCGTACAGGAGTACAAAAGATGCCGGGTTTGGCGTGGGAGGGTGAGTAAAGTTAGTTCATACGCACATGACGCCGTGTTTGTTGGCTGGGTGGACGATGGGGTGCTGTATGTCCTTTGATGGCGGTGGCGTCTTATGCAACACATACCGTCTCCACAACAGCATCAGCGGCCACTTGGTTGTCATGTCGTATAGCTGTCGCATGGTTCTCTTCTGCCACGTATCCGCATATGACGTTGGAGGATGTGGTCCTGTAGGATTAGGATCCCACCCGCCCCTGTCTGACGCACAGAGAGTTGGTCTTCACCCAGCTCACCTCAGCATCACCGATTTGCCGGGCGCCAGCCCGTAGTAATCCTTCTCGTCCTGTACGACACGCAAAAACGGGAGGGAAAGGTAGGTAAACAATCCTGATCATTCCTCTTGCTCATGCTACTCACTCATTTAACTTTGCTACGCAGGAAAAAAAGGCAGCAAGTGTAAAGATACTGCATACTCAATCACGAAGATAGGTTGATAGCCATGATAATCACTACGACCACCACCACCACCACCACCACTACCAAGTAGCAGGTGTATACGTCCCCACCACTCTCAGCTCACACACATCCCACGCATAACTTAGTACTTTCCGCGGTACCTTGAGCCTAAAGTCAGTGGCCTCAATGTACACCACACGCGTGAGCGGCACTTTGTACGACTCGCTGTTGTCGCGACCAGGGAAGGTCTTGGCCTCCACCTCCTCGAAGTGTCCCTCGGGCATGTTGGTGATAACCACCTACATGAGAGTTTCAGCAGTACAGAAATAGACTTGCGTCACGAAGAACAAAACGGCGGAAGAACAACTCAGTTGTGATAAGAAGGAACACGGTTCTGTGACTAAGGAGAAAGCTCAGTTGTTAAAATTATTAAAATAATCATACAAACACAACATAAAAATTACTGTATTATAGCTTGGACAATAAAACAAATTGCCTCTCTAAGACAGAGGCCAAGCAAGTAGTCTGGTAAAATGTGTAATACAAATGGTCGATCACCTTCCAGCCTTCAGCAAGGCCCCCCGGCCTATTGCACTCCCACCTTCAGCGGCCGCAGCACAGCCAGCGCCCGCGGCGAGTTGGCGTCTAAGTCCGCCCGGATGAAGTGCTCCAAGCGGTGCATGTGGATGATGTTCTCATTGCGGGTGATGCCGATATCACGGCAGAAGGCGTTGATTGCGGTGGGGTTCACGCCACGACGCCGCAGGCCTGCAGCAGAACACACGATATACATATATATGCAAGAATACGTCAAGACCTCCACCACTGCGCATCTGCTTAATTATCCACAAATGCTTTAATGTCGCGTGTTCACGTCTCGGCTTCTACGACGCTACGCCCGAGTCTGGGTTAATCAATCGACACTTTCCTGTTGCGTCGTGACCGAAGTTTTCCCACAAGGTTGCGACTCGCGCTGCCGTTGCAGGTTGTAGGATGATAGAACATAGGAAGGAAAGCCCGTCGCTGGCTTGGACAAGAATGACGGTCAAAATTGGACAGGGACCAAGAGCATGTACAGCAGCGGCGTTCCGTGTCCCGTACGACACCCACCTGCAAGTGTGAGCAGCCGCGGGTCATCCCAGCCGTTAACGAATCCGCCCATGACAAGCTTGTTGAGCTTGCGTTTCGACATGACGTTGTTGGTGATGTTGAGGCGCGAGTACTCCCAAACCACCGGCTTGTACAAATCCAGCACCTCGAGCAACCTGGAGCGAGGCCAAGGACCCCAACGGAAAACAAAAATCAAAAGAATACAAAAAATTTGAGCAAATAAATGTACAGACTTAGTGGGAGCATGGAGCTGACCAGAACAGACTGCTTGCTATGGACCTCCCTTCTAACACATAAGCTCAATGTGTACAAGGCCGAGGCGTACAACAGCAGATGCCGTACCAGTAGTACGATGCCCGCCGCGTCTCAAACTCGAGCGTGCAGAGCGAGTGGGTGATATCCTCCAGGGAGTCCACCAGACAGTGCGTGTAGTCGTACGACGGGTAAATGCACCTTCGCAAGTGTTTTATATGGGCGGGAAGAACTTTGGGTAAATGGTAGGGATAGAAAAAGGTACGACATTTGAGCAGGAAAGGAGTTGGCTAGGCAAGCAACATGCATCCCGACCAAGCCGGGAGGGATGAGATGAGAGAAGACAGATCGGAAATTACGGCATCCCAGACCAAATGGGCAGTTGGCAGCTAAGGAAAACAATGCATGTTGTTGAAGACAAACTGCGATGCCATCAGCTGGCCTTGGCCTACAGCATCACAGCAGGGGGGGGATCTGGTGAAATTGCGGAAGATGGAAGGCTCTGTGAAGGCGCGTTGCATTTGGGGATGGCGCACAGGGTTGCACATCTACCCATACACTTGCATATAGCCCCGACTTACCACTTGTCGCCGGCGTGAGGGTGCGGCACGAACTTGATGCGGTAGGCGATCAGGTCAAACATGTTGAAGTTCTCGTTCCTGTGGATTAAAAGCAGAGGAGGAAAAAGAAGCGCGTGACGGGGAGCGTGATTACTCGAGGTTGGGAAAGCGTTGCTAGCGTGAGGAGGACGGAACCACCAAAGGAAGCTGACTTCTGCCGGATAAGAACCGTGAGGACTTCAACCCAAGGCCAAAGTTGGGTCCTGACGGACGGGCCCAGATCTTGAGCCGGCCGGGAGGGGACAGAAGAGCACCGGACACCGGGCGGCATCCAGCGGAGGAGGAGGAGATTGGAAAGGCACCGTCAAGAGCGACCCGAACAACATCTCACCTGAGGCCCTTCACACACACCAACCCAATCACCACGCTCTGGCAGCGGCGCTACGCCGCCACCACCACAGCTGCCGTACACGCCCGATACGCACGGCGTCCGACACTGAGCCCCAAGCGCAACACTCCGTCCCCTTCGCCCTCCCCTCCGCCGCACCCACTTGTAGTCCATCTTCATACGCAACGTGGCCTTGCCCTCGTCTACCAGACCCCTCCGCATGTCCTCAAACAGGCGCAGGTTCTCCTCAATGGGCCGGTCCCGCCAGGGGCTGGGCTCGCGCTTCTCACGGGAGGCCTCAATCTCCTCCTTGGTCTGCATAAGCACGACGGTGATCAGTGCGTGAGCAGGCGTGGGCGCACTATCGCCGGGTTTTGCTAAGGGGACGCAGCAGGGAGGCATTCGGCAAGATGGGTAGGTGGGTGACGTGTTGGCAGGAATCGGCAGACACGAGGTCAGAGGTAAAACCAATGTTACTCGGATCAGGTTGACAGACAAATCTCGAATCTGGGGTCCACAAATGCCGCATGGCAATGTGATCGTAGTAGTGTGCAGTGGTGGTGGCAGTTGCAGGGGTTGCTTAGGTAGTTGTTGAAGCGTTAGTAGTGGTGTGCGGTAATGGTAATGGCGGGCTGGCGGCACCTGATATCACTCGAAAGCACCAGAATGCGGTCGGCGAAACACTGGCCCCAAAAGACAGGCAGGCACCCACGTACAAGAAGTGCCCCTCGACCCCCGTCGGCACATCAGCACCAGCAGCGCCAATCCGGGACACCAACCTGATGACAAACATAAGCGTGGCCCGATTTAATCAGCTGTACGGCAAAATCGTACAACTGCTGGAAGTAGTCGGAGCTGTACGTGATCTTCCATGGCTCCCAGCCCATCCAGCTGAACGCAGCGCGGTCAGGGGGACAAAGCGGCACGACGGGTGTAATGGAGCGGCAGAGAGGGCGATGCGGGTACCATTCAAGAAGTCGTCACAGGCCAAACACGCCTCCGTCGTCACCATGGATAAGCCCATCTTCATCCTAGTGTTCTCGGCTTCGTAAAACCCGTGGCTACAGGCACGCATTGGCCCGTACGCATCTAGACCTTTGCACCTAGGAAGGCGCCACGCCGATGGTCTGCAGACGCGGCCTCCCAAAGGACTCCAGTGCGGGTAGCACCCCTTCTCCTCAAGGTTAAGTCCCCCCCCTCATAAACGCACCCAGCAATCTCCTCGATGTGCTGGATGTACTCGAGCTTCTCCGCTTCCGGGTTGGTGTCGTCGTACCGCAGGTAGCACACGCCGCCGTACTGCTTCGCCATGCCAAAGTCCACAAACATCGCCTGCACGCACCGCGAAGGACAATAGGACATCCGCGTCACTGTGAGGCACTGCCACCAAATGAGGAGCGCCCGCGCGACTCTCCAGGTCCCGTACAAGGCTCCCGTACTGCGCGGTGCAAACCCAACATGCGCGTTCCTCCTCTCATCCCACATTATGGGGAGAAAGACGAACCACAAAAGGGGGTAATCCACAAAGGAGGGGATTATATGAAGAAAACAGGAAAGAAATAAGAAACCAACCAACCAACCAATCAAACAAACACGGGGAAATGGTGAGATTGAATATTTTTGTAATCTCGCCTACTCCCTACCTGTAGTAGCTGGTACACAGAACGGCTCTACAAATACGCGCGAAGCGCGACCAGCAGCATCTCGAGAGGCCTTTTCAGCGGCCAGCTACTACACTACCCTACCTTGGCATGTCCGATGTGCAGGTAGCCGTTGGGCTCTGGTGGGAAGCGAGTGACCACCTTGCCAGACGTGCGAGACAAGTGGGCTGCGAGGGCCTGCAGGGGCGAATGAAATAGGGAAGGACGGAGGGAGGGAGAGGGGTGAAAGAGGAATGTAATGCACAGCTATTGCACATGACTAAGGAGGACGTACGTACGTGAACAAGATATCGTAAGGAGTAAGTGCGAGCTAACCGACTTATATGGCCATGAAAACTAATCTTGGTCATATATCTTGGTGTGATCCTCAGTTGACCACAAGACAGCGCATCCCTAACAATCCTACCATGAGTTCTATCCTCCAAAAAGAAACTCTTCACTTCATATCCGACTTCCCTCTGTCCCTTTCTCTTCCCCCCTTCCTGTTCCTGGAGCCCGCACGCAAGTGCATGAACAAAGGCCGACGCATACCAGGTAGCGTACCTCAGGCGTGTTGGCGATCCGCATGATGCGCCCGTCTGAAAAGTTGACGGTTGTGTGCACGCCGTTGTTGACTTCGGGGACGGGAAGGAACGAGTACGGGTCGTCGGACGGGGCTGGGGCGGCAGGGGTGGCCTGCAGCAAGGAAGGTCACGCAGCCAGGCAAGGACATGGACGTAAGGAAACAAGAAAGGGGTATAAAGCAGACAAGAACGTGCGCGGGCCACGCAAAACTCCGACGAAACGTAGCTTCTCCACGACAGTGTCACGACATTTTAGCGCCACGTTCATTTTACCGCATTTCCTACTCGTCTTAGTTAATATCAGTATGAATCTGCGTAATTCTGTGTTGTCGTTTACTCGCGTGAGGTGTTTAGTGTTCGCGACAGCATTGAGGTCGCGCGGGTGAGGTTAAAGCACACCAAGAAGGAACCCGCGCACGGGGGCAATGTAGTCCGATGGCGACACCAATGCAGCAGCTGCGGATAAGACTTATTCTTGCAACCACACGCAAATCCCGGGCGTCCAAGTGTACCTAAGCCCCGTTCCCGTGCCAGCCACTGCCTGCGACCCACCCCCCTAACCCCGAGCTAATTTAAAGCCGACGTCACCAGCATGGCTAAACGTTTGAAGCTTGGTAAGCTACGAGGCAAGTAAGCTTGGCGCGAAGCATTTAAGCTTGGTAAGCAAAGTTGACCCAGATCAGACCCAGATCAGAAACCCAACCAAGGGACCCGAACGCCATCTCCCTAGTGGGTGCGGCTTGGTGGGCAACACCACACCCACCTCTGCGACCTGGGCTACCTCCGCCGGCTTCTCCTCCTGCAGGGCACACCACAAGAAACCACAACACCGCAAACCACCACGGCCCCCATAATTTGTAGGGTTATGGAAACAGCTCAAGCGCTGCTAAAAGGTAACGCAGGTAAAAATGTCCTAAGATGAGCTCAACGGGATCAGAAATCCCGTGTAGAAGGTTAATCGAGCGCCATTTCCGTGTTAATGTTCAACGGCTGCTCTCCTTCTCGGTCCGTGCCACAGAGGAAGGCCTCCCTGCGCGGCTTGTATACATGATTCGCAACGTCATTCTGTTAAGAGAGCAGCAGCAGCAGCAACAACAACAACGGCATCCAGCTAACACACCAAGACATGGGTATATCAGTTGACACGTCCAAAAAGATGTAAACTGCCACCTCTGTAAGACCTTGCGAGACCCTGATTAAGTACGACAGCCACGGCACACGCGCCCTTGGCCAGCCCCTCTCCTTTATCTTTCACGTCATGGTGGTCATGGTGGTCATGGTGCGTGCACTACCCCCCCAGGACCACACCCTAGGCCCTACCTTGGCAGCGGGCGCCTTGGCTTTCTTCTTAGGCTCCGGCGGCGCCAGGTCAGCCTCCGTTTTGGGGCCCAGAAGCGCTTCTACGGCGGCCTGAAGGCGGGAAGGAAGGAAAAACCCAGATCCATTTACAGCCCTCAAGACCGAAACAACCAAATTTACCTCCGCCTTATATTACATCGCCAACGCGCCCACCAGCTAGTCCCACAGAGAGGCCCCATGGTCAACATCAGAGGTAGAAAGACAGAGGCTATCCTGGTTTTCTGGTTTGGGGATGAAGAATTAAGGAACAGGGTCTAACCTGCTAACCTGCTTAAAGGCTCAAAATGAGAATGACCCATATGACGGTAACTTCATACTCTTTGCGTGTGGGGACACAAGCTAACAAGAGAGTGAAGCATGTCTCTCTTCTAGCGAAGAGCACGTGGAAACAAACTCGAGGACGTGAAGTGTGTTTTTATGCTGCAAGCGACCAAATTATGCCGTTCGTCTTATCAAATGCTGAGCTACTGCGAAGAAAAGGCCTAGCTAAACGTCGGCGCGCGCGCGCGCGGCGCATTCGTTCCCGCAATTGTTGACCAAAGGATTCGCTGATAGGAAGTAAGATGTAGTTCGCTGCGGTTCAACGCTCCACTGAACCCCCGAATAAGCTTTCCCAACAAGGCGGTACGGCTAAAGGACGACATGATATCAACCGCGACCAGGGACGACAATACGGCCAAATTGCAGCCCACGCCTGCAGTTGCGTTCCTGACCCCACCTCCAGGGCTGCGCGCACCGCCGCTCCATCCGCCCACTTCAGCTTCCGCGTTACGCCGCCCAGTAGCATGTTCATGTTCACCCGGTACCTGAAATACCAAACCAGGAAACGTGGTGGTTCACAAGGCGAGGCGGTGCTCCGGAACCCAAACCCCAGAAATGGAAACATCTTGCCTATACCCTCGGCGTTTGAACGATCCCATAGGATAGCAGTCAGAAATCGGCTTGAAGCCCATGAACATGAATAGAGGAATTGGCAGCACGATGCACCTGGCCGAACATGAATGGCCGGATTGGCAGCACGAAGGACCTGCCGGACGCACACTCTTAACGGTGTACTGCTTGGGAGCTGTGTGCGTGTGTGGATGCGCCACTCGCTCCCTGGAGGCCTTACTCATTTGGGTTCACATGGGGCCTCGTCGAGGAGGTCCGCAGAAAAAATAGCTCTCATTTGCACACCCAGCACCTCCCCGATACGCATGGCAGCACTATCCAGGGGTTGGCGCCCCAGCAAGCCCTCACAACCACCCGCATACATACCGCTCGGCAAGCAGCTTCTCTTTGTTCGCCTCCACCTCCTCAGCCACAGCTGCCTTAATCTCCTCCGGCGTCACCTGCATATGGCGTATTGTGCAGGACGCCAAAGATCTGAAATGGGTGTACTAAGAAAAACTCGACCTTCCCTGTCAGGCGGAATCCCGTTCCTAAGTGACCTACCCTTCCTGTCGCAAAACAGGGCCCCCAAATCCATGGGATCCTTTGCCGAGAAAGAGCATATGGACGGAGGCGTGTACACTAGGCACCAGCCGGTCCTAAACGAACACCCCGTGGAGATGCCTGGTAAGGAATTCTCGCTGCCATATATCTTGGATCCTATGAAAGAGAATTTCTGACACACATTATGCCATGCCATGTTATGCCGTGTTATGCCATGCGTCTTGAGAGCCCGGTCTGCGGCCACCTTTCCTAAATCTTACCGCACCCGCACCCTACCCACACACTGCCACCCCTGGATCCTAACATCCTTGACTGGGTCAAGGATTCCAAAACATTCAGCAAACCTCATCCTGAAAATTCAGTGTTCTTGGCAAAGCTAAAGCCGCACAAAGCTGCCTCGTGCTCCATTGCCACCAGTATGGCACTGGTGCCCCCCCCATAAGACATCCATCCGTGCCTCTCCTCTCCTCTCCTCTCGACTCCCAGAGGAGAAGACAAGACATGGGAGATCCATGGGCGCCGTGGGCGGCTCCTTATTCCCCGAGCCCATAGCCGTTTCCCAGGCGGGTAAAAGCAAGAAGGAAATGCAACTGTACGTCATCACCTGCGGACATGTTATTACTCACCACGACGCCCACCCCGCTGGCCTCCTCCAGCGCCTTCTTGTCAACCTCCGTAGTTCCCACCTTTCGCAGGTACTCAAAGGCACCATCCAGCTGGGCATTAGACTGCGTTGGGAAGAAAGAAGAGGAGGGCAGGAAGCCGATAGGGCATGGGTTTGGCATAACCCAGCGAGAATGGATCCTGTTTGGATCCTGTTCCTCCAGCGCCCTCTCAGGCGGCAGCATTGGTGGTCCTGGGTTGGTCACATGCATGACCCAGATCAAATCTATGCGTAAAATAAAGGAGGCATCGTCCGCAACCCCCACTGGGAACCTCTTATCCCCTCCATTGATCAGGATCAGGCATGCACGGCTGTTGGGACCGTTGGAAAGGACGCAATCAAGAGACGGCATGTTGAGTGTGTGCCCCTGACTGACACACCTTCATGTGCTCACACATGATGTAGCCCAGAAGCATGGGTCGGTGACAGAGCGCATTTGCGGGGAACTGCAAAAAGCCGGGGGCAAAAAGAGGGTACTGACCCAAGTTAATAGCAGTATACAAGGCTGGAAGTTCGGGGTCTCCTGACCGAGCACCCAACACCAAAACAACCGCGACGGTGGGGGACCGAAGGTATGCAATGCAACCCAGGACTCCCCTAATCCTCTGCATTTTGCATGTGACTCCCTACTATGACCCTTTCCCCATAAGATGATCGGTCAACCCGAGCAAGCAGGGGGTCCTAATCCTATTCCTGAAGAGCTTGGTTTAAGACCAGGCCATAGTCCTGCTAGTCCGCACACGCTCATGCGCCACCAGTAAGTAGACAGTTTCCATTACAAGATGAGTAGCCATGATGCGATGCTAAGACCTTTCAGCAAGGCGGATATTAAGGGGAGCGCCCTGCCACCGATGGTCTCGCCGTGACAGCCGCCGATGCACAACGCAAAATATGCGTGAAGAGCACGACTCTGAGGTTATGAGCGCACCTTGCTGGCAACTGTGTAAAGCAGATTGCCTTTCGCCTTTGGACAGCCTGATGCTGCGCCCGCTTCATGGATCACCTCCTCAAGGGTCTTTGAAAACTTGGCATTTCGTGTCGCATTTCTGCGTGAATTCATAAAGTAAATCAAGCGCGACCGAGGAAAACACTAAAGCTGCGAGTCGGCGCTGACGACATCTCCCGGCCGATGCATTCGCGCAACGCCTTACTTTGCGACAGTCTCCTCCAAACCAATTCCCATGAATAATGACATACACGCTGCCTCCATTTCCTCTTTGCTAGCCATCTTGCGTGCTTCACGTCTTTCGAGCGTCAATAAGGGTTTCGGGTCTTTGGTACAGTGCAGCAAAAACAGTGGTCACACTGGAAACTATATCTCAGAAAAAGCAAAAGACGACACGCCATGTTGTTGTCGCGGGACTCTTGTCCTTGTCTCGGAATTGCGGTACGAGCAAGGTACAAACCGAATGGCTACTTTACAAGTTTGCTCTATGTGGAGTTATGTACATCACAATCGCGCCAGTTACAGTGTTCGAAATTCGAAAATGGTCCCCGGCAGGTCCACTGGCTATTGTGGCAATCACATTGCATGGTTGTCGGGTCCTGTAAAGGCAAAAAGTGTCAGTGCCTCTCCTAGCGTCCAGGTGCCCACCTAAACCTCCCCAACCAAAATACCTGGATACGCCGATGCTACTATTGGGATGTGGTGTTCTACCGGGGAATTGAATACCTGCGCACAAAAGGTCATCATAGGCATTCCATGCGCCCTTCCATGATGTGACCTCATCACATGCTTATATCTCTAGGTATGTCAGCAACACCCAAGGTTTAACGTGGAAGATCAAGCCACATCTATGCGGGGTTGACAGTGCTGCTGAGATGTTTCAATAAGCCTGAAAGCTGTCTGCTGTATTTCACGTATCTGTAAGCTGAGCTGATACCGCTGCTGGTTCCCTGTGCACCCGCTGCCGTGCATCTTGTCACAGCGGCGAAAGGTTCCCAGATCTGCGTACACGTTTTGTTGGCGCCATCCATACATACATCACTCCCTTCATTTCTTCATACATCCCTCCCTCCGTACTTCCCTTCATACATCCTTCCCTCCATCAACCACCCCTCCCTCCCTTCCCCCCTCCATACTTCCTTTCCTCTACCCTTCCATCCCCCCCTCCATCCGTCCTTCCCTCCCACCTTCCCTCCCTCCATCCATCCCTCCATCCATCCCTCCATCCATCCTTCCCTCCCACCATATATCCCTGATGATGGGGTACGCTTAGCTGCAAGGATGACCATGGCGGCAATCACAGAGGGAGGAAATCATTTTTTTTAAAAGAACGTTCAGTGTTGCTCGGACAGCGAGTATGCTCTTATTGGGAATTCCGCCTTGCTGGGGAAGATTGCTGCTATGGTGCCACGGGCACGTGAGCTGTCGCGGCCTCAATTGAAGCATCCCAACATCACTAAGAACTGTCAAGACGGGATGGATGTCACGCGATCTTCCATGTGAAACCGTTTCGTGGCGCCCTGGCGCCTAGGGTGTCGCATAACCTATGTACGTACAGCATGGAAGCCGTACCGAGTAATCACACAAAGGTTGTACATGTAAAGTTATGACTTTGCGCAGAAGAAACAGATGCAAAGGTGAAATCCATTCAATATTTTGTGCCGCGCCTGCTGAAATGTGACGAGTCCAATCGAGGCCGACCGAATCAAGGCTGACCAGATATTGATAAGCTAGTTGAGCAACGAAAGCGTTCAATACGCCGCTTAACTGTTACGAGACAGTAGTTAAAATGTTGATCCGGTTGCTTGCACTCAGCCGTCCAGGTACAAAATGGGCTATGTTGGACAAAGATTGGCGGAGCACTTTCCCCACATTATTGCTTCTTGGACTTGCACCTGCAGTATCGGCTGCAGCGGAAGTGGCGTTGCGGACAACGGCTGTCGCAGGACTTGACGCCTCGTTCGTCATAAGCAATGCAGGCTCTGCAACCGCATTACTGACCTCTAGGGATGGGGGTTTTGAGGCCAGCACAAGCTACGGGGGTTGCGGGCATGTAAGTCTTAGCAAGTTCACCTGCCTCCCTGGTTGACATCGGTCCCTAACTGCTGTTTCCGTTACGCCGTCATCGGACCATCCCCCGGATCCACCGCAGGCCGCTCAGCCCGGAAGCCGACATTCAGCAGTGCAGCGTAGGCCCTACGCCACGCGCAGCAGTTCCCCGGCTGCTTCTGATACCCCTCAAGTTGAACCCACCGCAGCCATGAATCAACCTAGGGATGCAGAGGACTTGGCCATGGCCTCTGTGCCAAAAGCTTTCACTGCTCACGATAAGACCGAGATCGTTTCAGCTGACGCCGGCGACGATGACCCCACACTAAGGGGCCTAGACATGGACTCCCTGCTGCGCGTGCTGCTGCATCCTCTGCCACTGGGTCGCAAGCTGAACCCGGCACTCTTTTCTGGTGCAGCCGCACCCGTCGTGCAGCTTGGTCGTGAGGCCCTGTTCTTCGACCCCAGCTACACTCTGTCTTCCACCATGCGCGCATTCCACGTCATCCAGCGCATTCTGCGTGACGACGGTCACGTCCTAGTGGTCAATCCCAATCCCGCCATGCGGCCGCTGATGCGCGAGGCCGCGCACCTGTGCCTCAACCGCAATGTCTGGTTCTGGTATCGAGACTGGCAGCCTGGAGCTCTCGCCGACACGAACCGGAGCATGGCAACAGTCCTGGATCCCCATTACTGCCAGCCCAACCGCCGGCTGATGGCCACACGTGGGTTAGCGCTACGCAACCCGCTCTGCCCTCCAGGTTCCCTGGAGTACAACACGCGGCACCCGGCGCCCAGGCTCAGTGACGCGGATATGAAGCAGTTGGAGGCGGGGCGCAAGGCGCTGTCGCGGCAACGCCGTGACCGGGAGAGGGCGCGGGATCACAAGCAGGTTGTGGAGGCATTGACAGCAGCAAGGGCTAGGGAGGCAAAGCTGCTTCCAGCAGGTGTGCAGCCTGCGGTGGGACGCGGGGGCCATTCGGAGCGTCTAGCGTTGGTTGTGGCGCTGGATTTGTCGTACGGCGGAGATGCCGTACGTGAGGCGACGGAGCGCAAGATCCCGACGGTGTCGCTGCTGAATGGCCATTCGGATACCTCCCACGTGACGTTTCCCGTGTACGCGTCTGAGTCGCATGCGGGCTTCCAGCATTTTTTCCTAGAATGGTTGCTGCGGGTGGTAAACCTGCCAGCGCCTACAGGGCAGCGGAAAGAGCCTCAGGAAGGTGTGCAGCAACTGCAGGGGCCAGCGCTTGCGGCGAAGGCATCAGGGGCATGACACTAGGAAATGTAGTATTGTAAATGCCTTATGGGTGTAAGTGTAGGATGTGTGGGTAGTGAAGTAATCCTCTAGGGATACCGTACACTGGGGTAGCACGTGAGGATTGGGGAATGAAGACACAGGGCGTGAGGAAGAGTTTAGGGGAGTGTTGTGCACGGCGAAGGGGGGGGATGTCGCTCACGAGGACAGGATGCCGTTTTTTGAGGTACTTGTCGACAGGGTGCAGTTTACACGGCAGAGTGCCGGTATTTACGTGGTTCACGGGCTTGCTTACCTCACCTAGCTTACTTCGGGATTTTGCTAAACACCTTAACAAGCATATCATTACGTTTACAAGAAAGACGTCATTCCATTGCTGGTCGGATTCACTATCCTTTCCCATATTGGTGACAGCGCATGACTTCAACAAGGAAACACAATGCTAACCAGCCCCCGAAGCCCGCCAAAACTAGCATCGCCAATGTCCCCACGAACACTCGCCCACCGCGAAGCAGGATCGTCCTCTTCACGCCTCGACTAACGGACAACTGCAATACACTTTACTGTACTTTAAGAAACCAAGTGTGGTCCAGTGCGGTCCAACACTCCCACGTTGCCAGCGTCAAAACACAATCCAGGTAAGTCACAAACCTAAGCATTGCAGATGGAGTATTGCTCATTCATAACCCCCCTACTCGCATACATCACAGTGCCATTTTGTAGAAACAAAAAGCTGCTCTTGCAACCCCAATCCGCCGCTCCAATACCGCAACGAATGGGTTCGATATTTTTGTACCCCATCCCCCCATGCAATGCAAGGCTCCCATCGGGCTTCCTTGCAGCCAACGTCCCCACAAAAACCCAAGCGAACAGGTCATGGGGTCGTTAAGGGATCAACCATTTGCGGTTCCAACAAAGCCCGCGGTCACCGGTCACCACGCATTACTGACCAGCACGGATGGTGCTGGGCAAGCAGATAACACCACCACAGGGCACGCGGGCTTCGCACAATCTTGCGAAAACCAAAATCCAAGAAGCAAGGTGCAAATTGTCAGAGGTCCATCAGCAGCTTGACGTCATCGATCCGCATCTGGCGGTTCTGCTCCGCGGACCGGCGATCGAACGCTGCGTTGGCCAGCTCGCGCTTACGTTCCTGCAAGGGGGAAACCAATAGACCCATGGGTCAACGGGCTTGCGCCGCTCTCCTGTTGTACCTTCCGTCAATTGCTCTCGCGTGTCGGACCTAGATTGCCTTCACGTAAGGTTAGGCTACGTTAGGTGCGTCACTTCACGATGTACTCCGTACAACACCGCGTGGCTTATCTTCAGATTCCCCCGGATAGGGCGCAGATGTCGCATCACAGCTGGTTACGACTGCTCGCACCTGCAACAGCAGCATGCGCTCCTCGATGGTGTCCGCCGCCACATAGCGAAACACCTGTGCGAGGTGCGCAGCAAGGAAGCGAGGATGGCGATTGGAGTTGCGGGCCGAGGTGCAGGGAAGAGCGGAGGGAAGGGCACCATGGGCTGACAAGGAAGTTGCCTTCACGCCAAATGACAGCAGCCACTGCGGAGAGCTACAAGGCGGCTGCGTCGGCCTGCAGGCTGACAGCAGCAAATGATCATTTATTAAAGCACACCGCTTCATCCTGAATCCTCACCTCCACGTCACGGGTCTGGCCCAGCCGATGGACTCGATCCTACACGAAGGAAGAGAAAAGGAGGAGGGAGATAAACCGTGCGTCAACAAAACTAAACAAAGAACCGTCCACTAAGGCGTATGCAGCACTAAGTAGGCAGGTGTGTGCACACAGGTCAGATGTTCACACGGCGTCGTTATCACAACAACGTGATGTATCGTTAGTCAACAACTACCCTCTACAAATACTAATCAAGATGCCAAAGATGCAGTCTCGACTGCGGCGCAAGGGCCCCTCCCGCACCCGAATCCCATCCAACCCCACAACCCGCGCACCATGGCCTGCTCCTCCACGGAAGGATTCCACCAGGGGTCCAGCAGGTGCACGTGACTGCAGTACACAGGAATATGTACGATGCCGTACATAAGGGTTAGATCAGATGTTTACTAAAAAACCCTCCCTGGCAAGGAGGGTAAAGGATTTATACTAGGAAACAAAGCAATACGCAAAGCGCGGGAAGCGCGACTTGCTCCGGAAATTTGCTGCGTTGGCTGCGGTGTTCGTGGTAACGGTGTGCCTGTATCATGACGAACAGAGCACAGAAGACGACCAACCTGGCGATCAGCATACCTAAGAACCCCCCTTCACGCTGCCGCTCCTGCACACCTGCACACAAGCAAGCCTTAAGACCGTACCTGGCTGCAGTCAGGTTCATTCCAACACCGCCGGCCTTGAGGCTCACCTGCATGCGGCGGTTGGCGGTTGGCGCACGTGCCTAAACGTGTAGACAACGTATGCGTGTCTTCCGTGCTATACTTGCGGATACAGCCAGGATGCAGCAGAGGGGCGTCCCCATTGGGGCGGACATGCAAGCGTCATGTCCACGACGAGGACATGCGCCATCACCTGCAGCGGTGATGCCAGCTCCTTTCCACCTTCCACCTTCCTTCCGCCTCACCCACCTGTCTTAGTATTCACCCACAGCCAACCCGCCCATCCTGTCACCCGCTCTTTCCGCCTACCAAGCCCAAGAAACATAATACGGCACAGCACATTACAGGTTTACCAATGCTTGCGGATGCTCCGCTCAGGGCTTCTGCAGGCCGCTGTTTTAAACTTAAAATAGGCACATGACATATGTGGTGCACCAAAACACCTACCAGAAACACAACGGGGCTGTCCGGCTCTCGGCGTGCAAAGTCCCGGACCATGTCCGCTCGCGCCTTGGCTGGGGTGCAGCCGTCCAGTCGCACGTACCGCATTCCGGCGGCCTCCAGCGCACGACCCACGAGGTTCAACATGCCTGTGAGTGCGAGCACGTGGAGGACGTGGGACATTGGGATATGGGGTTAAGGCGGAGGACAGGGGAAACACGGATAACACGGACAGCATACACGTGGGAGCAATGCGCTAAAACGCAGTTGCTAGTGACGAGAAGGGCTCAGAAGGGAAGTTAAGGACGTGGACGAGGGATTCGGAGGAGCCAAGCAAGACGGACGCAAAGGCGCCTCAGCCCTGGAAAATTTACTTCTAGACATCACCGCAGTAGCGCAATACCGCACTACCGCAATTAGAAATCTCAATACCCAGTCAGTCACCTGGACCCCACCTGTGAACTGGGAGAACACCACGGACTTGATGGGGCCGCCGCTGCCGTACATGGGCTGCTGCGCCGCCGCTGAGCGCAGTGCCGCCATGAGCGCCGCCACCTTGGCGGAGGCACCCTCCGGGTCAGCCACGTCACTGCCGGCCTACATAGGGGTGTTGGGGGGGAGGGCGAAGCGAGAAACACGAGCGAGCCGCGGAGTGGTGAGTGGATGATATAACGTACGGTGCACGGATTACGCAAAAAGTAAGCGCACTCGACACCAGCGGCACACGCTGCCACTTCCAAACGTCAAAGACCTTCATCCATCACCTCGGATGCTGCTCCGAAACCACCCATTGGTCCCTTGACCCACGTTGTAGCAACGAGACCTCTAAAAGCCTATACCTAGGACATCCGAAACCGCGCAGCCTGCGCAATCCGCAACCCGACAAACACCCCCCCCAGAATCCTCGCCGGTACGCACCTGCGTCAGCTGCTCCGTGGCTGCATCCGGCGGCAGCTCCACAATATCTAGCATCGTTATCTGGCAACAAAGTTAACGCAGCGGCGGTAGGCAAGGTAAATGCAGGGGGAAGCAGGGGGGATGCGCAAGGAGTCAAGGAAAGGGAAATCGACATGAGAGCTCCGGGTGTGGTGGATCCGATGGAATGGAGGGGTAGACGTTTTTGGACAACAGAACAACGTTTTTGTTTACCTTTGTTCGACACATGGGGCAGCCGGGGCCGGCAGCGCGTGCGATCACGTTCTCGATGCACCTGCAGCACCGCGAGAGGGGGGAGGCGGAGGGGGCCAGGACAGACTATGATTCGCGCTGGCGGTGAAAGTGGCTGCTTTTCAATTTATGTACGGTTTCCCTTCGAAAGTAAGATAAATTACCGGTCAAGGGTAAATAGTAGCCAAAGCTACTTCTTGAAAAAACAGACAAGCGTTCATGTTACTTGTGCATAGCAGCACCCGGCATAGCATCCACCCGATGACGTGTGATAATTGGGACGGCAGCAGAGTCCCAGCGTAAGGTCTTCCGAAACAACTCCGAGGACACACCGAAACGAAGCGCAAATCTCCATCACTTGCAACTACCATCGGTCGATAGGTAACAGGCTCAGGCTGGGCAAGCAACAACTCCCCGTGCTAACTGGAGTTCATATGATCCTAGGCCCTAGGCCCTTGAACTGAAGCGGAAGGCCTCCGTCGCGGCGCTTTACCAGTCGGTCCCAAAGGCAACCCATGGTGCCGCAAATACAGTGAGTAGTGTTAGCTAGCCAGCCGGCCAGCCAGCCAGCCACCCAGCCAGCCAGCTAGCCAGCCAGCCAGCCAGCCAGCCAGCCAGCCAGCCAGCCGAGCAGCTAACCGCCCTGAAGAGAAGCTCAAGATAGTAAAAGTGAAGGTGCGTGTGCTAACGCTACTCACGCCTTGCAGAAGATGTGGCGGCAGCGGGTGATGCAGGCCGTCTGATTCAACGACTCCATGCAGATGGGGCAATCGTCCTGAGAGGAGAGCGGGGCAGGGACGGGGACGAGGGATGGGGCAAGGAAAAAAAATAAAGCTAGCCCGACAAAGGACTATAATCATGGCATGGCCCGACATAAGAAGAACCCAAACGGACACGGCCCTAGCGGGGGGGTTGTTCCAAGGAATGGGAACAGGACCACTAAGGCCTGAAGGCCTCCCAAGGGGTTAGATGGTAGGCTTAGGGTTAGCTATTCGGCCTCCTCAATCAGCCCAAATACCCACTATAGGCCCCGTTAGGGCCACTGATCAGCCCTTTCCTCTTAACTGGCCACCCCAGCAAGAAGAAGCCAGCCGACGAAGATGGCGAAGAAGGAAGCAAGCGTCGCGGCTCGCGGGTCAACTTCGGATTAAGCTGGTGAACATGGAAACATAAGAGTAGCCTGCTCGCTAACCCTCCAACATGCGAAAGGGGGACTAATCGTGGCGCCCCATTGCCCGCAGCGCCGGCAGCTATGCCCAGGCCCTTAAATTCGAGAATGGCCCAAGCCAGACCCAAGCCCAAGCCCAAGCCAGACCCGGGTGCAAGCTATTATTCCAACTTTTGTTTGCCTGCCCATCCAGCCAAGGGCTCCCAACCCGCTTGCTCCCAATCCTCCCCCTGCACTTGTCCTCCCCCACTCGGTCCCAACCTGCAGGCCCGCGGTGAGGAGCTCCACCAGGCTGTGCCGCTCCGCATCCGTCAGGGCTGGGCCAACCTGCTGCCGGGCCCCGGCTGCTGCTGGTGCGGCTGCGGCTGCGGCTGCCTCCGTAAGGGGCAGCGGATCACGGGTGCACAGGCAGCCCGCATCCGCCACCTGCGGTCCCCGTGAAAAAGGGCCCAGACAAGGATAGGAAGTTTAGTTACATACAACTGCATGCTGGGGTCTCTTGAGGTCGGTAGCTCCAAGAAGCAATTTCAGAGTCTCCTGATGTCTAGGATGGGGGGATAGCGGCCCCAGCGGCTGGGCCAGGGACCGACAGACCGCCACCTAAAGAAGAAAAAACGCCGCTATACATGATACATGGCCAAAATATGGTCAAAATATGGTCAAAATAATATTTTTTTTAGCATCACGTCAGTAATACGTAGGCCCACCGTCAAATCCTCCATTTTTATTTGGCTGGCGATGTTTTACCCCAGGATATATTTCTGAATATTTTATTAATATTCTGGATGTATTTTACTAAACATATTGAAGCTATTATAGTCCAAAAGCAAAATACTTCCCGGGCCACCAATCAGGAGTGCAGTGCTTATGCCGGCAATACTTCCAAGTCCTACCATTCCTCACACATACCCCCCTCTGCCCACCCAACCCCCCAGCCACCCACCCCTCCGCCGCACATGGCGTGATTACTCTTGCACCCACACGCACACCCACACGCACACTTGGCGCACACCTGGCGCAGGCGCAGGATGATCTCCAGCACGCTCATGTAGTTCTCCAACAACGTCTGGGACTGCAGCGCGTGTGCAATGACCTGACGGCCCTGCAGCTCGAGACTGCAGCCCGAGACATGCAGCGGCCGGACACGGAAAAGGCGCCAAGGATGGGAGGGCTAGGAAAAGGCGGCCGGGAAAAGTGAACAGCGCCACAGTACCGGGCGGCGACCCCCGCCTGTGTTGGATTCCGCATAGACCAGGTGGCCCACATAGGCACGCCGGTACTTTCCTCAGTCGTACCCCTAGCTCCCTAACTCCCCAGCTCGGGGTAACATGTGCCGTACCCCGTTACGTTTCGATGCGACGCGCTGAGTTTCACACGCACACGCACACACACATACACACGCGTGTGTGCCTACCTATGCCGTGGCGCAGCTCGTGCACGGGTGCACGGAAATACATGCGAAGTACATGGCATGCCAAAGGATAACTGCACGACGATTCGTGGACTCACGCGTCGTACTTGACACGGTCCTCTCTCGTCAAGTGTACCGTGACGATGTTGATGGTCTTGCGGGGCAGCACCACCAGCGGCCTGCCGTTAATCTGAGGTGAGGTGAGGTGAGGTGAGGTGAGGTGAGGTGAGGTGAGGTGAGGTGAGGTGAGGTGAGGTGAGGTGAGGTGAGGTGAGGTGAGGTGAGGCGAGGCGCAAGGGCACATAGTCTACGTCGTAAACAGCAATAACGGTGCGGTAGCGAATCCTGCCATCACCGTAGTAGCACTGGACATGAACCAACCGTAGAGGTGGAGCTAGCTGACGACCTCCCTCCTTCCGATCCCCTCCTATTCGTCGACGTTTTGCCTCCTTCCCCTCCCACTCCCCTTTCTTATCATCCCCTTCCGATCGTCTCCGCTATCTTCCCTCATCCCCAATGTATTGCCGCTTCTTCCCATTTCCCCCCCCACCACCACATACACGCACATACATACACACACACCACCACACACATGCACATGCGCACGCAGCCCCCACCTGCAGATCCTTGGTCCGCCTCATGGCGATGGTGCGCATCAACACTTGAAGCTTCTTGACGGCCCGTGGGTCGCAGTCCTTGAGCGGCCGCTCCAACACGCGAGTGAAGATGGAGCGCTCCTGCAGCGGCTCCAGGCCCAGGTAGCACACCAGCCCGTGCAGGTCGCGCAGGCGGTTCTGTATGGGGGTGCCGGTAACGGCCCACCTGACGAGGAGGGGTATAGCGTAGGGGTGCGGGTCACAGGCAGGTGGTTGGCTGTGTTTTGTTTTGTTTTGTTTCATTCGTTGCGCTCGCAAAATGAAACGATGTGGTCAGTTCACGTGCAAGCGGCCGCGGCGCTTGCGTTCGCGTTCACGCTCGCGCTCGCCACCCCATCGTCCTGCTGCCTTTCCATATGAACGGGTGTTTTCTTCTGTCGGACCCACACGTTCGCTGTGTACATGAATATGCCCGTCTGTGCCGTCCGTCGTCGGCCGCTCACGAGCGTCTTAGCGAAGGCCGAGGATCTGTAAATCCTCCAATCCCACTCGTATACAGAGAGGCTACGGCAAAGTCGCCCCCTCCCACACTTCCAATCACTTCCAATCAAGTGAAGGAAATACGAAATCGTTGCAGCTAGGGCACGCCAGGGAAGAAACTTAGGCGAGGTCATAGGGACCCATTCCCGCGGGTGCTAGGGGGCCCCCCACAGGTCTTAAAAGAGGGACCCAACCACCCTAACGACCCAACGGCTTAGGTTCACCCCAACGGCCTGGAGCAACCGTTGCAATGCGCTCCCAGTGGTCCAACGAGGGTGTACAACGTCTACTGTAAGAGCCAGCGACGCACTTGCGCTCCGCCTTTAGCTTGGCAGCGGCCTGGCTCCACTTAGCCCGCGGGTTCTTGACGGCGTGTGCCTGTCGACGGGTTATGTGGAGGAGAACCGGGTTGTTGGCATCCATGCCATTGATGTAGTGCAATTGTCTCCATGTCATGGAAGTTAAATGGAGCCATTTCCTGGGATTCAAAATACTCTCGCTCGGGCTGTCCTTGGAGTTAGCGAGCGTCGATCTAGGTTGGCTTAGGGTTCCTTCAGCTCGTCCGTCTCTTCAGGAAAGGACTCTCCCCTCCCCTCCCCTCCGTTCCCTCCCTCCCCTTCCCTCCCTTCCCTCCCTCCCCTTCCCTCCCTCCCCTCCCCTCCCTCCCCTTCCCTCCCTCCCCTTCCCTCCCTCCCCTTCCCTCCCTCCCCTTCCCTACCATCCCCTCCCTCCCTTCCCGAGCCAGCCAGCTGCCAGCTACCATCGGCCATGTCACGCACCTCGTCCAGCACCACTCGCAGCCACTTGACACTGAGCAGCCCCCGGCCATCCGCCAGGTCCCCTCCCAACACGGAGTACGTGGTCAGCACCACGTCGTGACTGGCCAGGAAGCTGGGAGAGCGGGAGCGGTCGGGACCGTGGTACTGATAAACCTGCGGGATGCGATATACGATACATATACACCGTGCCTCAAACGCATGCGGAACAAGGAAATGGGCGGCATGGTGACTGGAGTGCGACAGACAACCGCATTTGTGGTGGTGTTTTGAAGTAAGTCATGGGATGGTCCCTTCTAATGTACAGAGGTGCGGGAGCAGGAGGCTTGATGAGAGATAGGAATGGGGCCGGGCCGCGCCAAAGCAGGGAATAGGAGGAGGAGATGTGATGTAGACAGGCTCCCGGCATGCGTCATATGTACTCTCATACTCACAAACTCGCGCGTGTGCACACACACGCACACACACCCCACCAACAGCGCAGGGAGGAACGGATGCTGCCTGAACAATCGTAAGAAGTAACGCCCCACCCATCACGCGACAGCTTTTTTGTGTGTCACATCACAAGACAGTGCCGTGCAGTGCAGTGCAGCGCACACGGCCAGCTGGCCCGCTGGCTCTACTCTTCACGAGTTTGGAGCCCTCCGTAACAACCACGCAAGACGCGAAACAGCGCACACAACGCAAGGCGCACCTTCAGGTTCCCCGCGGTGTGCTCCTGAATCTGCAAGACCCAGTTAGACATCACCGATACGGGACACACAATCAAGGTGCAGCGCGGCCCGTCGGGGCGCGGCGGCTGCTGTGGCGCTGCGAATAACGTGTGGCCGCCGGCAGCTCCAGGGGTGGAGGGACCCGCGGCGGCGGCAGCAGCGGCGCCTGGCGTTGACGCTCCAGCTACAGCCTGGCCAAAGCGAAATCGATCCCAATAAGATGCGACAGGATTAGTGCGGAAGGCTGAAAGATCGGATATAAAAGGACAAAAGTCAAAACGCCGCTAGTCTGAAAGTGGATAGTTCTGGAAGTGCTGCAGTTCAGGACAGCTACGGCATCTACCGTTAGCCGTTAGCCCGTTAGCGTTCCTTCCGTCGGTCATCTGACCTTTCGGCGCTTCGGCTGCGGCATGTCGTCCTCGTCAGCATCGGCTGCGGCAGCCTCGCGGGCCTTGCGGTTCCTGCCCCGCTTCCCTGCTACTGCCACAACCGCCGCCACTGGCTGCTGTTGCAGCGGCGGCGGCACTGCTGCCGCCGCGACCGCCATTGCAGTGGCTGCTGCAGCGCCGCCGCCGCCGCTGCTGCCGTCGTTGTCTTCCCCACCAAGACTGATCATCTGGAAAGGGGGCAGCTGCACGCCCGGCCGATTGGTCGCGATGAGCGAAATCAGGGTCAGGGTTTTTCCTGCGACCGAGATTTCCACACCACCCGACACAGTGTGAGGACGACATGCATGCATCCTACCATCCGAACAACCCTAAAATCCAGGCAAAGGCCCAGGTCCTTTTCCTTGCTATGATATCGATCGCGGTATTACATTACGATCATAACACTATTTTATACAAATGCCGTGCGGACCACAAATTTCAGAAATCGCACGCATGCCAGCAGGTCGGCATC
Source organism: Volvox carteri f. nagariensis (assembly GCF_000143455.1). Taxonomy (NCBI): domain Eukaryota; kingdom Viridiplantae; phylum Chlorophyta; class Chlorophyceae; order Chlamydomonadales; family Volvocaceae; genus Volvox; species Volvox carteri. The sequence goes on along the minus strand of NW_003307545.1, from coordinate 878,856 downwards.
GGTCGGTCTCGTCAATATTTACCCGGCCCCGTCCAAGCCACATACCCAGGCCCATGTCATCCGCAAGAATGCCTCCTCTGTCGTGTTGCCGTACAGCCGTCGGAAGGACGATTTGATGAGAAAGAAAAAGAGCACACGAACGAACAGGAAGCGCGGTGGATGCGAAGGTCTTACTTGAGAGACACTTGCGCGCGGAAGTTCAAAATTGATAAAACTGTCAACATGCCCAGCCATGAGGATGTGCGTTGCGAATCATAAAATGAAAGCGAAGGTTGGCTAAGGCGGACACTTTCTGAGGGACGAACGGAAGGATGCACAGGATGCAGATCAGAGGAACAGAGGAACAGAACAGGACAGGACAGGACTCACCGAAGCGGCTGTGGCTTCTCCGAAACCGAGAAGTTTGTCAGCGTGTTGAGATAGCGCACACCGCCGCCGCCGCGCGGCCGCTGCTCCTCCCAAAACGGCGGCAAACCGCAGTCGTTCTCGCGGGTCACCATCCAAGCCAGCGCCACACGTTGGTGAGGATACAGACGCGACAGCACCTGCCGACACACCGGCGGGCAACGCAATCTTGACTGACCCACGGGTCACACCAGAAGCGGACTGAGTGTTGGGTTTGGGTGCTTTGAAGCTGTTTTGTACACTGCGGGGCGGAATGGACTCAGATCGGCGCGCGCTCCTTTCCTACCTCCCCGTCAGGTTCCATGGCGGGCTGGAGGGCGCCGGTGGTGTGCACCTCTGCAATCATACGCACGGGACATAGGACATGGGTACCCAGTCCAGGGATAACCGGTGTAGTATCCTGGGTATCACGGGATTGACATCCGCCGATCGGTTCTTTTACTGCGATAAGACGTGATACAACAACCGGCGAGTGTGGGAAGCTGAATCACCTAAAATGTCTCTACTCTGTCAGCCGCAAAAAAGCAACCAGGCTAAAACCAAGCTACCCATGCCGCGCGGGATACGGACTCTGCAAATGTCCAATATGTGGAACCATTCCGTTGGCTGTGGGGAGTTGCGTGGTTCTGAAGAGATGGCCACAGCGCACAGGCAACCCTGTAGCACGAAACCCCTCCTCCTAAAACAAAACCCTTTGCCAATCCCACCGTCGAACATACGCTCCAGGGACGTGTCCAGCTCCGACTGCGTCATGGGCCTTGTGCCTGCCGCGCTGCCTTGTGCCTGTCCGGCACCGCTCGGTCCGCCGCGGCCGCCTTGACTCCTGACCAGCAAGATGCCGCCGCCGCGCAGACGCTTGGCGACCGCCTCCCCGTCAGCGGGCGAGGTGAAACAAAATAAGTCGATGGGCATCGTGAAGGCACCTTTGGCGCCTTGCACGAGACCTGCCCGGCATGATCGCGCACCGGAACAACACGGAAAAAACATGAAAAGGGGACACAAAAAAGGATAAAAAAGGCTGCATACGTCCATGAATCAAGGCCGCCGGATTCAAATAGGCGAGGCGAGGGCTGGCGAAGTCGTTAAGTACAGATGATGTACAGATGGGAGTGCTGGGCATACGTTGTCGCTCCCTGGTTACGCAGGTTTGGTGTAACTGGGCGGGTGGATTTCTTCCGGTGGCCATGTAATTCCTTGTAAGGGGAATTACCACCCCTTACAAGGAAGTGAAGAGTTTAGGTCGGACACTGTGTTGGATATGCTGTCATAGGCGTTATGGTTGAGCGGAGATCGGGATTAGGGAAGTTTATAACTCTGCGGGGGACAAGACTGCCGTACCTTCAATGCGGAGCTGGCCCCGGTCGATTAAGGGTGACATCTGCGGCATGCAGCGGGGCGTGCTGAGGTCAAAGACATGAAGGTGAACATAAGAAATGATAAGCAAGAAATAATAACTGTAAAATAATAATAAGAATAATAATGTTAATAATAATATAGCATAATAATAATATAATGATAATAATAATAATAATAATAATAATAATAATAATGATAATAACGATTTGACTTCTAACAAAGCATGCGCATCACACAGTCGCAGGCAAGTGTCGGGAGGTTGTTGCAGTGGTGTACGTAGATGCTCAGCTACCTGCTTCAGCGGCGCGAGCCCCGGCAGCAGCTAACCAGGTCAAAGCAAGGCAGGTCACAAGGAGCGAGAGAGACTCACCACCGCTGCTTGCTCGCGGGAAATGTGGCCAATCTTTTCTCCCCGCACGTTGTCAACCCTGATTGCCCTGCAAGATGTAGGTGTGTAGTGGAGAGACGTTTGGTTTTCTGGCATATCCCGTTTCGCTTCGTTTACAGGCATATGGGAAAGCAGATAATAAAGATGAACTTAAGCTCCTTAGGAGAGGGATTTGTTCCCACATACATGGTTATTACGCAATACCAGTAAAAGTTGGTAACAGAAATTTTGGCGTCCTAAAATGTTGCAATGATTCTTGCAATTATGGCCTGGAGATCGTTTTGCAACTGTGTAACGAATATTGGACATGGCAAGCCGCCGGTCATACCGTTCAAGTTTTGGCCTGGCCTGATCATCATTTTCACTGCTACGAAGCTAGGCGAATAAAGGCCGTTCCGGGGCATGCGCAGACTCTTCCTCCCTCCCTCTTTTCCAGTCTCCTCTCGTCTTCCGCCCCTCATTTCAACAGCTCCGAGAGGCGCATTATCAGCTTTAAAGAGCATGGCGAACCCCCCCTCCGGGCGGGGCTTCACAACATATCCTAATCCTTTCCCCTCTCCTTCTCGCTTACTTCCCCCCTTCTCCTTCTCTCCCTTCTTTCCCCTCGCTTTCTCCCTTGCTCTTCCCTCCTCTTACCAGCATGTCAGCGAATATATCATGCCTAAAAAAGTAATGAATATGCTCGTTTAGCTTTTTATAAGTAATAAAAATTTGCTGTTCGTCGTACAATTGGTGACGCTGGAAAAGTCTTGAGACAATTACACCTCCTGCTACAACATTGGTTGCGGTACCCCAATAACGCACCATCTGTCATATGGGTTGTTGGGCTCCCGTACCAGTAGGACCATCTGCAAATGTTACACAATACTACGCCAAATATCGGCACGGTTTGCAGGGCATCGCATATGCATAGCTTGCGCAGCACGCTGCCGTGCAAAGTGAAAAGGTGCACGGGTACATACCTCGTCCTTGTTTGCCTCTCCATTATAGTAACGGACGCCAACAACTTTGGTTCGGAAGGAGCCGACCAACTCCAAGGCGTCTATCGTATCCTCCTCACCATCGTCATCCTGCCAGGAAGCAGGTGAACCGTCCTATATTGGGAGCCCTTACGGGGGTTGGAAACCTAAGGACGAGAGCATCATGCTTGGGGCTACTAATTACCGCCAAAGCGGCCACTCATCTGTGACAGTGACCCAGCAGTGACCCATATGCACAGGTGTTACATCGACCGTCTGACTGTTCCATCAAATAACAACGCACTCAGGAATATTGTTGACGAAAGTAAAGTTACCTGTGTTAAATCAAAGCCTTGTACTATGTGCCCTTGTGATGGGCCGGGCCCCGGGAAGGCGTGTGAAAGAGCCATTTTAATGTTTTCGCTAGTTCAGAAAGGATTGTTGAGGTGCAGGTTGAGTCGGAAGTCCAATCGCATTTGGCTTCTGAACTGAAACAAGCCAGGCGAAGGACTTGTACGGAATATGATTTCGGAGGATTGCCAAGCTTTGGATAACCTTCATACACAGCGTTTACTCAAGTACACACGCACGCACGCGCAGCCATTGTTGAAGTAAGTAGGTTGTGCTTACGGATTTCGTTCCCAGTGTTTTGATTTCTAGGTCGTGCTGCCATCTGACAGCGGCCGCGTTCTCGAACACTTAAGGCTTCGTCGTCTGCCTTTATCTGTCTTTATTAAAGGACAATAACCTCTAAATTTCTCATTAGCCGAGCCGGGGCCCTAAGCAATGCAGGCGCTGTGGGGCAGGGGCCCCAAGGAGACATATGGTGGAGTGGAGTTTTGGCATACTCCTGAGCGTTGTGGTTGGATGCAAAAACAAGGTTAGAACATGGGACCGATATTGCGTACTCGGAATTGCGTGAAAGCCCTTGCTAAATATTTTCCTATTTGCATCTCTCAGGCGAATACATCAAAACTTGGCGACGAAGGTAAGATAATACTTGTATCATTGCATGGCCGTCCTGGCTACCTTAAATTCCCGGGTATGGCTTTGCCCAGGTGGTTCGTAATGAAGCAGGGCAAGATTTTCTGGTTCAAGAGCGACGTCGTGACGCCGGACTCCGTGCCCCGTGGTGTGATTGACGTGAGAACCTACGTAGCGTTCGCAAGGTCCTGGGAGCACACGGGGTGCACGTGAAAACACAGTTCTTGCATGGCCCTGGTCTACATAGCCTGGGTTGACGACCCGTCACCAACATGGCAGCTTCTGCTGAACATGCTAATCACGATAGCACGCGACAGCACCTTAGCTCACGTTCCTTTTTTACGAATTATCCTCTGGCATGCGGGAGGCTAAGGGTCTTCCATTCCGGAAGCGTGCCCTCAACCCTCCCGGTTGACCCTGAAGGCAGCTTTACTCCCTCTCATGGCAAATTCGATGTTTCGATCATGGTTTGATGGCCTTTTGAACCACGTTTAGCATCCGGCTTGCGATGGAGTCGCGTCCTTCTGCACAGGCATCCCTCATCGAGGGTTTTGGGTTGGGGTTGTCCCGCGACAGGTGAACAAGTGCCTTTCCATTAAAGGCGCGGAAGACACTATCAACAAGGCAAATGCTTTTGAGATCTCGACACACGCGGAGAGCATGTTCTTCATTGCCGACACCGATAAGGAAAAAGAGGATTGGATCAACGCGATTGGGCGCGCGATTGTCAAGCATTCGCGCAGGTAATATTATGCTGGTTGGGGAATTCTCAGCAAGACTAAAGCTGGCGTCGTCTTCTTACGGCATCCTTAGGCGATATGGATGCGGATCATCCGAACACCCGTTATGACGAGTTTAATTTGATCGTGCCCTGCCCTGTTTCATTGGCTTGCAGCCTTCTGGAAAGTGACCGGCCCGACTACACCAACGCGTGAGAAGGCTGTAGCCCCTGCGCGTTGCAGCTGCCGCACTTAGCTTTTGCCCCCGGTGCGTGCCGGTTTCTAGGAAGAGCAAATTAACGAGAGAGGGAGATGAAGCATGTGGCTGGTTGCTCGAATGCGCTTAGTTGGGACTTGATGCGGTCCTACCGCAGGATGAAGGCGCGGAGTGCAGTGTAATATGGTCCTACGTTGTCCTGTGTAGGTTTCGGAGTGCTGAAAAAGGGCGATGGAGAGAGTTACATTAGGTCGGCATCTTCCTTTGGGAAGGTTTGGCCCCGTTTCACTGTATACACTTTGATTAACAGGTTCTGTGTTGTTGTTCCCGCGGCGTGGGGTGTTAGTTCCGTGAGTGTTCTCCCAGCATTTGGCACGGCCATGGCTTCATGGTCGACTGGGGTTGCTGTGTTCATTGAAGGCCGCTTCTATGTCGTCAATCAATTGGTTTTGTTCGATTGTCGTGGACGGGGTCGAAGATGAGTTCCTAGGGAAATTTAGGTGAAGTCGACAGCATTTGAATCACGTATCAGCGGTTGCAACCAGTGAGCTGCACATAATTGTTTTTTTATACTGGAAACCGCCGTTGGTCTAACAGCAGCTGGGCTTCTTTTGACAGTTTGATATACGCTGGTTACGGCGGACGCGAATTGATTGCCGTTGCAATCAGCACCCAAGGCTGTTGAGCCCCGCGGCCATTCGTCCTCATACTAACAGTGTGCGAGGTGCAAACTTAGATGCAAGGCCGTAAGGTGTCAGGTGTAGGCAAGGAGTGGTGCTTTTCGTAGAGCTTGGGCCCTACATGCACCACATGCTGTCTCGCTGTGTCTGGTTTGGGCAGTGTGGTCAACAAGCCGGCGTTTGTGTATCGTTGGGTTGAGGCATCGAGAAAGGAGGTGGTCATCGATTTGGAGTTGCGCCGCAAGAGGTTTTGCGCAGGTCAACTGGCTGTTTGCGCTGTTCAACTGGCAAGGGCATAGCGTGGGGGATCTATGATCTTGCAGAATGTGTGCCGACAGCAGATGCCTCCGAGGACGTAAAGCGTAAGTAAAGCAACAGTTTAGTTGCAGCCTTACCGTGTGGGGAATGTGGGTTATGGAAAACCTGAGCAGGTCCCTTAGGTAAGGATTCTTGTGATGCTGTTCACCTGCTGATGCGCAGGCAGGCCGGGATAAGAGTTCCTCATCAAACATTCTTAGTCACAGGCTCATGAAGAGTAGGACCTGATTCGCTCGTTCTGATCGAACGACTGGCGAGCACTCCGGTTGCAAGCCAACTGCAAAACTTGCAGTACGAGTAGAATGTAACACTCAATTCTGCAGTCATGTTGAGACATTTTCAATGCTTCTGTTCTATCTATCTGTAAGGAAAAAATCTCCGTCTATAGTGATGTGCGACAAGCTTGCCGGAAGATGCCTTTTAGAAGAAGACAACCCGACACCATCACGCATTCCACCTATGGCTGAAGACGTGTACTGATAACACTTCTGGCCTTATAGAGCAGACACCACAATGATGCAGTAGGATAAGTTGTCAAACAAAGCCATCCACGTCCTACCTCGGTGTTGCCCTGAAGTAAAGGCCGCTTCAGTTGAGGCAGGCATTTTATAATAATCAGGTTTTCTTGGGCACTTTCCGAGCGATGTCTACACTGTGCCAAGCCTTGCCGCAAAACGCCTTGCTTGTACGGCCGCGTGGAGTACGACGCCCTCACGCTAACGACCCTAACCAACATGTGATGCAAATGCCCTAATTAACGTGTGCACAATTCGCAATTATCATCGTCCAGCCTTAGTGTCGTGGATGATTATTAATTTACGCAGTGCTCAAAGACTTGTTGTAAGGGCCGCCACTGTGTGGAAAGGTGTTCACCTAGTTTGCAATTTGCCCAGCGACAGAAATCATCACAATGCAGAACGGCTACTCAGACGCAATTTATGATGGTGAGCGTCTCCGGCTTGCGTACTGATCGAAACTTTCGGCAACGCTGCCTGACGGGCTTCGTCTTCATTTCGCAGGCTTCAGTTCCTCCCAGCTGTTTAACCAGGGCGTTTGCTATACATATGACGATGTTATCTTCCACCCGGGTCATATTTTCTTTGCCGCCCACGAGGTGCGAAGTTGTGGGGCACGTTTTCCCCGACATTGCCTTTCAGAGTGCGCAAGCATAACTCACGATCTTGCATTCAGGTCGACCTTTCCAGCAACGTCACAAAAAACATATCCCTTCGCGTCCCAATTGTCAGCTCGCCAATGGACACTGTGACGGAGGCAGAAATGGCAATAACCATGGCATCGGTACGCATTCCTCTTTTTGACCGTCATGCAACACCTCTCCACGAAAGCTCCATCCTAACTGTCTATTTTTGCGGCTCTGCAGCTGGGTGGTATGGGATTTATCCATTACAACAACACCGCGGAGGAGCAGCTGGCGCAGGTCCTCAAGGCTAAGTCACACGTCCCCGGGTTCATTGTCACCCCTGCGGTCGCTAGCCCAAGCGATACGGTCAACAAGCTATATGAGCTAAAGGTGGGTCCGATTTCAGGACACGCGTGTCGTCAGGTCAGCAGGCATAGCATGGCACATGCTCTCGTGACGCATGAGCTGAAAGCTCCCTTCACCTAGTCGCACGCACTACAGCCTTGTCAATGTCTCCTAATAACGTATCCGCATCTGCAAACTTCAGAATGTCTCCGTATACCAGCATCGTATCACGGCCACACATTTGGAAGATTTTCCTTTCGCCAATTGCTTTGTCTGGGCCACGTCCCACATCGCGCGCGCTTGTGTGTGTATGTGCGTATTTTAATGATCTGAGCCGCGATGGGGGGAAAATGGCGACGGTGGTACACACGTGTCTGTGTTTTCTGGGCCAACACAACACCCTGCAGAACACACGCGGCTTCTCCAGCGTCTGCGTGACAGATACCGGCGCGCTGCACGGCAAGCTGCTTGGCGTGGTGACCACGCGCGATATTGACTTCATCAACGACAGGTTGACACCCCTCAGCGAGATCATGACCACGGACCTCATCACGGCGCCGGAGGTGGGTTGCGGCTGTTAAGAGGGTTCTTTCAGCTAAAGTTGTTTTCCAGATGCTCCGATGTTTGAGAAGAGAAAAGTGTGGAAGCTAGGGTGTGAGGTAAGATTAGGGACAGGGGCAAAAGCAGCACGCATAAACTCCCGGGTTACCTCTGGGACCATCGTCCGCCAGCCAGGTTTCTAGACCGCTAAGCCCAGGCCAACCCGGCGCCTGACGCTGGATGTGCTCCTTATGAAAATTCCGAAATGCTCGTGATGAAATCCGAAATAAATCCGCTTCTGCTGGAGGCCCCCAGTACACAACCCCGTGTACATTGCAATTTGACTGACAGCGTTGTGACTGAGGGTTTGAGTATATTTCACCGTCCAAAGCCGACTTCATGCAGCGATCATGTCCCGATCGACTGCTCCCCCTTGCTCCTGTACACATTTCCCTTGCCGCAACGCTCCTCGACCCCAGTCCACTATCTCTAATTGCAACTACAACTAATCAGGCAACCGCATTCAACTAACTACCAATTCCCCACCTAATCACCCACAGGGCATCACCCCTGAGGACGCCGCAGCTGTCTTGAAGAAGCACAAAAAGAACAAGCTGCCGATTGTGAACGCCGCCGGGGAGCTCGTCGCCCTCGCCACACGTGGCTACTTTAAAGACGCACGCAGCTTCCCGGCCCCAGGTGCGCCCTCTGTGGACGGCAACGGCAAGCTGCGCGTGGGTGCTGCTGTGGGTACGCGTGACAGCGATAAGGAGCGTGTGAAGTTGTTGTGGGAGGCTGCCAAGGTGGATGCCGTCATTCTGGACTCTTCCCAGGGTGACTCGACTTACCAGGTACGTGAAAACGGGATGTTGCTGCTGCTGCTGCTGCTGTTGCACAGCAGCTGTGGCGGATAAACCTTGAATTGGTTTTGCCTTCCCGGATCGATTACGACTCGCGCAGGTGGCCATGATCAAGCACATCAAGGCCGCCCATCCTGGTCTGGACGTCGTCGCCGGCAACGTCGTCACGGGCGCCCAAGCGCGCCGCCTCATTGAGGCCGGTGCAGACGGTCTCCGTGTTGGCATGGGCTCTGGGTCCATTTGCACTACCCAGGAGGTCTGCGCAGTGGGTCGCGGGCAGGCCACCGCCGTCTACCACGTCGCCCGCGTTGCCAACCAGCTCGGTGTGCCGATCATTGCCGATGGCGGCATCCAAAACTCGGGTCACATCACCAAGGCACTTGCACTGGGAGCCAGTGCCGTCATGTGCGGGTCGCTCTTTGCGGGTACGACGGAAGCGCCTGGGGAGTACTTTACATTGAACGGGCAGCGCGTGAAGAAGTACCGTGGCATGGGCTCGCTGGAGGCGATGGCCAAAGGCAGCGAGACACGGTACCACAGCGACACGCAAAGCCTTAAGATTGCCCAGGGCGTGTCTGGAGCGGTCAAGGATAAGGGCAGCATTCGGCGTACGGTGCCGTTCCTGGCGCAGGCGGTCAAGCAGGGCTTCCAGGTGAGGTTTTGCAGTGAGGGCTGCTTGGTAGTTGGGTCAAGGCCGCGCGCAGGCATTTCGTCATCGGACTACTGAGCTGTAGTGGTGAATCCGTAGCGGTATGCCGCAGCCAGGGAGTAGTGGATGTTCTGTTCGGTTCAGGTCGTTATGTTTAGGTATCCTTAGCGTCCAACTGATTTCTTTTTCGACTCTTCCTTGCTGCTGGTCTCCACTCCCGTGTTCCGATCCCGTCTGCAGGATCTCGGCGCCAATTCGATCTCCACGGCACGCGAGATGTTGTACAACGGTTCCATGCGAATGGAGGCTCGTACGAACGCCGCACAAGCCGAAGGCAATGTGCACGACATGGTCGCCTACGAGAAGCGGCCCTGGTAATTTCGTGTTGAAGGCAGCGACGCGGTCGACGGCAGCGATGGTGCCGTCGTCCGGTCGCAAGGGAGGGTGGCCGGTGTTCAGCGCTCGTTGACCGTTGGCGGCTTCAATTATGCCGTTGGGGGTTGTGGATTTTAGGTGGATCTCATGGGGCCTTGGATCGCATGGCATTTTGGCGAATGTATTGCTTGGTGTAGAAGTTATTTGGCTCATGCCTGTTGGCTGGAACCGGGGATGGTAATGGGTTTGGGAGGAATATGGAAAGAGGTCCAGTCCTTATTGCCGAGAACGCGGTCGGCGCTGCCAGGTCTGACACCTCTGCACCGTTAAGAGCAAGCGATATACGATAGGATTCACTGTTTTCCGTTATGGTGGTTAGGCTCAGTGGGTAGTTTTTACTCAGTTAGGCTCCCGACTTGACGGTGTTATGCTTGAGGGCTTGTACCCACTTTTTGAGTTAGTTTTTGGACAGGCTGTTTGCAGGCAGCCAGTACATAGAGGTATACATAATTTTATGGTATGCCGGATGTGTGCATTTGACCGTAAAAGGTTAGGACGACACGTTGGACAGGTAACGTGGGCGGATACTGCGAGCCGGCCTAAGGTATGTGCTATGACGTATTCGCATCACGGGTGTTTGATGCGCCTTGAACGCACGACGGGTTTCGTTCGGACGGTTGCGATGTGGCCCAAGATGGCGAGCTGGTAGCCTGGAGCTCCGTTAGTCATCTAGGATGTCGTATGTACCGTTTCACACGGTTTTCGCCTTCTTTCACGTGGTTGCAGGAGGTTGTGTGCAAAAGGCCATTCCTTTGTGCTGTTCGTTTCGTTGGCTCTATTGTTCGGCGTCACTTATGTGTCACATCCTACGGAGGCGTGTACCGTGTTCGCATTGGGCACAGAGCTCGTTCGGTTGGTTTAGTATGTGCACGGTCGTGCCAATATGTCGTGCATGAAAATTACCCTGGCGGTTGTGCCGGATTCCCCCGCCGGGATTCGTTCTTAAGGCCCTGTAAGGTATTAAATGTGTCGCATATATGTCGTACATGTAGGTACATAAGCGCGCGCTGGACGCGCTGAAAATCTGTGTCTACCCCTAATCATCGCCATAGCTCCATAATCGCACTGTTAAAGAAGCTGCACATGAGATACGCTTGTTTTAAGTTAGGACGGAAATCCATAACCCAATCCAAACCATTACGGCATCTAGCGAAAGCCAACAGCGAAAGCCAACTGTTTCCGCTGTGCGGGTGTGGTACGTCGCTTATGCTGTATTCCTAGGCGGCATTTGCCACGGCGATGAGCAAAAGCAGCAGCAAATGGCGATGTGGTTGGCAAGCTGCTTATACAACAGCACAGTTTCCCCAATCCCAGGCCTTTAAGCAGCGCTGGCTTTTTATTTACACGTGATTTGCGTGTAGTCCCTGTGTTCGGTAGTCAGGACGGCTTATGAGCCAACTTCCTAACCAAAAGCTACATCAGTCAACCAGCCACGATAGCCACGTCTGTTACATGCCAGTGAACATTGGCAGCCATTGTAAACGCGATAAGGAAAGCTGGCGCCGTGTGGTGGAACCCCCGGACACATCGCCGTACGTCGTACATCGCCTCGGTCGTCCGCTCCAACCGTAGTATATCACTTGCGTCGCGTACGCGTTAGAACACGTGACATATGTTATAGAAAATCATCCAGAAGAGGATGTACGACAGCAACGTAGTTGATGAAAAGACTCCGAAAAAGAGCAACGTGTTCCTGCAGGTCAGCATCAGCATTCGCATTCGCAGCCGTTAACGCCAATATGTAACCACGAGCTTTACTTCGCCCAGGCAGCGCATAGCAAACACAGGCAAGAACTCCTCAGCAAGTGTTGGTAGCGGCAAAAGCAGGGATGGAAGCAGCAAGGGCTGCTTCACTTTTTCACACCACCACTGAACCCAAGCATGCTGAGTGGCGAGGATGAGATGAAGCTAGATGAAAACATGTTGACGCAAGACCAGCAAGGGGAGGGCACAAGAACCAAGTCAGAGAGACACACCAGGTCCCTCTCCCTTAAGAGTCCAGGCAGCCCCTTAAACATTGTGCCAGCTGCCCAGGCAGCTCGAACAGAACGCAGAGGGTAAACGAACCACATAGGGTGTCTGTCAGGGTATATGGAATGCGCAGGCCATACCCTGCACATTCCAAATCCATAGTCAACTACATAACCTACATACCGAGTCATACGGGGCATGCCCAAGTTACCAGATGCTTTTTGTCTTTCGAAAGAGCCCCAGTAACACTATTGCACGGAGTACAAGCTTGATCCCCCTGTGATCTAAGAGGCGGCCAGGCCAGGCCCGTCGTGGGGTGAGCTCTTACACACGTACCAGGATACGAAGTAGTTCGGTGCATTGGTGCAGCCCTTCAGAAACATAGCTGCGACACACTGTGTGGGAGCCAACGGGAGGGACAGTACCACGGGTCGAAATCGGCTGAAGCATGCTTCCACGAAGCAAATAAAACTTTCTGGGCATATGAGGAACCATCACTAGCTATGCTGTCTTATGAGGACTTCCTCACCGCTAATTGCGCCATAAAATGGTAGATAAAGCCATGCCAGCCCACAACTCCACAGATCCCGACGACAATGCCCGATATGACGGCCACAAAGTTTCGCCTGTGAAGTCAGTTATATAGGGAGAATTGAAACATACACTGCTTGCACCAGGCGGCTCGCGAGCTTAGGAAGCTGTCCTTACAGAAAGCCGAGCGCTTGTAAATTTGATTTGTAAGCTACAGGGTTGACAAGGTCCTCAACCTTGCTTTTTTGTTGCCGCTTGGGCGCCATTTGCTAACGGTTGCAGGAGGTCGTCCAATCAATTCATGATCTACCTACGCTATGGTAAATGCAATTGAAAACAAAGGAAGTCGGTGAGAGTCTTCCCTTACAGTGTGCACCTCGGCGATGACGGATCGAATCAAGCCGACATAAGTAGAGGAAATCAATTATGTTCTTTAAACACGATACAAAAAGTTACATCATATATACTTTATGGCGTGTGGTTAAGAGACGACAAGGGCACTCGTATGTCCTGCAGCGAAACCAGGAACTCGAAACCCCGACCCTTGGTCCCGTGCGAACCCAAAGCCTAGGGCAGCTGACCGAGCACCAGATCCTCTCACTTAGCTGTTCTCTGCCTCTTGCGTTAGCCCCGGGGGCCCACGCTGTCGAGTTGGCCAGGTGGAAAGACCCGAATATCAATGCCGTACATGGCACCCGCAATTAATTTCGACCCAGCAGGCTGCATGCTAGACACATCAGACAGCCAGACAGGAGGCGAAATGGCCGAAATATCTACATTAAATGCACGGCGTGGAAGCCGTTGAACCTATGCCTTCAATTATGATGTGTGAAACAGGGGGGTGTATCTTCGCCCGTGGCAGCTACCCTGCGAAACCCTGCCTTCCCCGGTATTTCGGGGCACCCTCATCCAGTCACCCTAGTCAACTTCTCAGTGGATCGCTCAGGTTCCGCACCCACCACCAGCATCCAACGGAATCTGCCGGGTCGACAGCGGCGCAACCCCGTTCCTGGTCGGCTCGCAGGTTAACTTTATCCCAGGTCACCACCGTCCATCAACTAGGGGCGCAATGCCTTCCACCACCGGAAGGACTTTTGACCCTAACGGGTATTGATCCCGGGATCTCCCGGGGGCAATGGTCGCGCCTTACCAATGGTGCCAAACCCTCTATTCAATTATGTCCTCCCAAAGGAATCACAGCCGTACACCCGCAAGCATCCCCATGTGGGTCCTTCAGGCGCCGACGTGGACGAGCAAGCTCTGCCAAGTGCAGCCAGTCCTCTGCTTTGCCAGAAAGGTAGACTTATGGCTTCCTTTGTCATCCATCGTTCAAAGGCGACTGCCATGGCAAGCAGCACCTTAAGGGTTGTTTACCAGGCACAACCTCGACGAGGCTTCAACTTGCAATGCCGACCGTTCCTTTGCCGAGATCGCTAAGTTTTGCAGATGTCAGCAAGGGCTACCTGTCTACACACTTTCCCAGCCTGTCTGACGGTGGGGCGCAATTTCTCTATCGGAGCCAGCCTGTACGGAGTACGTAAGCCACAGCAAGCCGTACGCAACAGCACATAAAATATGAAGGTAACACAGGTAACAGAAATCTGTCAGGATTATCAGGCGAGGGATTTAACATTGTCGTACATTTTCGTACTCCTGACGTTTTACATGGTCGTACTACAGACGTTGTCTTACATGGCCGTACTAGTGACGGCACAACGGCGATACCTTTACACGTGTAACTATCGCATTTTAAGCCCCAACGTCAAAGCTGCCTCTGCAACCATCGACGTAACTGGCGCCACAGGGTAAAAACTTGTCGTACACGGACCGCGTTCCCAACTGCCAAGACAACGATAACGACAAGGTAAAAACTGGATATCTACTTACTGGTAATGACCAGATAGCTACAGACGATGCCCGGTACAAATGCATACCACAGCTGCCACCCCACCCAATCCACGGCCAACCTTGGAATAGGAGCAGTCATCGCAGGCCATAAAGCTTCGGAGCATCTACACGACGGAACCCCAATACGCGACTGGTGAATTCGGATGGAGATTTCATTTTAAGACTCAAAATCACAAACACTACAAAAACACTGTAACCACCACACTACAAACACTACTTTCCGCTACCAGTTACTAGAGGTATCGATCCGATGCAATTGCTTATCTCCATGCCTCTTTAAACCAATGCACAAATTGATGAACATACGGAATTCTTGTCTCTCCGCTTTACTTCTATACCCACCACCACCAGCGCGACACCCGAAATCCCAGGGCGTACGTACGATAATGCGGGCGTGGGCCGGGATGGAAGCTTCCATGCAAGCACCTGTGATACATCTACGGTGATGATGAAAAAATGTGACGTGACTGTACGGATAGATGATGTGACATGCCGCCGTACAAAGTGCGACGATGCTGCTCAACTAGCTAGCTATTTAAGCACGTGCTTTGTACGGGAGTACGACGCGGACTCGCAACTGATCTATTTATTTATCCATGTCCAAGGAGCAGCACTGTCAAAGCTACAAAGCTTCCGTACAGCTCCGTACTGCCAAATGCCTCGGCCACATGTCCTCACGGTTGTTTTCTTTCTGTCGTAGGTTCCCAATGCAGGGCAGAGCAATGCAGTGCACGGTCCGTTGTGGCTCGCGACTTCCAACAGCCTTACCACCCTATTGCTGGGGTACATATTCCCTTGGGGTCTATCTGGGGGGCTCTCGCTGTAAAATACCTACTACCTGGTTGGATATCATTCGCACGAGAGGTACAGCTCACGCGCATAATGAACAAAAAGACCAAAAATCTACAAACAATCGCGCAACGGCCCGAGGCCGTGTTCAGTGTCACAGCACATCCGACCTCAAGTAATGCTCCTGCCATGCACTTCGCTTGCAAACCAAAAATGTTACCGCCATCAGCTAGGGGAAGACAACGGGGAAGACTTTGGTGCTCCTTTGGGGACCAGAACTTGCGAAAAGGTTCCCTCGCGCACATACGCGCGTATGCATAATCAATCACGTGGCGAAATGCATCCACGCTGTACGACCCCGCGAGAAGTGTACAACAGTTCGTCATTTCTGCAGTCCTCAAAGCTATTTAAATGGCGGAGAAGTTCGAATATGGCACGGAAGCCGTCGCTTAACTAATCACCCAGTTCTGGAGAATCAGGAGTGGGCGGCGGCTCTAATTTGGGCGACTTAAGTTTCCCTGGGGACGGCGGTGCCTTGAGCGGTGGTGGTTTGAGCAGCGGCGGCGGTGGTGAGGACGGCTTGGGGGGCGGCGGTGAAGGGGGCGGTGAAGGGGGCGGGGCTTTAAGCGGTGGTGGGGACTTCTGAGCCGTGCTTGTAGGTGGCGGGGAGTTGACAACAGGAGGAGGCGTCGCGAGGGGTGGCGGGGGAGGGGACGTGGCTTTGGGCGGCGGAGGGGACGGCGATTTTGTCAGTGGGGATGGTGGTGGCGATTTGGGTGGCGGGGATGGTGGTGGCGATTTGGTCAGCGGGGATGGTGGTGGCGATTTGGGTGGCGGGGACGGTGGTGGCGATTTTGTCAGGGGGGATGGTGGTGGCGGCTTGGGTGGCGGGGACGGCGGAGGGGGTGGCGGTGGCGGGGATGGTGGTGGCGGCTTGGGTGGCGGGGATGGTGGTGGCGGGGATGGTGGTGGCGATTTGGGTGGCGGGGATGGCGGCGGGGGAGGCGGTGGCGAAGGAGGCTTGGCGCTTGGTGGCGGCGGGGGTGGATTCGGATACGCCCCGGACAGGCAGGCCTGGAGAGGGGTTTAGGGTTTTAGGGGCCGGGGGAACAAGGAATCGGAGATGCAACCAACTCGGTTGTCCTGCATGTACGACACTGGTACTACAGTACGGTACGGTCGTGATGCCGCAGGATGGTGGAACACCCGCCACCTCCAAGTCAGGTCATGAGGGTCGCGTTCGATTGGCTCTGTTAGTTATCCCCCAGCCAAGTCCTCGGGCAGTTCGCCAAGCCGTAAAACGTAGCACATGATATGCTGAGCGCAGGGTAGGAAAGGTAACGGGGTGCACATAACCCAGACCACCAACGCAGGGCAGGAGGCATCTTTTATGGGTTGCCGAACACACAATCCAGGGAAGGTAAGGGGACGCAGGAAAAAACCTCACCTCGACAGACACCTTGGTCTCCCAAGCGTCGTTGTCGAAGTCATGTGTATCTAGGATGATGAGCAGCCTCAATGTGTAGGTGGCACCCGCCAAGATGGCGCCATTCTTCACCAGTGCCGTACCGTCCAGGTTATAGTACGGCGGCGCACTGTCCGTCGCCCACACCACCACGTCAAAAGCATTGTGCAGTGACCAGCGGAGAACTTGCGTGCTGGGTACCTTGCTGTACTTGGCCGTGGCCCATGCCAGCGCAGTACTGGCGTCCAGCTGTACGGTTGTACCGCAGGCGAGGGTGAAGGACTCCGGGCTGTCGAACAGTACGACAGGTAGCGGCCAGCTGGGCGTGATGGGGCATTGCAGCACCTGGATGAAGGTTTCTGTTCCCAGAATGCCACCGTCGCCCTTATCCCACGTGTCCACGTTGGTCACGTCTACTAGGATCTACATGAAACGGAGGAAAGGCGAGGAAAGGGTTAAAAGCGTTTAAGAAAGAGGAAAGGTGGAGGGTGCGATACGGGCGCAAGCCACACACTTGCACTAGCAGGAGCAATAGGGCCTGGTGCAGGGCCGCAGATCAGGTGGCCAATGTAAGCCCTTTCGGCCTAGACGATGAATATCATGAAGGAGTCCTGCCACAGCAGATTCCTAAGTTACAGTAAGCCCTAAAACCCTAAATTTACAAGGATTGTGGGTGTAGCTACACACTTCTTAACAGTGGACAAGTTAAGCGGAAGGTGGGTGGAGGCATGGCTGGAGCGGCATGGAAATGCGCGATGGACGCGAGCGCCGTGCGGGAAGGGACGGGTCTATTGCTGAAACGAGACAGGGAAGAGGAGGGGCAGCAGTCCGCAGAATGGCCTTGCACGCTCGGAGCTTACTTTGTACTTCTTCAGAGAGCGTCCCTGGTGCAGCTCCGTCGCCGTGAAGCTGGTGATGCAGCCTTGGTCGGAGGTCAAGGTCTTGTTAAAAACAGGGATGTCATTATCGTACATATCGAACACAGCCCAGATGTAGTACAACGTGTACGGATCCCCGTCCATCGCCTTGGCGATTTGCGCAAGCATTTCATCGTCAGCTGCACACACGTCAATGGTCACGCCGGGGCTGCCGCAGGGTACGACACCAGCATTGCCGGCAATGACGTAATCGCCGATGATCGGTGGCGGCGGTGGCGGCGGCGGCGGCGGTAGTGGCGGCGGCGGCGGTGGCGACGGCGGGTTCACGACGTAAATGACAGGCGGTGGCGACGGCTTATTGCTGGCCGGAGGAGGCGGGGGCTTGGTGGAAGTGCACGTCTTGGTCAGGGCTGAGCCGCAGCCCGGCGGCACGAACAAGGTGGTGGTGAGGATGTCTTCCAGATCGCTGTCGTCTGACACAGACAGCGACACCACGTAGCTCACATTCTGTGCCAACTTGGACAAATCCAGCTGGAGGACATGAGGAGGCGCGCGGCCAGTTGCCAATGGGGCCCGTGCGGGGTGGCGGAAGGCCGTCAGGGTGGTAAGAAAAGCCAATCCCTGAGTTTACCAACTGTGTCCACTAACGCAACACATGTACGGCACTTTTTAAAGTACTTAAAGCTCTAACCATTATTAAGGCCAAATCTGAAACACGCGGTAGCTTCAGCATCAGCTCTGTCATGGTGGTAATACACTGTGATGCAAGTGAATGCATATGCTTGGAACAGCGACATGCAACGGTGATAGGTGCGTTAGGCTCACCGTCACGACGGCACCGCTAAGGGTGATGGTGGGGTAGCACGGCGCGCTGATCGTCCAGTTGTACGATAGTACATCATCTGCACGTAAAACGTTTTGCTTCATTTTGGTTCGGTGCGATTGCCGAGGTCAGCGAACTCATGGTAGTGGCCTAATTAGGCGTCGCTGAACCTAGCTTGTCCAAACCAGAAGCCAGAACACAACCAAACAGACGTCAATACATTGAGATAAAATTACTGTAATATATATATATATACACACATTACATTACATGGTGTCATGGTGAGAATTGCCACTCGCCAGCCCTCGTCTGGCTGTGTCGTTCTGTCGCACAAGCGAACAACGGACAGCAGCACGGACTGCAAATGGCGGCAACTGGGTGTCATTATCAGTCAATCGCAGCATGTTCTTACTTGAGTCTGGGTCATACGATGCGTTGGCATTGAGTGTGATGATCTGCAAAACAGAAAAAACGTGCAACTAACCTCAATAGCTATATATATGGTTGTGCTTTGGCTTTGGCCTGGTCATGCATGCTGCCGTTGTCATCTCGATTTATCCAGGTTTATCGAGCCTAGGTGCTTGGGGAGTTCGCTGTTGCGTGCATCGGTGGATGGGTTTTTGGCCTTTCCAACCAATCCAAACAATCGCAATCAATTTCCCTACACACGGTCCGGACGCGCCTGCCCGCTTTTGCACGCTTCGTCACTTATCCGAAACAGCAGGTGCGGTACAATCTCAACAGTCTCACCGTACAGTCTCAACAACGTACACACGTGCAGGCCACCAACTCGCAGCCCGCAGGCAGGTAGCGTGTTTAGTAACAGTGCCAGGTAGTTGTTTTGTTTGTCTTGGAGTGCAGTGCGGCTTGATGTGCTACGACAACTGTCCTCATCCTTATTACCTGCTTGGTGCATGTGCTGTTGGTGGTGTCCACGGGCGTGTCGATGGTACCGTTGGCGATCGGCCTGTTGTCAATAATGAGCGAGTCGCCGCCCAGCCAGACCCATGAATCCAGAATCTAGAAAGGCAAATGCAAGTGAATTACGAGGGGAGAGGGTTACACGGCCGGGGGATATGTACGACAGACTGACACGGCAACGAAGTTCATTACGCGCCCTCATCCAACGCCGCCCGCCGCCTACCCCGCCCCTGGCCCCAGGGACGTATACCCACGTGGTCTCCGGCATCCGCAATTGCTAGCTTTACACGGTACTGTTGGTTCGCAGTGACTTGGAAGCCCTGGGTGTTGAGAAGGTTGGTGTAGCCGTCAGCCTGCAGGAAGGGTTGCATATGGGGATAGGAGGGAGTAAGACAGAGGTTTAAATGGGTGGGGGAAGGCCTGCTTTGTGGGGAACTTGACACGCAGGCAACCCGTAGGTAAGAGGGGTTTTGTGACTGTGGAGAGTCAGCGATAGTGCGGCTGGTGGTGGTGGTGATGGTGGCTCTGTGGCTCTGGTGGCTCTGTTCCATATCAGCTTTGGCCAGTCCAAAGGTGTTTTGTTCCGGATGTCCTCGACAGCACTCTGGTGCCGGACCCCGGAGCTAACATTCACGTTACTGACAAGCATTGGGCGGTATACATTGGCGGAAGACAGTTCGCATGCAAAGTAGGCTGTGGCTGGAGAACTGGGCCGCAAGACCGGTGCAAGTTGGATACCCGGAGGCTCGGAGCTGAATGGACAGTTGGACAGCTAGGCGGTTTGTTGGCCGTTGGGCAGTTGTGTCGCAGTTGGGCAGTTTCTCGGCAATGGTGTTCAAATGAACGAGTTTGACATGTACATACATAATGCTGGTGGGCAACATCGACCCAGCCCAATAATAATCTCTAGCAGTAACCGACTACGACCGCTGGCTAGGGCCAGCTGAATGAATTCCACCTTGCCAGGATGCGCTGACACCTGATTTGGGCGTAGGTCACACGCAACCTGACGGTGCCTGGCAGCCCCACCTAGCGCCCCTGCCTCCGCCCAGTCAGGGCAGCGGCGGCCCACTACTGCCCCTCTCTCCGACTGTAAGGGGCCAACCGCCCCCCGCCAACCAGCTTCGCACCTCAATGCTCCTGAGCGGGCTCACTGCGCCAATGCGGTTATTATTGTATAGATCCTGATGACTCTTGTGGTTGACGTTGTTGATGGAGACCTGCAACAAAAAGAGGCCGGGCGGACGGGTTGGGGAAGATGTATCTCTTCTCTTCGTGGGTGGGAGAAGAGAGGGAGAAGGGAGGGCATGTTCCTAAGAGGGAGGGGAAAGGTCAAAATTTCTTCCTGCCGCTCTGGACAAGGGATAAGGCCCGGTGGGAGGAATCCTTGGAGGTCACGTCTTCCCGGGTGGGCTTGCCCTGGCTGAGATCGGGGTAGAAGCGGCGTGCTGCATGCGGTGCTGCTGGAGGGAAACGGGCCTTACGTTCTGTGAGCGGCTGAGTAATGTGTTACATGACATGGAGCGGAGGCGGCACCCGTGGCATCGATATGGGGAGACAGGAACAAGGCCGTACCTGCGTGCTTGCTGTGCCCTTAACGATGGCGACGTTGTGCCCGGATGTGATGGGCTGGGAGATGGGTGCGATGAAGAAACCGAACACGTCGTTGAAGGCTGTGCCCACCCATTCGGTGTACTCGTCACTGCGTAATGGTCACAGCGGCCAGCGGGCGGATTTCAGTGAGTCAGGAATGCACATACACGCATGCTCATGAGCACGCTCACACAGCCAGGGTTGGCGACAGGGCGGGGGGTCCACCCACTCGATGTACCCGTCATTGCGCCGAGATAACAACGGGTTCAACTATTTGTTCGTTGTCTGTACAACTACTGTAGGATAGAGTATTTCCCGTGGGGGTCGAGTTTAGTGGAAAACCCAAGGCAGTAAGAGGCCAGGGCCGGCGCTGCGAACTGGTGCCTTCAGCTTGATGTAAGTACCTAGGGTACATGGAGTAACAGGGGAATGAAGTGAAAAGGAAGAGCACATCCATTCCTAATATGTTAGGCGCGTGTCCAGGCACGTGTAACGCAGTGATGAAGTACCGATCCGCGAGAGCGCGCATGTGATGTCATAATAGCCAGAGGAGGCAACTGGCCACGTTTCCCGCTCACCTTCCGAACGCGTACTTGAAAACCAGGAGTCCGTCCTTCAACGCAGTCACCGTAAACTCAAGCGCCACGGCATCGTAGGTGGTGTAGGCAGGGATGAGCGCGTTGAGGTTGGCGTCTCCGCCGCCACCCACGCTCAGCGTGTAATAGTCCAGCGTGTTCACCGCACAGTTGGCGGCGGAGGCATCACCCGAACTGAGCACTAGGGAGCCTGAGGAGTGATGCATGTGGAAAAGAGCCATAGAGGCATAACCACACATGTCGATGCTGAGTGCTGCAATGTCAACGCTGACTCCTCTAACACGTAACTCGTGCCGGCGCGTCAGATGGATTTTTTAAGGACTACGAAGCGGATTACGAAGCGGACGCCGTGAATGATCATTTCAGAGTGCTCAGCAACGGGCGTGGGCGTCATCGCGTCGCGTCGCGAAATAGACCCTGGGTCGCCGTCGACTTCCATGTGCATCGAAAAACCCGCTTTAGGCGGTCATGCACTGCGATCGCCACCACATGCCTTCTTACCGTTCGGAAACCATGATGCCAGTTGGAAGCCAGGCGACCAACCGCCGGCAGGTACGACACCCCACTGCGCCATGGTGGACGTGCAAGTACCCTTTGTAAAGGCCGCATCCGCAATAGTGAGATTGGGGTTGTTGCCCAAAATCGTCTGCAGGCGACGGCGAAATGAATACGAAGGTTTACTGCTTTGAAGCGAGCTCGATTGCTATGACTCATAGAATATAACAAAGTACTGCGGCTCAGATGCATGTGGAAAGTGACTGTAAGGATGTGTATAAAGGATTGGCATGCTAGAGTGTGGATGCTTTAGTGGATTGGGACGACTGACGTAGCGCAGGGCACGCGTGCGTGGTTACGTAACCACGCTGTTGCCGAGATAGCAAGGATACCTATAGATACCCTGCATATGAGCGCTGGCATGCATCAAGGGATAAAACGGCCAAAACCAACCACATACATCAATTGAAACGACGACTATGCGAGCGATTAGGTCCTACCGCTCGGATTCACCGCAGAAGCCATATGTTAGGCGTGGCTAGGCAGTGCGAGCGAGGCGAAAAACGAATGGAAACATAATCTATGGATCCGTAGTTAAAATTGATGCGAATTGCACAGTCAGCATCCATGAGGAGAGTGTTTTTTCACCTTGGCTGCGTCGGTAGCACTGGGGCATGCAACAAAGGAGCCGCAGCCGGCCTTTAGCTGGCGCCTGAGGCCAAAGCCGCCCTCGGCCCGTTGAGGAGCGTAACCTCGACGACCACTAATTGGATCGACGATCACATTGTGAGCGCTCAAGACGCGGTGCCCGAAACTAGCGAGCCCCAGAACAAGTACAAGCAAGGATTCTATGCGTACGCGGGGCTGCTTCGGACGCCTCATGATGACAAGAAAGGTCGTCATACAATATCAAGCATTGAAAGAATCCGGTCGCCAAAACTACGGCAGGAACTGATTCCTCACAAGCTGCACGCATCTTGTTATCAGTTGGCCTGTCTGTACGGCGGCTCAATGTACAAAGGACAAGAGGGGCCTACGGCTGCTCTGAAGCTTCACACAGCACAAAAACGAGGCATTTTATTTGTTGGAATTCTGTCGTCGGAGTTTACGTGCTCTGGAAGGTAGTACCGGAAGTGAGCCGAAGGTAAGTTTGTCGTGTTTAGTTCCAGAAACAGTCTTCCCAACTTAAACCGATTTTTTTCTTTTGTATGTGTAATGTGTCAGCCTCCAAAACGCTAATATGGTACCAGTTACGCAATATCGCTCGGACATGCAGTGACTGCCCGCCCTACGACCTAACTTCGTGTCAGGGCTAGGAAAGCGAAACCTGTTGCCTTGCATCCTTGATTTCCTCGTAACAAATTACTATTATTTAACTTAAATCACTAGGCTGTTCATCTGTTTGTGGCCTGGTGTGGTCTGGAACGCACTGTTTCGCCGGCCGGAATCGGCAGGATGTTTGTTTTACCCGCAACTGTTAGGGGAGTTTTCAAGTTCAGCTGATCTTCACAGTGTCTTATAGTATCAGACAGTGGATATGAGTGCGGATCTGTGGCAATCCAAGTTTTCGTACACACGTGGGCCTTAACCTTCAGCAGCTGTTTCGAAGGTTGCAATGTAATCGACAGGCGGTTGCCACCCTGCTCAACCCTGCGCTAGCAAAGATGCATAAGTAATCGTCACCTACGTGCTGGATCAGCCCCGACCTGTATCCCGCCCGCCATTCCACACTCTTCCTCTACATCCTCTGATGACAGCTCCAGAATCTTGGACCAAATGCTGCTTTGCCTTTGGTTATAGATGCTGCACTTTCAGGAGTGTAATGTGGGCTTCTATTTATTTCACATTTCCTTACCTTCCTGCCTGCCGCTCTCTTCCTTTGCCAGGAGCCCACACTTCTTTAATCGATGCTATCCGAACGCAATTTAAGGAATTTCTTGACAGTATGTGGAATCTCTTTTCTTTCCCATTGCACCTGTTTTTATCCGGCTTGTACCGGCACTGATCCTTTACGAGTCCTTTCGATGCTAAGCGCGAAGCTGCAAACATATCCTATGTTTCCTATACGCCCATGGTTAATTCACCATCTTTCACTTTTATATCTTCACCTAAATATGGGATTCGCTGTCACCCCGTTTCCGTTCTGTTTCCTTGCCTGGCTCCGACGCACGCGCTTGCACGCTGGTCACTTACTACGTTTTCTCAACACTAAAACAATAATCATTTCATAAATTAAGCTGATTTTAAACCCGGAAGCACACTTGAAACGGTTTCGGAGTAACGATAGGACGAAGCCTCAACCTGAATGGCGAACCCAATGTGAATGATATTCGTAATAGAATGACTTATTAATCCCGGATCCTTTAGGATGTTTTCCTTTGCGTATTTGCGGTTGTCATGGTCTTGGCCCTTAGTTACCCGCTTTCCCTTGGCGAGTGCAGTTTTGGTTCCAAGGGTTGCTTCAGGTTCTTGCTGTTGAGGGTCCTGAGGTCCCGTTGCAGTGATTTGATGTGCTGTGGCAATTTACACCGTCTGCACATGCGTGTGCTTGCGTACCTGCTCATTGTCCCCTACCGCCACAGCCCAGCCCGCACCATCTTCCCAACCCCACAGTACCTACCTACCTACCTACCTACCTACCAAAACAGTAACTACTTGACGCATTTCTCGGTGCATACCAGAGTTTTTTTATTATACGGCGGTTTGTGTTACAAGCTTCTTAAGTTTGCATACGACGCAGAGGAGCTTCAAACCTGGAGTTACGATCGGGAGCTACTCGCGTCAAGTTGCCTTCGGAAAGGAAGCTGCGGACATGGGCTCTTTTTCTCAAAAGCTCGCACCATTGTGCTCACATAGCAATGCGTTGCATAAGTCCCCTATCTCCCACATGGCGACTCGCCTCGCAGCGGTAGCCGCTCTCGCCGTGTGCAGGACAGGAGTGAGTCATATTGAGAGGCAGGCAGGCCTCCAACGAATACGCCGAGGATTCCAATAGGCGTGTAACGCGTCCGAGAAGCGCAAGTCGTACGACACTAATGACCAGCAGGCGGGGCAGACACCATCGCCATGACCAATTACACCAATATGAATCATTCAACAAGGGGCATCAGTCACAGGAGTGCAGATTAGCGTGTGACCAAAGTGGGTTACGCCAATACGCTACACCACGCAACGTTTCGCACCATCAATCTTACCAATCCAGCGCCTGCACAACGACGAGAACAGTTGTGAAGCTTGGCGGGCGTCGCGGGACGGACGGTTCATCAGGGCGCGCCTTGCAAATCAACGCACGCCCACGCGTTTTGCAGTCTTGGCTGATCTCTTGTCCACTCCCGGTTTCTTCGTGTCACCCCGTTCCTTCACGCGCCCACCCAGGGCCCGGTTCCTACGCCTCAGCCTTGAACACAAAATCCTCCCTCCCTGCCTCGGTTGTGTCAATATATATAATGTCTAGGTTTGCATTACAAGTCAGATCCAAAGACAGCATTTGCAAACATATTTAGGCAAAGACCTGCAGGGTAGGACACCCCTGTACAGCGCTTTAAAACTAAGGTCCACTTGAGCTAATTTCACCAGAAGCAATGACACTATGACGCAACGAAAAGTGAAGATCCGCTGCGGCCAACTCATGAGGTGCCGTCTAGCCTCCTATCCCCCCCGAAACGTAGCGAAGCGATAGGCGGATCTGCGAGGGTGGTAGAGAAGGAGGGAGGATGACGATGAAAATTGAAGGTTAGGAAGGGAAAAACCGGGGCTGGACAAGGCGGTGAGCCAAGCGCCGATACGGGATCGGCTGCCCCCCACGCAGCCCTCTAAATCGTTCCCTGCTATGCTCTGTATCTGCGCCCCGGAGCCGGACTCCAGACTGTAGAACTGCACACCAGCCTAAGGCCACTGATCTGCCAAAGGCCCCCCGCGCTCACCATCCGAGCTAATGTCGGTAAGTTCCTCCGCTGCCGCTACGGCAGCCACAGCCGCCGCCGCTGCCGCCGCCGCCGCCCTGCGCTTTACGACAAGCGAAGGCGGATGGGAGGTTCCGGCGGGACCACGCTGCTGCTGTTGCTGCTGTCGCCGCTGCAATCGCTGCTGCTGTGCGGGCCCTGCGCCGGCAGGCCCAGATCCCCCTTTGGCATTTCCCCCCACAGCCACGGCCACCTCAACCGCATCGGGTCTAGCATCGGCGGCTCTCGGCGGATCCTGGGGTGATGCAACCCCACTGCCACGGCCACCGCCCTCGCTGTACAGCAGGCGGGACTCTCCACCGTCGACGTGACTGACGCGTGGGTCCTCGTTGCCGTCGGCGCCGCTCCTCGCGCCGCCAGTCGCTTCTCCAACGCTGTCAGCGCCGCCGCCGAGCCCGTCCCCAACTCCGGCCATGCCGCCGCCGCGGTCGCTGCCACTGCCGCTGCTGTCGCTGTCGGTACCCAGGCCGCCGCTGCCGCCGCCACCACGCCTGCCTGCACGTCTGGCCCGTGTCACAGCACCGTAATCCAAGTCCGTATCCAGGTCACGCTCAGGTACAGCACCCTCCGCAAAGCCCTCCTGCGCGTCCTCAAACACCTCATCAGCATCAGCCTCCTGTTCGGTCGCCGCCGCCGTAACCGTCGTTGCGTCATCGCGGCTCGCCTTGCTGCTGCTGTAGCCCCCGCCTCCGCCTCCGGCCTCAGCCGCCGCAGCATCGCCGCTGGGGCCTGCTCCTCCGCCGCCACCCAGGAAGCCGGCGGCCCTGGCGGCAGCTGCTCTTGCGGCCTTCGACCCCGGTGTGGGCCTTGGGACCCACTTTCCATCAGGGCCCATCACCACGCGCCGCCGCCAGTCCCTGCCACTCATCACCTCTTTAAGGGTCTCCGGACCTGTCCCAGTCCACCGGGCATGGAAGGGCATGGAAGTCATACATGGTCGGGCATCTGGCGACGATTGTCCAGTTCTTGTTTCACGATATAGGTTGGCCAATGCAGCCGGTAGTTAGGAAAGGTTTGCTTCGGTTCGAATGAGACGACATGACGCTGCGTGACGTGCACAAACGAAGACGGACTGCAGGCCCGACTCATGCCTCGGGGGATCTAAGCAGATGAGCTAACAGCGAAAGGAACAAAGGACGTGCACCGATACAATCAGGGTGCGACAGTCCGATCGGGTCCCGACAGGAATGGCACTTGTGCTGAAAATCCCGACAGGCTTTGAAAAATGCTTTCGGGCGGACCCGACGAAAAAGGGGGAAAATGCCAAACGGCCATCGGGAGCCCCCGACGGGGCCCGGAGGGCTCCCGTCGGGGGACCCGACAGGGTTAGGGGCGCTAGGACCGCCCGATCGGGTGCCGTGGGTCGTCGGTTGGCCCTTCGGCGACGGACAGCTACAGCGATACATAATGGCATTCATACAAATATAACTGGATGGAAATATGTAATGTATTCGTTCACTTTGTTGCCTCTTCTTCTTTATGAGGGGGACGAAGAGGAGGACGAGGAGATGTTCCTCTCCAGTCCTACGTTGTCTAAGGGTCTCCTTGAAGAGCTCGGGTTGTGATGCTCACAGGCAGACGTGCAGGCGTGCATGTGTTGCTGTGTGTGTGTGTGTGTGTGTGTGTGTTTGTTCGTGCATTTCAGATCTGTGAATTGCAAACTGAGAACTGGAAACTGCGCATATAAAATACGAATAAATGTAATTCCAAGCGGCACACAGCGAAATTTCGTTCTTGCGTCACCCGACAGGTTTTGGGATGGGCTATCGGGGCACCCGACAGAAATTGAAAGATATGCAAAAACGCTATCGGGTGGGCCCGACGGGCATGGGAAGGGGAAAACCGGCAACCCGACCATTTCAGGAAGGTCCTGTCCAACCCTGGATACAATATAATTAACATATTTCTGCATTCATGAATAAGCAAGCACACAGCCAAAAAAGCTTCACCGGACCGGATCGAACCGAGGGGCCACACTGCGGATCAAACTGGACCA
Organism: Volvox carteri f. nagariensis; assembly: GCF_000143455.1. Taxonomy (NCBI): domain Eukaryota; kingdom Viridiplantae; phylum Chlorophyta; class Chlorophyceae; order Chlamydomonadales; family Volvocaceae; genus Volvox; species Volvox carteri. Next base: position 850,932 of record NW_003307545.1, on the reverse strand, counting down.
TCCCGGCGAAGTGAGCGACCGACGGACTCACCCGCGCCCGGCATGCTGCTCCTGAGCTTGACCTTCTTCGCAACAGGCGGCGGCTCTTCGCCGCTGCCCAGGCTGCTGCCCAGCATGTCCGCCCCTGCGTCATCCATCCGCTGGCGCTTCACGCATACACCGCTTCCGCCTGCAGCGGCAGCGCCCGCGGCAGCGCTGCTGAATGGGCCCCCTCCAGCAGCGCCCCTGCTCGGGGCTTCCGTTGCTGTGGCTGCGGGTGCGGCCTTGTTGGCCTCCAGGAAACGGTCCAGGGCTGTCACAGCCGGGGGCTCGGAGAAGTCCTCCTTGGAGAAGGGGCTGGCGTCATCGTGGGCCCCATCTTGCCACTCCCAGTTCTGTGAAAGCACACAGGAGGAATAAAGTGAACTGAAGCGAAAAGGAACGATACCATACTGGACATGTAAGTTCCGCTATGCGAGCCACATGGAGCGACAGAGGGTTGGCGGTTATGGTTGGGACGGCGCCGGAAGGGTCGCAATGCTGGTCGCAATCCAACCGAATCGTGTTAGCACAAAGGACATCATCCTCCTAGCCCTGACTGGTATGACCAGCACCATTGGTACATTTTTTTGGGGTCCTCTGTAACGAGCTGAACTTATCCCTGAAAGTCATTGAGAGTGAGGAGTGAAGTAGGTAAACAGACAAGGCACACCTCCAGGAAGGACAGCACCGCAGCGGGCTGCGAAGACTGTGCCGAGATGGCATCCCGCAGCAGCCGATACTGCGCCCGCTTGCAACGCTCACGTCGCCGGACCTGCGATGAAATCCGCCAAGCAGGTGTGGAGAGAGTTCGATATCGTAAAGCCAGCAGTGTGGGTGGACAAAGTGATCGGGTTTAAGAGATAAAGGAACTCAAGCAAAGGGTCCGAACAGGACTCAATCGCAGCACAGGACATGCGGGAATGGAAACCCCTAAGCTACACAGCCCAGGCAGGGAGGCTGAGGGGACGGATGAAAAGAGGGGAGGGCCAGTTGCCGTCATGGAGGCCTTGGGAAGAGAGTTGCAGGGGGTGATAGAGGGGTTCCGGTCCTCGGCTTCGTCTCTCTCGAGGGGTATTGAGTCCAAGCCTACATTTGAAGGTATCTGTTCTGGAGCTAGACTGTTCGGACCCCTAACCGGTACCACCTGCAACGGGACAAGAGCTCCTGGCCATAACTGCACTGCGGTAGGGACAACGTAACCCACCGTGTCCGCCATGGTGCGAAGTAGCTCCAGCTCTTGTCGTACACTGTTGGGACCCCATCGCCCCAACATGGAACGTTGGTTCTCCAGATCCGCCAGACGCTCCATTGTGACGGAGCCGCTCGGTCCGGCGGCGGCTGCTGCCGCCGCCGTACGCGCGCGTGCCATGGCCATCGCCGCCGCCGCGGCCGACACCGACGGCCCTACCGCTGAGTCACCCTCTGCTGCCTGCTCCTCCTCCTCAGGCTCGGTTTTCACGAGCTGCTGCTTAACGCCGGAAGATGTTGTCGCGCCGCCGCCCGCGGCCCCGGTGCCGGAGGACGTCTGCCGGATGCGCTTCGCAGCGCCAGCGCCTATGTCACCCCCATCCGGGCCCTTGCCGGGGGAAAGACCCCCCCCAGCCGCTGAGCCGCTGCTGGTCTTGCTGGACGTGGCATTGGCGCCGCCAGCCGTCCTCGTCATTGCCGTTCTGCCACCCGCAACGGCCCCTGTATCCAGTGCGTCAGCCTCCACGCCTGTTTGTTCAGCAGCAGCAGCAGCAGCAGCAGCCGCAGCGGCAGCAGCTCCACCGTTGCTGCCGACAGCGCCACGGGCACCTTTTGCCTCGACAATCGCCACGTCCGCTGCAGCTGCACCGGCACCGCCAGCTACCTGAAGGCTTGTTGAGGAGCTGGCGCGTCCCGGACCCCTCCGCCTGGTCCCTGGCGCCTGGTCCTTGGCAGCGGCGTCCCCTCCCGTGGTCATGTCCGCAATGCCCGTGGGAGTTGGCGCTCTCGTCCCTACCGAAGATCCCTCGAGAACCAGGGCTCCAGGGGCTGCTCCGACGGCCGCCCCAGCGCCGGCCCCCGCCGCGGCCTTGCGCTTGGCCATGGCGGAGAGTGAAAGCCGGGAGCCAGGCAAAGGAGGCCGGCCCACCGCAGCAGCGGCCGCCGCTGCGGCAGCGGCGGTGGCGGCAGCAACGTCGCTGTCGATTGTGCCGCTTGGCGGAACGGTAGGGGTTACCGCGGCTGTGGCTGCGGCAGGTGGAGGGATTGCATCTGCCTGGGCAGCGCCCGGCGGGGCTGGAACCATAGGCGCCGGATGCTGCTGCTGCTGTTGCTGCTGCAGCAGCAACGCGTGCCCCGCTGGTGTCGGCAGGTCCGCCAGAATTGAGGGCCCATCCGCTTGAGGGCTCGACACTGGCTGTTGCTGCTGTTGCTGTGCGCGAAAAAGGGGGTTTAGGGAGGCAACACCGCAGACTCAGTCCTCGTCACAAAACAGAAAACGCGAACGGCCGACGGGACTGCCCAGTCGGGATGCAAGCTAGGAAGTCGTGACGCTAAAGGCTTGCGCTGCCCCACGTCAGCCGTCGATCAGTACTGCCCGAGCGGGAGCACGCGGGTGCAGACCTGCATGACTCGTCCACCCACACAAAGCCGTTTGTCGGGACAAGCACACATGCGTCCCCCGTCCAACGGAAGCCCCGGGACCTTTCTTACCTGCATCTGGAACAGCTGCATCTGCTGCATCATTATCTGCTGTTGCTTCAGCAGTTTGGGCGGCCGCCCAAACTTCTTTTTCACGGGAACCGTGATGGTGCCCGTCGCAGCGTCAGGCTCGACAGCTGGAACCTCCGATGCGATGCAGCCAACCAGCTGCGGAGCCGCAGTAGGCGCGGCCGTCGTGGCCGCGGATCCAAAGGCCCCATCCACGCCCTCCAAGGCACCTGAGGCTCCAGGGAGGGCCCCCACCGAGCTGCCGCGCTTCGGGGGCCGTCCGGGGCCGGCGGAGGTCGGGGCCGCGGTGAAGACCTCCAAAGGCTGCGGATGAACGGTCGGACAAGCGGATGGATGGATGGGCACATTAATGCATGGACTAGGACCGGATCGAGAGTGGTACGTTATAACGGTGTAACAGTGCAAATTTCATGGATGAGCCAGGATATCCGACGCAATACCATTAGGCAATAGTACAAGCAGCAGCGCGTATCCTGGGAGAGGACAGCGTGAAGTGAAGTGAAGTAAGGATCGCACGTCGGTGGGCTGCCGCAGAAACGGCTGGCCGTCCGTATGGACAACGTTTTTCAACACCCTCTGAAACTTGTACCCTCATCCTTCGGCTCTCGTCCCCTCTTTCACTTTTCCCCCGCCCGCCAAAACCACCAGCTGAGAAGCTTGCGCCTGAGTGGATGACTGACGGGTGGATTGCAACGTGATTCACCTGACCCAGGCCTTTCCCCAGTTCTTACCCTCGCCGCGGCGCCCGAATGCAGGTCCTTGTTCCGCTGCGCCTCTGAATGATTGTGGCAGTAGGCTCGGTAGCGCAACTGCTTGGATCCAGGTTGCAGCCGGGCCACCAGGTAGTTCCCGGTGCGGCGGGCGCACAGAGGATGGAAGTAGCACTGGCAGTGGCCGAAGTTGCACTTGGCGACGGCACCTGCCACCTGGGAAATGCATATCGAGATTGTGCGTGCGCAAATCAAGGGAAGGAAGAGGCAAAAAGCAAAACGAGGAGCGAGAAGGAGGAGATGCAGATTGTTTGAATCCATCATGGGTTGTTTGGTGGCTAACCCAGTGCCGTACCTTGCCGCAGATGGTGCAGGGCGCGCGCCACCGCTCCGGACGAATAAGGCCCAGGTTGTCGATAGTGTCCGGCGAGTCGGAGTTGAGCACCGTGGGCCCCTCGTGCCATAGCGCACAGACCTAAGAACAGGCGGGTATAGTATCAAAATCAATATAGTACCAGCATTATCTAGCCATCGCTACTATTAACAACTCCCATTACCATGACAGGTACTTGAGAACGCAGGCTGTAGCGTGGCAAACCAATCAGTATGGTTTCGGAGCAAGCAGCGGTTACACGGCTGCACAAATGCAGCATTACAAAGGCGTGGTAAACATGTAAGGGAAAAACGTCCTAGCAAGACGAGCAATACCACAAAGCAGGCCTCGCAACAAGTGACCACTGCTGTTGTGCGTAACAAGCTTTTGCGTGTAAAGGGAGCAGCAACGCGCACACGTGTGGGAAACCGACAATCAGCTCACCACATGGGCCCAGGCCTTGCCGTCCACCGTACGCTTGAAAGCGCCCTGGCGCACAGGACACAGGCAGCACGACACCGCCAGCGAGCCGCCCGGTAGCTCTGCATGCGTGATGCCGCGCGCCTCCATCTCCCAGCGCTTGGGCCGAACCTCGCTCTGCGGTACGCCCGCGGCACGCTGCGACTCCTCGTACATGCGGCACGGCCAGCACAGCCACTCCTCTGCAGAGACGGGGGACGGTGCCGGTGACAGCGTTGCGGCGGTTATATAGTTGTAACAGTGCCATTAGGAGACGCATGCAGAGATCCGCGATTGCCGCTGTATGCGCGCGGCGGCGACGGTGCCGGCAAATTTCGATGCGGCAACTTGCGTGCTTGCTCTGCGCATACATTTACAACTCTCGCTCTCTCTTTCCCTCTCTTTTCCCCCTCACCCGCGGGGATGCTGCGCACTCCGTAGCAGTGCTGGTGCACCGCAATGTCGCAGCGCTCGCAAAAGACAATCATGTTGGGGTCTACCGAGAGGCCGTCGCCACAGATAGCGCAGAGCGCCTCCTCGTCGTGCGTCCTGCGGGAACGGAAGGCGGCAGCCAATCCAACCCTCTTACAGCCAGAGAGGTTTTCCCAACGGCAAGAGAATCATGGGTCAATGAACCGTGCTAATCGCGTGTTGTGGGCTTGCACCACCCGCACTTATTTCATGCCCCCGGAGCCGCACTGGCCCATACCTAGGGCCTACGACGGCGATAACAGGGGCCCCACTCACCGGTTGGAATTTCCCTTGTTCACCCCAGCGAGGTCCCGCTAAAAATACCATACCTGTGTGCCAAGGGATCCACCAACTCGAACTCCTCCAATCCCACCGCCGTCGCTGCCGGCCCAGCCTCCGCCGGCAGGCCCTCACCGCCGCTGGCACCCGGCGTGCTGCCGCGCCAGGCCTCCCCGACCTCGCCTGCCTCCGCCGCGCCCAGCGCGCCCAGGCTGTCGAATCCGCCAGACGGCATACCGGCAAACTTCTTGGGTCGGCCTGTGATCGCGCGGGGGCTGGCGGGCTCGTTGAGGGCCGCTAGAGCCTGACGCTTCTCCATCTCCCGCTTCTCGCGCTTCAGGTTGCGCTTGACCTCGGCCTTGCGCTGCACGTCAGGAGGTGGGATGAAATGGAAGGACGTCCCGAAGGGGGATTCGAGTACAAGAAACTACCTCGGGAGGTGGACAGGCGCACAGGCACTCTACCTACGGTCCAAGCAAGAGGGTCAGCAGACGCAGGATTGCCTTAAGGATCGCAGCAAGCTTCAATCTATCATCTGATCTCAGTGTCTCGGACCCACACCTGCAGATAAGCTTTGATTTGCTCCTCCATCTCCGCGCGCTGCTGATTCGCAGCGCGCTGATTGGGCAGATCCGCCACCACCGCCTCCATCAGCGCAGCGACTCGTGAGCGGTTGATAGCCACCTACGCAGGTGGCACCCAGGGAGGGTTCGAGGAGTGACACTTCACTTCACCACAGCACAGGAGGGATGCTAGACCACAGCACAACAAACACAGCAGAGCAATAAACTCCCCAGCATATCTTCTCCTGTAAATCCACTCCTTTATCCATCTCTGGCCGGAAGGCGCCCTCTGTACCTCGCCCTCCCGCCTCTTATGAACCCCACACCTGTTGCACCAGCTCGCTCTGCAGCGCGATGAGTTCCGCCAATACCTCATCATCGGGCGCCATGGATAGCACATCTGCCGCAGCGTCCAGCTGAGTCCACTGCTGCTCCAGGGTGCCTTCCGGCCCGCCTGCGGCCAAGGATGGAGGGTGTGGAAAGAGCAGAGCAAGCCGGCAGGGACACCGCAGGCCGAAGGTGAAGGTGTGGGAAGGGGTGGACAAAACGTCAGGTTAGGCTTTCGGTTTCGGCGTTGGTCCCGGCTCGCAGGCAGGGTGCTGCTTTGGCCTGCCGTGAAAGGAGACGCTAGAGGATGCGAAGGAAGGAGGCCTCCTAGCTACCCTTTACCTTGCTTGAAGGTAAGGGTTTCAAGCCAGTCTGTGGGTTGGTCCCCGCCAAGCATTTACTCATGAAATGCCGCAGTTACTAGGCGCTTCATCCAACAGGGAAAACCTTACCTTCCGCAACAAGTGAGTGCACTGCTGCCGTGGTCGTGTTGGTCCCCGGCTCGTCCTTAAACAGCAGCGGCACCTTGTTCAGAAGCGCCAAGGGGTTATTCGTGAGGGGCTTCTGCAGCCCCGCTAAAGCCGCGGCAGCGGAGCCGCTGCCCACGCTCCAACTCGCACCGCCCCGGGGCCCTGGCTTGCGTGTCACCTTGGCCATAACCGACTTGGCGCGCTCGCGCTCGCGCTCCTCCTTCTCACGCTCGCGAAGTTCTTTCGCGCGCTCCTTATCCTTCTTGCCCGCCAGTGCGCTGTAGTTGACCGAATTGCGTGCACGACCGCCGCGGCCGCCGCCGCCGGTGGCTGAGCCCGGGCCGCCAGGGGTTGGCGTGGAGCCTGACTGCTGCAGGCCCCCGCCAAGTCCCCCGGCAGCATCGTCCTGGGCATGGTGGTGTGAATGCTGTAGGGGCAGCTGCGGGGTGTCCAGCTGCATGTCCAGCAGGTTGGATCCGCTGTGAGCTCCCGTGCCTGTGGCGCTGCCCGGCTCCGCCCCAAAATGCTGGTGGCCTCCATGGGGCGCCATCGCGGCCTCATATGCTGCGCTGCCGACCCCGCGGTAGGTAGCCCGGCCAGGTCCAGGCGTCTTGGCATTGTAGGCGCCAGCGGCGCCGCTGCCGGCCTGGTTGCCACGCGCGCCCTTGCCGGTGGCGGCCCCTGCCGCGGGCCCACCGGCGCCATCGTCGTCGTCCTGCGCTGACTCCACCAGGCTGCCTGTGCCGCCGCAGGGGTTAAGTACGTAGGCAGTGCAGGGCCGGTCCAAAATGCGTTGCAGGTAGGGGTGCATGTAGTCGCCACCAGCGGCGCGAGGCAGCTGATCCTGGCTCATGCCTGCCCCACGATTGGACGACTGCGTGTCGTCGTCATCACCAGTAGGCGGCTTGGCGGCGGCCGCAACGGCGGCGCCAACAGCACCGGTACCTGCAGCTGGGTGGCCGGCGCTGACGCCAGCATCACCCAAGAGCGGGCTTGCGGCTGCGGCTAGGCTGGTTGCTGCGGCTGCTTCCTGTGAGTCGGTCTCGCCCAATTTCCGCAGGTTCATAAGGACTCTGTCCAGCTGCGCCCGGTTCACCGTAGCGAAGGCGGGGCCGACGCCAGACTGCCGCCCGGCGGGGCCAAAGCCCGGCATGTCTAGGTCGTCCAGGAGGCCCAACTTGTGGGCCAGCTGGCAGAAAGCACGCGCCTCCTCGTCCGTGCAGGCGTCAAGCATGGTGGCTGCCGGTCGGCCGTCTGGGCGCCATCCCTGCACCAATGCGTCAGGGTGCTGCCCAGGAAAAGGTGGCTGCGGAAGGAAGCTGGGGCCATTTCCATTGACACTCAAGGCGGAAGCGTCGCTTGGACGCAGTTCCAGCTTTCCTGCGCCACGGCCGCGTCCACGCCGCTGTAGAAGGAATGGAAGAGCAAAAGGACACTCGGTTTACCGATCATGTGTAAGCAAATTTATTATTGCGGTGCTGGACAGTTTGGATGTGAATGTGGGTGCGAGAGCATAGCGGCACTGCGCTGAGGTTGTTAGCCGGCACAACTGACAAACTGTGCCATAACTGCCGTCGAGGCCCATGAAAGTGAGCTGAACTGCTCCTACAAAGATGGTCAAGCTAGGCTTCAAACAAAAAGCGTCCTCTCTACCCCGATGTGTTCCTGAAACACACGGACACAGGAGACCGCCCCACGGACCTCCACAGCGTCGTCTTCCTCTCTAACCGTAGCCTGCTTGCCCTTAGCTGGTAGAGGCCGATCCACTCCTCGAGGATCACGGCCCAAGAAAGGCACGGTAAGGCAGTCATCGTCCTCGGGGTTCAGGGCGACGGGCATTAGCGACATTATGTCCTCCTGGGTTACATCTCGGAAGTAGTCCTGTCCAAGCCATATGAAACTAAGATGTAATATGGTTACACAGCTGTGTTGAATGATGCTGCGAATGTTACCTCAACGAACATCCAAAAAGCGGACGCCTCGTTGACGCTGCCAATATGCAGTCCCGGCGTAGGTGCTGGCGCCGCCTGCTCTACAACAGCTGGTAAAGGCGTGACTTGCTTTCCTTTTATCTTTACATCTTTCCTGACTGCTTCACGTCTTCGCCGCTCCTCTTCTTTGGCGTCCCTGGCCACTATCGCGTCTGCCAAAGTAGCTGGTCCTCTTCCAACGTCTGTTAACTTAGGAAGCGTAGGTGCTTTTTGCAAAGCTTCACGAAATACCTCCTCTCCAACGCGTAGCGCGGTGGCCAGCGAGGCAACCGCGGGAGAGCTTTGACCAGACTCCATCCCAACAGAGGAGGCCTCCATAGTTCACAGGTACTGATGCACAAAGAAACACGAGAAAGCTAACAAGTGAGGTGGCACAGCCTAGGGCAACGGTCTAGGCGATTGCCAACATAGTTACATTCGCTTGGATGAAAGTCAAGTATTATGGCCATAGACAATTAATCCGTTCCTCTTCTGTCCGAAACAGCTTTGCAGAAATCCGGCATAGGTTGCACAACTATTTCGCAGCAAGCATAGCGCCCTCATTCAAGTACAACCGACAGCTCCTTATAATCGTCACAAATTATACCATGTCCAACATCGAATGGTGTGTTTTGGCAAATACGCAATTTATCTCGACCGACCCATGTGTCAATTGCCCTACAGCAAAAACGCAAGCAGCAAAAGACATGAAGATCAATAGGCAATCATGTACTTAAAACCATTCAACACGCACATATGATGTCTGATTGCAGCTCTATGCAAGGGGTACCCATGATGGCTGCTTGACACCTACCTCACGGCGGTCCTAAGCCCCCTATAGCTCCATAGAGAAAGTTCCATGGTACTCATGGCGAAATGCTTCATATGGAAACGACAGATTGTTGCACAGCTTCTTGCTCTCCAACGGCTCCTCTAGCTGCTTACGCTGCTGCCGCCCTCAGACACCCTGGACTCATATTTCCTGACTCAGCCCTGTGGCATGAAAGCCCGAGCTTGTATACGCAGGCTAAGCAGGTCCACACTGATTGCCGGCTCAGAGCGCTTGGGCCCCGGCACAGGTTAGTCGAGAGCTCCATGTCCGAATCCTGGCGACAGCACCTCGCTTCCCGTCATTGATACATACTCCAATCCGAATGCCGGCGAATGCTGGCGGGCGAAGTGGTCCTGGTTGGGCTAAGACCTTCTGTGGGGTCCAGTAGGTCACGAGGATTGATTAGCGTGGTAAGTTGAATTGTATTTCTTTTCTTCCCTATATACTTGTAAACCAAGTATGCGTAAGTATGTCAGTTCCTTACACTATTTGGGTCCTTTGGTCTGTACGGCCTCCCGGGGCTGACCAACCGACTCTCCCTTTCGACCTCAAACTAGCATGCCAACATTCAAGGCTCCACCACAAAGGCCTTGGAAGATGGCACAAGCCTAGCTTACCATCCCAACCCATGATGATTAAACCTAGGAAAGACGCGGCACTTCGCAGTGTACAGGTCTACAGCAAACCAAGGTCCTGCTATAACAATGCCAAGTTGCTGCTACTATACCTGATTATGAATCCGGCATTTCTCTATGCGATGTAGCTGTGAGCCGCTAATGTTCAGAGGGTAGGCACGACCCACTACTTATGTCTGCCGTACGCCATGTCTCGATGCCAAGGAAATACCTGCGCTGTGGTGTTGCAAGCATAGAGTGAAAATGGCAAGACAACTATTCTTTGCCTTAGGGCTTTTGGCCATCTTAGGTCTCGCCTCCGCTGGCAAGAGAGTTCTTGTGTTACTGCCAAATGTGAACGAGGCAGAAAAGTACTCAAAATTCTTTGGCTCTCTCCGAGACGCCGGATTTGATGTGACATTCAAGGGCGTGCGAGACTCTAGCCTTAAGCTTAAGGAGTATGGCACCTGGCTCTACGATGATCTGGTGCTTTTCGCTCCAAAGTCGGAAGGTATCTGGACTCTGACAGTAAGCACCTGTAGTCAATGCCATCCTCGGTTATTTATTGTTTCGCAATTGCGCAGGCTTCGGTGGCAGCGTCGACCAGCAGACCATCTTGGACTTTGTCGACTCGGGGCACAATGTCTTGCTTGCGGTGAACACGGACGTCTCAGAGGCCCTGCGTAACCTGGCAGCAGAGTTTGGCGTGGATGTCGACGACCGGGGGTCAAAAGTCTTCGACCACTTCAATCATGCAACCCTGGATGGTCAAGAGGATCATACCCTCATCGCTGCCGGAGATCTTGTGGATGCTCCGGTGATGGTTGGGGGCCCGTACAAGGTGTGAATGCTAACCTTGAAGTACCATTATTTGGAAGTTGGCCTGGGTTTTCAGCATGTGGCACGAATGTGGCCGTTGCTTAACCTGCCCATCCCTTCTGTAGGAGCCTGTGCTCTTTCGCGGTGTTGCATCCACCATCCCTGGTGACTCCGAGCTGGTGGGTGTGGCGATGGCAATATGGCCCTGAAAAGCTCTGGGTAGGACTTTAGGGCAACCTGCCGCCCTGCATCCATTGACCACAATCCTTGGGAATGTTCATTATGCCAAAGGACAGAATGGCGATTTTAGTGTTACCAGCGTATCATTCAGTCCATTCGGCTTATTTCCGGGGGGAACTTAAGAGGTTAGCATTAGCTTTTACCGCAAACCAGTGCCTAAGGGTTCTGGAGACAAGGCTAGTCCAAGGCTGCCCGTTTATATTGTTATGGATGGAAGGAGACGGACCAGACAGCAGCGTCCCCCAGTCGGGCGCTGGCAGAAGTGAACTGCCTGCCTTGTGGCGTATCACCTGACTGCAAAGTCATGCGGCCATGCTTCATGTAGGCGACAGTGGTCCTCGGGGCGCCCAGCACGGCCTACAGCTTCGTGAAGTCTGGCGTGCAGGAGCCGCCGACGCTTATGGTCGGCTCCGCAATTTCGCTGGTTACCGCGGTGCAGGTACGGAAAACACCAGACGTTCCGAGATCGCTTGCAGCAGTACTGCGTGCGGAGGGGATTTGGAAGTAGAGTGGATTGGCTTTTACTTAGGGTTAAGTACGTCAAATACTTGGAACCCAGTCCAGGGCATGTATTGGCGAGTGCTATTCTTCTATTCGCAACTAGCGGTGAATACCACAATGGGTGTAAAATGGGAGGATCTCGGGCATGTGGGCTGGTCAGTGCGTTGCGAAATCCTGATAGTAGTAAGCGGATTTAACTCCAATAGGATTGGGTAATTCAAAAGAGGTTGGTGGTGCCGTGGCTTTCTCCGTAGATATGAAGCAACAAACTTTCGTGGCTGTCGTTTCTCCCGTCTAGTTGAGCACTACGGTCGTGACACCCCTATTACGTGCGACTGCTGGCGCTTCCGCCTTTCCTGCTTGCGCGAGTTCTTCCCGCTGTGATTGGGTGGCTTGGGGGTCTTTGCCGGGGCTCGCCTATTTTCCTATTGTTGCACCAAGAACGCTTTGCGTGGGATATTACTGACCTTGCCTGCACTATGCTATATTGCTGAGTCAGGCACGCAACAATGCTCGCATGGTTGTGGCTGGATCTCTGGACATGTTCACAGACAAGTTCTTCGACGCCTTGGTGACCGTGAATGGCGCCAGGTAGGAAGCACTGCATAGCTGAGTACAAGTCACAGCTGTGACTACAAACGACGATAAGCGGCAGTTCAGGGCTGCTTACCCTGGGCGCCGCATGGGTGTGTCCCGCAGCTGTTGATCGAGCCGTTGGGACTCAGCTGCCTTCTTGGAATCCGTTGGGAGCATTGGGATTAATCAGATTGCGATGGTGCAGCCGCACAGGTTCCTTATCTTACCAGGGCCGCTGTGGCGCGCTTGCCTGGCACGCCGTCGGCGTCCTCGCTTCTCCTGCACCTCTTGTTTCCTAGCTCTGGTGTCGATGAACCGATTACATTATCTTGCTTCCTAATGCCTGTGTCATGGCCGCACCTAAAATCCCCGCGCAGCTCCCACACCGCCAACTGGGCGTTCACGGTGACGCTGGCCCGCTGGGCCTTCCAGGACCGCGGTGTGCTGGTGGCTTCCAACTTGCGTCATCACCTGCTGGGCTCAGACGAGCAGCCGTGGGGCTACAGGGTTAATGACGACGTGGAGTTCTTGGTGGACGTCGTGGAGGTGGAGGGAGGCGTGTCCAAGCCATATGTGTGAGTTAAAAGCGACGGATGGGGGGACGTATTTGTATGCAATCGGGGGTTGTATATGGATGGATAGATGGATGGATGGATGGACCGCTGCTCTTGTCGGTAGACCCTACGGAGACTTCCTTCAGGTCAGTGCCGGCATGCACGAGTTGCTGCGATCAAATATTAAACCGTAAGGAAAGCTCCATTTATGCCCCTTCCTACTTCGGTTCATCCTCCTGAAACAGGGCCGATGACATTCAGCTGGAGTTCATTATGCTCAATCCTTACATTCGGCAGCCGCTGCAGCATGACGGCAAGGGAACCTTTTCTCTTCGCTTCAAGGTGGATGGGGAATACGGTGAATTGGCTGTACACGACAATCTAGCTTGGCTCCCTGTTCTGAGGTTTCGCCATGGGCGCGTGCCTTGCAATAGCCACGGACATTGTGTCTTAACGTGCAGAGTCGCCTCTGTGGTACAGTCACAGATAGACGGATGTTGAAGGTTTCTTGCCGGGGACTGGGTGAATTACGGCCAGCCATGCCGACTGTCCGGCCAGCCGGTCGCCTTATCGGCTTTCCGATTACGGCTTGACTAAAGGAGGGACGGATATGCTTTATTGTGAATATTGTTGCAGGTGCCTGATGTTTACGGTGTTTTTAAGTACTTTGTTGACTACTCCCACCGAGGATACTCGTATATCAAGTTGACACACCAGGTGGGTCCCCTATCATATCGTTTGAGTTGTGGTCCAACGCCCTGAGAGTGTGGCGATGGCGAGGCCCGAGTGCACCTGCTTGCTTTCGATTGCCACAAGCGGTGGTGATTCACGAGGGCGCTACTTCTGAGTGCGCTGCATTAAACAATCCCTCTTTTGTCCGCAGGTTCCAGTTCGTCCGTTCAAGCACAATGAGTACGAGCGCTTCCTGACGTGCGCCTACCCTTACTACGCGTCCGCCATCTCAGTGATGCTGGCTTTCTTTGGCCTGGGCTTTTTCTTCCTTTACAACAAGTAGCGTGCATTTGGGAAGGAGCATTTCCCTTCGGCTGCTTGCTTTGCTTTGCCACGCTGTGTAATCTCCGTGCCTTAATCGGCCAGCCCATGATTGGTTCCTCGAGTTTAATAGCGTTAAACCAGTGCACTGTGGCTGTAATGAGGAAAGATAGGTGGGCTACATGCATGTTAGTGCTGAGAGTGAAGCAGAGAGATAGGCGGGACGGACAGCCAAGGTTTAAAATTATGACAGGAATTGGGTTGACACGGTTTTTGGATGTTCGTGAGAAGAAAAATAATGCTATTGAAATAATAAGGCTTGCTAATTCTCTCGTCCTCGCCCCTCTTAACACTCTCGTTCCACCTCTGAATGTAACCTCCCAGATTGTTCTCTATTAGAGACCGCCAAAGCCATTACGCGGGAACCCGCCCTCACGCCCCGCAACAACATTCGGAAAGATGTATTCATCCTCCCTCTTATAAAAACCTAACCGGTTTGGTTGTTACTGAATCAGCCATTCAAAGCTATACATCGGAAATACAGCGGAAAAGGCATGCGCATGACAAATATGACATGACAGCTTATCGAAGGACGCTGTCCGCACTGCACAAGGTAAGGAATACAGTCTCCATCGCGAAACTGCATCCGCAACAACTTCACAATGTGGGAAACAATGTGGGAAACCCATTGCCCTAAAATCTTCTTCACCCTCAGCACTACACACCTCTCTTGCCCAACGACCGCGCGAATCCGGCCGCGAAAACTCCACTCAACGTACTTCCATAAAACTCCGATACCACGTGTGCGAGTACGTGCACACGGGGCGCCCCCAGGGAAAGAGCAGATAGACGTTACAGATACACATCGCACGAATCGTATTGCGCTTCCGGTTGGGGAACACCATACCCTCGACGACAGCTGATGAGCACGCCTTAGCACGCGGCACGGAACGTCCCCGATAGCCTTTGCCTCGCGGACCGGACAGATGGGCACAAACCCTCGCGGCAGGCACAGCAGCCCTGCTGACAGATCACGATGCATTGCTGCACACGCGCTCAATTTGGAAAATGGGTAAGCTCTTTTTCAATGAAGGTGGCGGCGAGTAATTGCAATAGGCCGATGGAGAGTTATGTAGGTCGCGCGTGAGATCGCCAAAATGACGGACCGGACTCCCCGGCTGAATCGCCCATGTCGCTCACCACTTCGCCAATCATTTCAAAACACGGATGTTCTCAACTCTTCAGCTCGAGGACTGATTAGGTGATGGGTTGTAGCCCGGGTACGTGGGCGTGCCCATGCTGGCACCCGACACCGGTGCCAGAGGGCCCGACGTCACCAGCCGGGCACTGCCGTTATGCAACCCTGCAGCCAGCGACGGTGCCGGCACCGGCTGAGCCAGCGGCATTGCGCCTGCCGGCACCAACGCCCCCGTTGCTGGCGGCGGCGGCATGCCGTACCCGCCGGAACCGTATGGCAGTACAGCCCCGGTGCTGGGTGGCACCATGGCCGACGTGGGCGGCGGCACGGCGGTTGCGTCCAGGATGACCAGGCGGCCGGCCTCGTCTGTGCCCCAGCGGACCTGTGGATGGAAAGGTTGACCAGGGGATATGACAGGAATGATACCACTACCTCTTGATTACCCTCCCTGCAATATCATACTTTAAAAACATCGCGGCCCTGACGGGGCCCTGAGTTCTCCTTACTTCCCCGTCCCCATCCTGACTTCTACCCTCACCACCCGAGGTGAGGACTCCCTTTCGCACCTTGTACGTGACCTTGGTGACGGGGTTCGCCACCAACTCCGCACCAATGGGGATTTGCAGCTTGCTGCCGTCATCCATCACATGCGTCACGGACGACTTGCCGGCCGCCGTGGCTGCCTCCATCTCCGCCTTGCGGGCGATGTTGAGGAACACCTCTTCCAAGCTTGTGAGACTCAGCTGCACATCCGTGATACCGAGAGATCCGCGGTTGGCCTGAATCAGGGCACCAGGAGGCGAGGAAGAGGCAACCGCGGGAAGGAAGGCGCGAGGCAGGAAAGAATATCCAATGTGTTACTCTTGGCGATTTCATACAGGCGAAAAAAAGCAGGGGCAAGAGGAGGCGTACATAAACGAGATGGATAACGCAATATAGAACAAGTAGGGACTTTGTTTTCCGGCCATCATCCCCAAAGTCATCACTAAAGTTAGCAGACTCCCAATCCACGCCAAAACGCCACGCCACCCAAATCCCGCCCCACCTCCAGCTCAACCAAGAAGCTGTTAAGGAGGGGCTCCTTCTCCCGGTCGACCAGGAAATGCATGTAGGCCTTGGACTCATCTACGGGAGCCAGACCCAGACGCTCCTGGGAGGGGCGGAGACGGAGGAGGGGGAGGAGGCGGTAAAATTTAAGAACAACACTGCAAGACACAAGTATTACAAACGCAAAAGACGACAGCTGAAAAAACGGTTTATGTCATCTTAGGAGAGGTGAGGTGAGGCTATGTGTCATAGAACGTAAGATGCATCCACAGTACTGGCCACTACGAACCCGAAGCGCAGCCGCCCACCTGGAAAAACTGCTTAACCACCGCCGCCCGCCTCTCCACCACTGCCGTAGCGCTAGGCTCGCGCGTCGGTGCCGTCGCCGCCGCAGAGCCCACTGTCGTGTTGCTGCCTCGACGCACGCCGGCGGTGGCGGCGGTGACACTCACCGATAGCGTGTATCCCGACCCGAAGCGCTGCTTGAGCCGCAGACTGGTGCCGATGCATCTCAGCTTGCCTCGCGCCATGATGGCGATGCGGTCTCCAAGGATGTCGGCTTCCTCCATGGAGTGGGTTGTCAGCACTATGGCCCGACCGGTCTTGGCCTCCTGAATGATGTCCCACACGTAGCGACGAGAGATGGGGTCCTGCAGGGGGCATGGGGTCACAGAACGGAGGGCAGAGGGGGTTCAGATGAACCACTGACGACGGCAGAGGGCAGGGAGGGGGGTTAAGAAGACGACGATTTCCAGCGTATGGGAATTATGGCGGTGGCGGGGGAGGAGGAAGGGAGGGAAAGAAACGGTGTCGACAAATGGGCGCCGAACGGAAAGGACGAGAAGAAGATGGCACGGCACGGTCACGTCACATTCTTCTCGCTTTCAGGCATTGCCATCTCCACAGTTCTTTGCAGTTCCCTTCCCCTCGCCTATAGTCATATTTCATCCCTTCATGGCAGTGTCGTGTCAACTCAAGTCAGGGTCTAATCATGTTTCCAGTGTCTGTCTGTCTGCCTGTCTGTCTGTCTGTCTGTCTGTCTGTCTCTTTAGGTCGCTTGTCTCTGTTTTCCTCGACCTGGGAGAGCTGCTCTCCCGCCCCCACAGCCTCTCTATCCCTTACCATGCCAGTGGTAGGCTCGTCCAGGTACACAATTCTTGGGTCGCCTAGCAGCGCAATAGCAACGCTCAGTCGCCGCTTCATGCCACCGCTGTACGCCCCGGCGCGCTGGTCGGCGGCGTAGGTGAGCTTCACCTTCTCAAGCAGCTCAGCAACGTTCTCAGCGACCTATCCACGCAGGTTGGGCGACAATGGGACGGGCGAGAATGGGAGGGGAAAGAAACGAGGGAAGCGTGCATGCATGGATGCACAAGGCACAGAGGAATATTGGGGCAACAGCGACACCGCGCCTGTTCAAGCGACAAGGCAGGGCGACAACGTGAAGTTGTAAATGTGTAATAACAGTGCTACCTACGAGGGCATGTCGGCTATCCTGGGCTTCTCATACCTTGCGTCGCGGCAGACCCTTGATGTGGGCGTATATGGAGAGGTGCTCCTGACCGTTGAGTTCGTTCCATAGGATGTCGAACTGGGGGCAGACACCCATCTGCAAAGATTTTTGGGGGTTGGGGTTGGGGGCCGGGAGTGTAAACCCGAGCGGAGAGGAGGTTGGGATAGAACGAGTAGAGAATCTACGGAAACATCTGATACGGCTGGTCCTGCCTTGTCGGCCCTGAAGGATTATTTCAGTCCCGCCAGAGCCCTTAGGCCCACCTACCTACGACCATCCGCATCTCTCTCTTTCTCTCTCACAAACACACCCACCCACCCACCCACCTCGCACCTCCATCCATCCGCTACGGTTTCATTAATATCTCCGGCCCCTCCGAACCCTCCCGGCCCCCCTAACATCCCCTACCTGCGCCCGGATGCGGTCCAGTCCTCCCGGGTTGCTGATGGGCTCCTCGTACACCAGCGCCTCACCGCCAGTAGGGGGAATGGCGCCTGGGCGGGAGGGAGGGTGTGTGCGTGTGCGTGTGGGCATGCATGCGTGTTTTGTCACGAACCGAGTCGCAACAACGAAAGGGGGCGCGGATGGCGCGCAGGTGCATAGGTGGTGCGCATGCGCGTATGTGTGGCATGTGGTATGGAGCACCTGGGGACATGACGGAACGAGAGACACCGCCCGGCCCAACGAGACAATGCGCTCCAGACATTCCCATCGGCCAAAACATTACACAAACACCATCCTGCCAAGCGCACACACTCTCACTCACTCACTCACTCTTCACACACTCCCGCCCGCACTATCCTGATTAAACTACCGGCTATTTCCTCTATCTCTAATATTCTTAACATCTCTTCCTCTAATCTCACTCACACTCACGCAGGCACCTACCAGTTAGGCAGTTGATGGTGGTGGTCTTTCCGGCGCCGTTGGGGCCCTAGCAGCAGGAGGTATCATGGCAAAGCGAGGACGGGGAGGAGGCAAGCCGGTCGGAGGGGTGGAAGACGGAAAGAACATTGAAAAATTGGGAGGAAGAACACGTACGTAAAACCCCAGTGAAGCCAGCCTTCTAGCGGGATTCAGAGGATATTGTAATGACGGAGGCGCGCGACGGAGGGAAAGCTAAGACCGGGACCAATGCAATCCAGGTCCGGCGGGCTAAGCACCCCCACCCCGTAGCTACAGGCGATGATGCCACATCAACACGCCACACATAAGCAAGCGCGGTGGCAGGTGAAGACACCACGCACATCACAACACCCCTCATCCCTCAAGATAACCATCCAAACCCTTCCACCACCGGAGCTACCGTTCCCAACGTTCTGCATGGCAGAAAGTAAAGCCTCTACCGCTGCCCTTAGGGCTCCAAGGGAAGCCTAGCCGACCCACATCTTCCATCCGTGAGCCCTCTACCGGACACAAACCTCACCAGCAAGCAGAACAGCTGGCCCTGCGGAATGCTGAACCAGGAGCCCTTCATCGCCCAAAAGTCGTCCGTCTTCTCACACGAGCAGCAGTCACAGCAGGAGCAGCACTTGAGCGACATGCCGCAAAAGCCGATACTGCCCTTGTAAAGCTTCGTCAAGCCGTACACCTCCACGGCATTCGTACGGCCGTCGACACCCGCGGTCCCAACCTCCTGGAGCGCCATGGCACCTGGACCGGCGCCTGCGAGAGAGAGCAAGCAGGAAAAATGTCGAGTGAGGCGGCAGGGCATAATTTAAAAAATATTTTTTTAAAAACAAATACCAAGACGTTTTCACGGAAGTTGTAAGGAAAAGGACTAGGGCATTTAGACCGGTGTGACGGCCATATAGAGAGGTGGTCAGCCCTACCTGTGCGGTGCTGCAGCAGCGCCTTCATCTTCTGCTCCTCCGCAGATACGTCCTCATCGAGCTCCGAAACCGGGGGCGGCACGGGGCCCCCACCCGCCCGGGCGCCATGATGCCCTGCAGCGCCATTCAGACTCTGCTGCACAAGCTTCAGCTTGTTCTGGGCCCTACTGCAGCTGGGGAACCAGTATCCGGGATCCAGGAAGTAGTAGAACGGCCTGGAACCAGTGGCGAGGAAACATGGATTCAGTCAAAGGCATGGGAATATGGATTCAGTCAAAAGCGGAGATGGGAGTGGGAGGGTGGAGGGGAGTTGGGCGGAAGAGGGGTAATAAGGCAGCAAGGAAATACAGGTCCAGGTCCAAGCAGCACGGAAAGCTGCTGCTGCTGCTGCTGCATCCATTCATCCATCCTCCTCCACCCTATGCCAACGTCCCCTCCCCTCTCGCTCTTCATGCCGCTCTTCATGCCGTTCTTCATGCCATGCACACCACACCCTGCCCCGGTCCTCCTGAGTACAGCACCGCACAGCTCACTCCGTCTTACTGTCCCTCCCGTCTTACTTGCTTACTCCAAACTCATTGGGCATAATGTTGTCAAAGTATACGGCCAACAAAAAGTAGCCAGCCCACAGCGCCAAAAAGACGCCGTAAATGGTATTCAGCGAAATGACGCAGTCAAAGCTCTTGTACGTGGTGGCGCGATTGTACGACGGCTGGTCTTCTACGTTTTTAATGTACGAGCAGTACGACGAGCGCTCGCTCCACTTAAGACCTGTGTGCGTGCGCATGGGGACAAGGGGATAGGGGTAGTTCATAGGATGTGGGTTGTTGGTTGGTCGTTGAGTCGGTTGTGCAGCAGGTCTTATGAGAATGAGAACCATTCCACCCAGCCACCCAAACAGCATCCAGACATCCCGCGCGCCACCCACCTGGATTGGTACCCACAGTGGCCGCGCCCAGATCACTGAAGCCCTTGGCGAGCAAGTCCCAGGGCAGCATTGAGAAAATAATGGTAATGGCCTGATTGGCCGTCCAAAAATAATCTGGACTGTACGGCACACCAAACAGTACAACGGCCTGCATGATCCAGCCGACGATGAAGATGGTGAAGCCCAGGTAAACGGCCACCTACGGTAAGCGAGGTTTAGGGTTTTTTTAGGGGAGAAGGGGGGTGAGACGAACCACGAGCGAGTGAAGGTGATGGCCAAGGAAAGACTGATGCGTCAGAAGTAAACAAACTGGGGAGGGGAGGAAAGGGGAAAGTGGCGTGTAGAGGGTGCGGAGGCAGAGAGGGAATGGGTGAAGATAAGTACCGCGGGCATCTGCACGCGAGAAGAAAAGCCCCAGATAACTCCCCAAACTCAAGCGGACACGTTTGGCCAGTAATTAGGGAGAGCTTGGCGTGGCGTGGAGCCACGGGGGGGTACAGAACATTTTATTTCGGTATCAGCTCGGCATGCCATGGAATCCCCTAAAGGGGCGGAACCACGTCCCCACCGGGCCCTGCCCCCAAACATGAACCCGCACTGTGAGGCCACCCTGTCTAAGCTCGCACGTGTTTTGCTCTTCCCACCCCGACAGCGGCGAGAGGGAGGTGCAAGATATACACACACACACACACATCTAGGCCCGCCCTGAACCCCCGGGGGCTTTATGAACACATGCCTTACTTCAGGCTGTCACGGTTGTCATTATTATCATTATATATATTTATAAATATTATAAATAATGTTGTTATTAAAAAATATTATTATTATTATTATTATTATTATTATTATTATTACTCTCCTCCCCACCAACTGGCTCCGCGCCTTTGGCCCCTCAGCACACCTGCGTCCTGCGTATAAACGCCGAAAGCATCATCGCCATCGAGCTCATGGACAGCTGAAAGAGGAAAAACAAAAAGAACAGCAGTCCGTAGTTGTTGTGCAGGAAGAGATCGAACTGCAGGATGAGGCCGTAGATGCAGATCGAGTGCGCCACGAAGAAGGACAGAGTCACCTCCCACACCCCCCAGGATAGCCAGTAAGCGCTGTCCGACATGCCCATGGTGCGAAGGGCCTGGGAGCGGGAAGAGGCGGGAAAGATGCGGCGGGGGAAGGGGAGGGGAGTTACATGCAAAAGCCAAAGTAAAAACTGGACAAAAAAAACAACACTTCTGACGTCCAAAGTAAAAACTGGACAAAGAAAACAACTCTTCTGACGTCCGAAGCACCAAGTGCCGGAGTCCTCTTGGGCAGGGGAGGAGCCGGAAGGGAGCTGACGGAGAGGGGATTTTCATATGCAACAAGTGTAGGAGCAAGGGGGGAAGGGACGAGCGGCGGGGGAAAGCTGATTTGCAACAAGGTGAAAAAGGGCGGGAAGTCGCGTGTGTGTTGTTGTGTGGATTGTACAGCGAGCGGCCAGATAATATGTTCTACAGGCCCGGTCCGCCCGCGAATACGAACGAACCTGTTTCAGCCCGAGCTCCTTCTCCGCCACCACCACCCCAATCTGGATGACGAAGCTGAACATGCAGGCAGCGAACACAAACGGACCCAGCACTTGACCAAGCACCGACACGGCGGCGATGGCGGGGTGGGCGAACTCCTTCAGGTTGGCCTCAAACTCCAGGGAGGTGGCCAGGGTGCCGGCATTAGGCAGCTGCAAGAAGCAGATGGGAGCGAACGCGGATGGTTGGAGAGGGGTGGGAAGAGGTGGACGGCGTGGAGAGCAATGAGGGTAAACGTCTTTGGGTCGCCGGAATTTCCTCCTCTCCAACGCCTCCCATGTCACCCGTAGGTGGGTCCCTCGCCTCCCTCCCGCCGCAGGTCACAGACTCCAGGGAGCCCCCCAACGCCCCAAAAAAGCTTACCCCGCTGCTGCCAAGCTGATATCTGGCAATCTCACGATGGACGGCGAACTGCAGCGGCAGCTGGATGAACTTGTTCGGATGCTGAGGGGAGGGGAGTGTGCGCGGGTGCGTGGGCGGGTAAGTGGGTGGGTAAGTGGGTGGGTAAGTGGGTGGGTAAGTGGGTGGGTAAGTGGGGTTCCATACCGACAGCATCAGCGGAGGCGGCAGAGGCGTTGGAGGTGCCAGGCTGTGCTGTGTGGGAGAGGTGCAATTCGCGCACTCGCGCGGGGGAAGGGTAAGAAAAGGGAGGGTGAGAGATAGCCAAGGGTGAGAGATAGCCAAGCCCCCCATCTGCTATTGCAAAGGTATGGAAAGAGGCAACACGCAAGAGAGGGCGGGTGGTGTGGATCGGGTAACGATAAGAATAGAGGGAGCGGTCTCGGCTCAGGAGGGCGACGTATTTCGACAGAGGCCCCACTGTACACCCCGCGTCATACCATTCACCAAATGAACGGAAGCTACCCCCACGGCAGCTAACCCACCTGGAACTTTCCCTTGAAGAATTTACTCTGTAGCAGTTTTGGGGTTGGGAGTTTGGGGGGGGGGGGGATTTGGAGGAGAGAGGGCGTACGGAAGTAGGTGAGGGCGCGTGGGAAAGAGAGAAAGCGGGGAGGATGGGAAATAAGTAAATAGGGAGAGGGGGAGCTCGGAATGATGTCCCGGCCCTCATACACACACACACACACACACACACGCAAGAGAGTTAACGGAAAATACATGGATGAATGGATAGATGTCACAAGCTTCAGAGAGCTCATACGATTCAGAAGAACACGAAGGCTCAGGAATCGCTTCAATTGCGCAGAAAATGCGTATAAAAAATTAGGAGAGCGCACAGTTACGGCCGAAACGATTACATAGATACTAATGCCTGGAGAGAAGCCCTTCATAACGATTGCATCGAATCCTTAATAATCTCAATGTCCGGCAAAAATAGTATTTCTTCATACATGTCTGCCGACGTACCGTGGTATTGGTTTGGATAATGAAACCCTCGAGAGCAGACCCGGTCTTCTCAAAATGTACGGCACTGAGTGCGCTGTCCGGGTTTTTAAAGAGGTAGTCCTGGATGGCGCTGCGGTTGGAAAAGCCTCGAACCTGTACGGCACAATTGTCGTACGGCACACGTCGTACGCACCTTCTTGAAACAGCGCATTCAAGCTCGCATATTCCGTATGGCACAAAAAAAGGTAGCAGCGTATTCAATGAGAGGGTCATTTTACGGAAAATCCGTACATGTAGAACAGACACGTACAGGAAAACGAACCCACTTGATGTCCGCCTACATGTCACATCTCAGCCACCGCACCCTAGGAGACCTACAGACGTGCAGAACCCATAGCGTGGTGCAGCCACGGCCACAGCCACTGTACGTTCTCACCTTGATCGGGTTGGAATTCTTCTCCTGGACACCTTGCATGATGAGCTGCAGTACACATACGGGTCGGTTGACAGAAGACAGTTAACGCTTATACTTGGCTCGTCCAATGAGCCAGCTAGCACAGAGTATGTTCAGTAATGAAACGGACAGTTGCACAAAAGGACTTGGGCGGTGGCGGTAGGTAGGATTAAGATCACGGTGCAACAGCAAAGTTGCTGCTACGGAGACCGTACTCCAACTTCCGAAATGCCGCCGTCCCGTTACTAAGAACCCCCCTCTCTCTTCGTCTCTCTCTCTCTCTCTCTCTCTCTCTCTTCCCCCTTCTCTTCCCCCTTCTCTCCCCCTTCTCTCCCCCTTGCCTCCCCCTTTTCCCCCACTCTAAAAGTACGCCACTTCCCACAGCATTCCACCTTCCTTTACCTGCCGGCCGTTCCAACTCCTCCCCCAACACACAGCACACGCTCGCACTTCCCCACACTTACATCCACAATGGGGTCCGGGGAGGGCTGATACAGGACCTCCACGCAGCCGGCCTTGCTGCCAATGTACAGGTCCTGAAGCAGGGAAAATGGAACAGTTGGGACGGCGGCAGCAGCAGCCGCAGCTGGAATACGTTGGGCTAGGAACAGTAAAAAAAACAAGGCCGTCGGGAAACACAACAGCAACAGCAGCAGCAGCAGCAGCCGATAACAACAAGCCAAGCGGTAGATGTAGCACTTGTCGTATGAGCGGTGGCCATCCACAACAGCAACAGGAGAAGAAGCAATGCCGGCAGGTACAACAATTTAACCCTCCCCAACACACATCCTCACACCCCAGCTCCGACACCTTGGCCCGGGCGCCACCCGGCCTGCATCCCACAACAGCACCTTCTCCCAGCTTCGGTCTCCCGATACTCCCCGACTGCATTCCCCACTGCCCCTCCTCCAACTCCCTACAGCTGTGTAATTCATTGCCCATTACCCAACTACTGCCCCACATCCAACTACTGGCCCACATCCAACTACTGACCCACATCCACCAATCCGCCACTAACAGGGCCATCGACATGAGCGCCACATCCACCACTCGTAGCGAGAAACAATCCTACTACACACATTCACCACCCACACGTATCCACATCCAAGCCTTACATCCAACCACTCATCCAGTCCCCATGCAGACAAACGCACACGACTGCACCTGCGAGCACTGCGGAATGGAGCCGATTCCTTCAGGTTGCGGGCTGGCCACGTCCTGGAATGCCGAGCTGCTGCCGTCATTGGCCTGAATGGCCTTGTCAATAACCAGCGCGAGGATCAGGAACAGCAACGGAGCCAGGATGCGAAGAATGGTGGCACGACGGTTGCGCCACGCGACGAGCGCTGAGGCCAGAAACAGGGCGGGCGGTAAAGAGGAAGCAGGAGACAAGGCAACAGGTGAAAGAGGTTTGGGCTAGGTTGGGTTGGGTTCCGGATGGAGCCAAAGTTTGGCAAGAAAAGGGACGCAGACAACGAAGACCTGATGATGAAAACATGGGGACGGGTCCCCAGACATGCGGGCGAAGTTGCCCACGCAGCCGGGAGGGGCCACATGAATTAGCGGAGCACTGGGAGCCACGCGCATCGGCCAGTTCGTTTCGTCCCAACAAAGCGTGCGGCTAGTCGACGCCTTGAAACCATTGTTCTGGCCATGATTGAGCAGAGGATTGCTGCCCGCTGGCAGGCACGGATGTAAACAAGCCGTCTACCACGTCCCAAAAATAAAAATAGACGTGGATACCAAGATAAATTGATTCAATATATGCATTATATTAGGCAGGAGTGGCATTATGAGTAAAGTTGGAGGTATGGCGCAAAGGTTGCAGTCATAGGTTTGTTTGTTTGAGCAACGCACCATTTTTCTTGTAGAGCACGAGGAATTGCTGTATGGGACGAAAGCTGAACAAGAAGTCGAGCACAGCTTCCCAGAAAGACCCGAGTGCTCCCATAGCTTCTGGCTTGTGTCGATGCGATGACAGTAACGTTGCAGCAAGCCGTACAATAATGCAGAAAATCTAAAGGCCTCTATTTTGATTCATGCAAAGAAAACAAAGTGTCCCTAACGCCAAACAGGAACGAATAACATTCCAGATTCCCAGGCCGCGAGGCACAAATGGCCCAGGGGAGTAAAAATTTAACTAACCTAATCCTGCTTTGGATGGAACGGGGCCTTCTATGACCAGTTTCATTGTAGGTAATTGTCGTACCCTGGCGTAATTGGAGAAGCGATGCAAGCAGCACATATCCATATTATGGCTAAATGCGCAAAGCTAATGGAATCCCAGGTAGGTGTCCCTGGGTCCGTTAACGTTGGTTGCTAGGGGATAATGAGCAACGAACTAAGGCGGGTGATCTGACCTCATAAGAAAAGCTGTCGTCTATCTACTTCCAGGGGAATTTTGAGCAGTTCCGTATGAAACCATGAAACCCCTGAGGTCCAAATGGCCTGAAATTTGTTGTTTCCTAACATTCCGTTACTAGAAGTCGTTGCTAATCGGCTGTTCGGCCCACCTAAGCAATAGAGTCTTGCTGAGTTGCTATTTGCTGTTGGGCTGCGTTAGCAAGTGCCAAAGTCTATAAGCAGTCGTATGATAGATGCACGGTTTGGCCGGCCCTTGTCCAACTTAAACTCCATATGCTAGCTTTCCAGGCAACGGATAAGGCTACCGTGACATCTCTAGGTTGTTGCGTTAATGCGTTAATGGGTTAACACAGAGCACATGGCAACTTAAAGCCTAATGGCTTTGTTGGGCAGCAGCTGGGCAATGTTGCTGCAGCCGGGCAATATTGCGCAGCCACAACCGAACCTTCCATACCTACGTCCAGAGATTGTGATCTTGCCGCATAACTATCCCAGACAGCTGAATTGATACTTAGATATATTGCAAAGCTATGAGGTACAAGGGTCTCGGAGCTGAGAGTGACGCCTCCTATGACGCAATTTTATGCAGCATTTGTTCATCGTTGCTATGTTATGCGCTATTCCTGGACGCGCAACTTGGCGAGCACATTCTGTCAAGAACAAATTGCACTGAAACCCTCCTACTGCAAAAAATGCAAGTTAGCACCTTTCAGGGGGGTCGAGCATCGCGTTTTGCGACATTATATCGCAGCACTCCACACAGACACGTTTGTGTGCAGCGACGGATGGTGCGAGCCGAGCCTGAAGGCAAGCCAGGTGCGTTTACGTTTGAAGTAACTAGACCTTGAGAGCTCAACTCTTCCTAAGAGAATTTTTTTGTTGAGACACCCAAGTGTCATCGCGCCCTCTGCATCCTCCCCGCGCTTTCCAACCTTCAGATAGCAGCTTCGAATCGCTGTTTTCTAAAGAGCTGCAGCGAAGAGGGTTGTCGTCTGTAGACGATGAGGGCAGCTCACGCCCCGCTGAAAACGCTGGTTCATCGTCGTCGGGTTCCACAGGTAGGTCCTCGTGGTTGCCACCTGGGCCAAAAGTCCTCGCAAGGAGATGGCGGACCAAGCCCGTCGCGTTTGCGATACGCGCCGTTAACGGCTTGTTGCGGCGGCTCTCCAAGCTACTTTGAATATACCCTGTAACGAAACACGCCTCAGTTGACCCTCGAAACCTCTGCCATGACTATTTCCCATTGCCAGATGCCCAATCGGCACGTCTGAAGTCATCCTGAAATCGGTGTTCACAATTTCCCGATCCCAGTTGACCCTCCCTCAGCCCTCATGCAGCCAAAATCCCTGCTGCTCGATTGCGGCGCCGCCCGCTTCACCAGCTGTGTTTTTACCCTCTCCGTTTGCTTCTTCTCCTCCTCTTCTTCCGCAGGGCCCTTCGCCGGTAGTGGTGGCAGCGGGCCAACTCCGGGCGCCAACCCCTTTGCTTCCAGCAGCGGCCCCAGCAGCAGCACTCGGACACGGCCCCGCTCGGCGCCTCCACCTAAGGCTGCCGACGCAGAGGGGGACCAGCGGCAAAAATCCATGGACCTGGTCAATGAGGGCTTGGAGGTATGGCCATGGTAGCGGGAAAAGGGAACATGGGACAAGGGGACCAGCTTTTGGCGCGAGTTAACCGCGTGCCTTCTTGGTCCTAGTCTCGCCTCGGCTTTCTTCAAGGATGCACGTGGAAGTGCCCTTCCCAATAAATTCACCGTGGGCACCTTGTAACGGGCAAGCAAGTGGGGTACGCGGCCTGGCACACGTTTTTTAGCCATGAGAAAATGGCCGGGTATCACCTTTAATTGGGCCTCTTCAATTTTCGTAAAATCATTCTTCAGGATACTCCTTGCCAGGTGGTTCGCGTGCGACCAAGGATGATCTGGGTGCAATACAAGGGGCTGCCTTTAAAGGTCACGAGACCCCGTGTCCCCAGGGCCGCACGTTCGCCATGCCGTCTCAAAGAGGAGACGTTCCGATACCTAATTACCCGGTCGTTTGCTTCCGATGTTGGTATGTTTGCAGGGCCTTATCCCACGAGCTAAGGTCCTACTACAACTGGGGGGTTCTGTGTTCCTAGGCTTCTTGCCATTCATGATAGTGTTCTCCCTACTCTTTACGGGAGTGTACAGCGTCTTTGGGACGAACTTCGTACACGGCGGGCGGGAAATGATGAGCCCACCCACGTACATCGACCCAGAGCGGCTGTTGAGTGAACCCACTGTTGATCCGTACGTGCCGTACAACAACAACCCATATAGCAGCCCTGACCTAAGGTAATTGTACATTCCGCCTAGGACGAGCGCGATTGAGTTGAACGGTGCTAGGTCGCGTTGAAGTTGCGGGGCGCTGAAAGGTGTTCGCTAGTCGTATCAGCGTGCATTTGCTACTGCGCTTAGGTGGTACAGCAGTGTGTACATTAGGTTATCAGTTGGTGAATTAAAAAATTTCGGAGTATTCCTTTTGAAGGGGTTTCATTTGGTTTTATTGTTTTGTGTGCATTGGCAGTTGCACATGTATATTGCGCAACCAGACCATGTGTACTTCACCCAAGCATAACTACATGTGTGTTGGCTGGTGGGTGTTTACTTCTTATTCGTTGGTGAAGATTTCGAAAATCCATTGCATGAGCGGAACGTGGAGGTTGATGACGAGTGCTGCCACGCAGGAGCGGTAGAGTGAAACACACACATTGGCATCTGCATAACCTTTTATGCAGATATGTATATGTGTTCGCGTACGTTACAATGGCTAACTTGCCTGCGAAGTTTGGAAACAGCACTTGTAGTTGCCTCGACATTCAATTGTGACCATAGTGATTTACGTGTATTGCGTCCAAGATTGGACGCACCGACACGGTCTCCATTTTGGCACACTCATGGAAGGAGAATGTACAATTTTTGGATGGCTAATGTCATTACGTGATTGCGACGACCAGCCAACAAGGTGAGCCAATGAATCCCAATCCCCAACTATGTTTTAGATCCAACGTCCGCTACACAAAAAACAGCATACCTCTTCCACAGCTGCTGCAATGATCATTAGCAGTCGCATTACATTTGCCAACGCCAACAACTAAGACTGCGGTAGCATCAACCCAACGGTAAATCACGAGGTCATGTGCCAATTCACCCAATGAGAGGCATGGGCCCCTGTACTTGAAGTATGGCGTAGCGATTCTCTAACATGGCTATGGCCCGTCGTACGCAAGTCAAAGCATCATGCGTCATGGATCAGACAAAGGCGAGCCACAAGCAGCGGCGACACTTTCAACGCCGAGCTTCCCACATCCTCGCATATTACGCTCCTTATCCTTTCTGTGTCTATCTGGAATCACGCCGATGATGCTGGTACGCACTCACGTATGCGCACGCGCTGTCGTGTCTCACTCGTTATTCCATTTGTGCAGCCACAGAAAATCCCACCTAGGAACTTCCCGGCAGACAGACCGACGGACGGACTCCACGGTTCTAAAGGGACCCAAGCCTGCCACACTGCATTTACTACCTTCTGCGTCTGGCATGGCCATACAGCTGTACGAAAGCTTGTACGGGAAATTGGGTCCCGCCGCCCATCGCTGCGGAGTAACCTTGATGCGCACACTCAAAGGGGTGTTTTACACGCGGACACGCGGGATGCGGGAGGCCTTGCTGTTCTCAGTCGGGCTGAGGGCGGTCGAACTCGGCTTCTGCTGCTGCTGGGAGTTCATGTCCAGGGAGGGGTGCAAGGGAAGGGTCGACTTCAGTGTGCAATGACTCCGACTTGTGGTCGTCACGCAAGGAGGGAGGTTGGCAGCATGAACGACCATGAACTGGGCGCGCTGCGACGAGTTATGGCCTTGCAGCGTAACCAAAGCCTTGATCCATTAGAGAAAGGTTCTAACAATGCAAGGTGCAGCCTTGTCTGGTACACACCACTGGAAAAGCAGGGAGTACCAGGGACACCAAGCCGAGAAACATCACGCCAATAGGAGGATGGAGGCCGCCAGTTGAGGTCCAAATGGCATCACAATCTTACCGGCGGCGTCTTGCCGGACTTGGACTGCCGAAGCGGCTGCTGCCCGGATCGAGATGTGGCGGTGCTCTTGGGCGTATCACACTTCGTCGCACGAACGTCGTCGGCACCGTCATCATCCACGCCGCCGCCACTGCCGCTGTCGGCACTGGAGAAGTCGAGCTTGGAAGGCTTAGGACCAGCAGAATTCGGTTTCGTGGGCGTCGGCCTGCAGGAGCGCGCGGATTACCAACACCGTCAGGCACAGGGTCCCGGACTCCCCATTTCTTGCGGGGTCATTACCTCACCTCCGCACCTATCTGCGAGGCACTTCGACGAGCGCCAGGACCCCACATCTCATCTAGCCGCAATGGCCTCGATGCACGCCGCCATCCCCCCAATCCGAACATCGCAGTGGGCGACAAGATACATACACGATACAGAATGTACTCACTTGCTGGAAACATTGGCTGCGTCGCCCAGGTACCGCCGGAACAGGTCCTGCGCCGCATTCTTTACACAACCGCTTGTCGATCCAGCCGCTGTTGCTGCTGTATCGTCACCGTCCTCCATTAAGCCAGTTTTGCTTACCATCGGCGATGGAGATACCCCTACGGCAGAGGTCGCAGCTGCGGGCGACGAGTTGAAGACGGTGGTGGTGGTGGTGGCGGCGGCCAACACTGCTCCCGCGCTTGAGCCACGGCCAGGCGGCGTCTTTTGTCCCCCTGGCGCCTGGCTGCTGGCGGCTATGCGGCCGGTGGTCATGTTGAGACGGTTAGTATTCTGGTGCGGTGCATTGGTAGCTTCAGAACCGGCGGCAGCCTGTGCGGCCGAACGCAGCGCTCCTGGCGCGAAATCATTGCTGCGCATAACCTTCGAGGCCGTAGAGCCACCGCGGAATACACCGCCGTCGCGTGCACTCACAGGCGGTGCGAGCGACATGCGGCGCACCGCATCAGTGACAGAGCGAGGCGACAACATGGGGCCGCCGCCGCCGCCACTGCTGCCGGCGCTGGCGCTGGTGGCAGCACCGCCACCAGTAGAAAGCGTCGGCCGCCCCACCGCACCTGCCCCTGGAGCTGGACGCTGCGACAGCCCTGAGGTGCTGGCCGCGGCCCGGGTGGGCCTGCCGGTCGGTGCAGCAGCACTGCTGCCAGACGAGGGGGCGGCTGCGCCCTTGGGCTTGGTTGCCTTCTCCAAGGCCAGCTGCTCCAGCTCAGCCTCAACCACTCGCAGCTGTGTCTCCTGTTGCAAATGAAGTGCAGAAAAAGTGTATCGATGGTTTATATGTACACGTGAATGAAAGGATTCCAGCGACCGATATGACAATAAAGCAGCGCATCATGCATATCTATATATATAAGTACTACGAAGTGCTAGCGAAAGGTTCGTTGGGAGCCTTGTAGCAAGACCGGCTTGCGGAGACAGTCGCTACATTTTACCTGCAGGACCTGTTCGTCGTAGAGGAAGGGGCCCCCCTCCTCTATCTCCCATTCCTGCAGGGCCGCCAGCAGTGACTCCATCATGGGTGCCAGCCGCTCTCGCAGCTTGGCTGCCTTGATGGCACGCTGCATGTTACGAGACGCATCACGACCCTGCAGCGAAACGGCCCAGGACACCAATTTGATACTCATCAGCCCGAAAAGCACCTCCTCTTCCCTTGCAACATCAGCGTTGCGCAGCGCTAACTAAAAGTTAGCAGCTAAGGTAAAAGAAAGGAGTAATAGAAGAGGAAGACAGACTGGTTCTCCGAAATCGACCGTCCGCACTTCCTACGCCTGGTGTCCTTTGAGCGTCACTTTCTGCTGACAAGGCCATCGTTCATATTCTACCTCGCGAATGGGCCACCAAGCCCAGACCAGCCGGACTCATCGCTCCATCCCGATTGCACGCCAGCATTACATACCTTGTAGCGGTTCTCGTTCTGGTTATAGGAGCGCAGCCAGGCGCTGTCAGCCTGGCCCTGAAGAAGCTCCTGCACCTGAGCCAGGATGGGCGCGCGCTTGGATGCGAGTACCTGAACCTCTGCCACCAAACGAACCAGCTTGGACAGAACCTGGGTCATCTGCAGAAGGGGCCCGGTAACAATCGGTAACAGTGGTATTTGGTTAATTAAGAGTACACGCTACACGCTATGGAATCAAATGCAAGGGCGACGTCGTTGCGAGCCAGGGCGCAAGGGACTGTGTGGATTTCGGCAGAATGTGCAGCTGATAAAGCTGGAGCCAGCCATACGTCTCGACCACGTGCTGCAACCGCTACCGGAATGGGAGATAACAAGATGCTGGGCTGAGAAGCTGCAGCGGGGCGGCGGCGCATCGCCCGGACCTGACTTCCCTGTGCACCGGCTCTCCAGGCGCCAACCTTGCCCGTCTGTACACAACCAGAGCTGCGGCGCCTAGAGCAACCGGACTGAATAGCAGCAGTCCACGTGGCGCCCTTGCCCTAGTTGCATGAACCTACCTATGCATATACCCCTGGAAAACACAATTCGTCACGCCGTGCCTTCACCTCATCATGCCCTCCATCACAAGGACTCACACAGCGTGTCGCAAAGGACTCACTTCCCCAATTCTAGTCCCTGCCTTCCGCGTCCGACCTCTCCCCATTTCCTGATCCCCTCTAATCCCACCTGTCCCGGCTTATCCAGCTCTGCCAGAAGTGGACCGGTGTGGGGCGGGCTGATGCGGGTGGAGATGCACAGCTGCTCCAGCTCGCGGGCCTTGGCCAGGGCCAGATCGCGCATGGCCTACAGAGCGATACCAGTAGTCAGGCCGGGCAAATGACGGCATGTGGCCGGCAGGAAGACATTTGTATACACAGTCATTCCCTTCCCCGGCAGCGCGCCGTGTTTATACATAGGGTTACGTCCCCTCTCCCTCTAGGGCCCCCACCTGCGCCTTGCAGCCCTCCAGCCGGTTGACCTCAGACAGGCACTGCAGGGAGAAGGCGGTGGGAACGTGTGGCAACAGGTATACATGGGCCTAAGTCTTCTATTGGGTTGAAGGGTACACCATGGGGTGCTAGCTTAGCACTCTTTACTGCCTGTGCATGTCGTGGTGGGCCGACAGCACGTGGGTCACAAGGCAACATCACTCACTGCATGGCGACGCCGTGCCCTTGCTCTTCAGCCACACGCACACCTAACCTTACGTACCCTTACGCTCTACCGCCAGATCTACCTTCATACTGCTCCTATACGCCAATGCTCACCGCACGGCCGTCAACATCTGGGGGCCTGGCCTCGGGGGGGGGGCCTCGTCTCCGTACCTTATCTAGCGTGCGCTTGTGCAGGCGCTGTGGCCGGTCGGGACTTAGCATCTTGGCCACCATGCTGCGCTCGGGGGCGTCCTCCGGAATGCTCAGCGCGTCCCACAAACTGTACAGCATTTCCAGCACGTCGCGCGACTGCGCTTCGCGATCCGTCTGAGGGGGTTTGGTGGTGGTTGTGAGTAACAGCACGATGGAGAAGGGTTTCTATGAGCCGCAGGTTCTGTACATGAAATCATGACTCGGCTTGTGTTACCAGGATTGGGGTGGAATACGGCTGCAAGATTGATTTCGCTTGCATGGTCTGGCGTGGCGTGGCGTGATCAAGTGAGACTTTAGATCGCTGCAAGCTTGGCTGCACTGTGATGCGGCGTTTAGCCTCCTGTAATTGTTCGCTCTACCCACCGTCCATACAGACGCATGCGACGAATACTTCCCAGCGCGTAACGGCGTGTTGGCGACGGTAATCATCCGCAAGCTAAAACCCCGAATCCTTTTCCAGCCCGGGCTTTAAAGGACCAGACCGAAACCAATTGGCCACCTTCTCGAAGGGGGACGCGAGGAAGAAGAAGGAGAAATCATCGTGTCCGACTGGCGCCAACAGATTTTCACTTGACTCGCCACGTCTCAGCCTACCTTGAGCCGTTGCATGTCTGTGATCTTGGCAGATAGCCGGTCGAACATGGCGTCACTGAGGTCCAGGTCTCCGACCGCGCTGACGTGCGAAGGGCTGCCCACCAGCTTGTACACGCAACCCAGGACTTCTGCTGACTCCTTCTCAGCGCTGCACCCGGGTTATCAGCAAGGGCGCGAGGGCCAGCCAGCGTGCCAAGAAAAGCAATCAGCTACGGTGACGATCAAGTGACGATCTCAAAGGGGCAAATGCGCACATTATCGGCGTCCCGGCCTAGCCTCCATAGCCCTTCCCGGAAATGAAGGCCCTAGCCCAATCCTAACACAACCATTACATGAGGCAGGCTTTGCATTCGCTGCCGCAGTGCCATTGCCCGTGCAACACAGCCGCATTCGCCCCTTTAAAAAAGCTGGCTTGTACGCATCATCGCTCTTGCAGGCCGCCTTGGGGGTTGTATTTCGCTATTAAGGGCAGGCTCACTATTTTGGACCCGGGGCCCCCGTCCCCACCTCAGCGAGCTCAGCGCAGGGTGCACCTCGGCTGCTGCCGTTGCGCAGTCCTCCCCCAGCTCCCGGCAGATGGCCCGCAACTTGTCCAGCTGCTCCTCCGCCCGGGACATCCGCCGACTCTGTCGTTTGGAGAGACAAGGAAACAGGAATCCCAGATATGATGTCCACTAGGAAGGACAGCTGGATGAAAGGACGCTCACACACAAAGCACCAGAATGGGTAAAATAATCTTCGCAAGCGCAAGAACTTGTAGTATTCGAAGATCATGATGTTAGCTTGAGCCACCGCATCCAAGCAGGAAGGACTTGAGCAGTGGGACTTTGGACCGCGTGTGGGCTGAGGCAGCGCAGTTGAAGGATGACCGCGGTGTGAAATCGGGAAAGACGAGGGCAGCGGGGTGTGTATGTGTCCCTGCCAAGCTGAAGTTAGGAGCTGCCAAATTTGGATCTGTAGCTGTCGCGTCTAGAGCCTCGGCTCCATCGTCTGAATCAATACCCATGCGCTCGCCCAGCAGTTTCTTGTCGAGTCTGCTGCCCATCGTGCCGTCCCCCCGCCGCCCAAAAGCGCGGGGATCATCCCGAGCGCTGCCGAACATGCTGAATGAGATGCGCTCAGTGTTACACTATTAAGTTCCGAGTCCCTGGTCCGCGTCCCCGGTTTCGCGGGGGCATCCGTAAGAGCCGGGGTGGCTGTGCGCGGTTAACTGTCGTTAGCTGATCCTATTTGATGTTACAGGATTAGGTCGGCTTTCCAGCGCCCTAACAATTGTCAGCACAACCCCTTTTGCTCCCCCTTCTGAGGCCATGCCGCATCCTTCGCGACGCCCGATCCACCATCAAATACAGCTCGGCACCAATCGCTGTCCAATCCCCCGTCACCGGATCACAAGTTTCCCGGATTATAGGTTCACACCTCGATGCTTCCGTGGCTTTTTACCCCTTCCGCTTTCCATTTGCTGGTCCTGTTTCAGTCAGCGGGTCGGTTTCTTTCATCTCTCATGCAGAAAAACACTTGCCTTATCCTCCATGAGCTTGCCGTTCTCCATCTGCAGGTACTCCAGTGCCCCCGTGGTGATGTCCATGTCCTCCACCGGCTTGTGCCGAATGCCCAGCTGCCGCTTGAGGGAAATGTGCACCTCCTGCCAAATGGCAAGGTTTGAGGGGGCGGGGGGCAAGGAGGGTCCGGAAAACCGGGGCTGAGTTGGCGATGGGCTGGGGACGATAGCTGTAAGTGCGACAGATACAGGATGTCGATGGCACTGCGCACAGCTCCGAGATGCGGCCGGGCTGGAGCGACGTGACAGGAGATGTAGACGAGGGGCTGGGAAACAGTGAACGAGATGACGCATATGGTGGTGCGCGTCTGTCCGTTGCGGCGAGGTTACGAGCAACATAGTCTATGCCCGTTTCCTCCTGCCGTTGACATACCATGAGGGCTTCGTAAGCCTGCACCCGGGCGGCCCGCTTGACGCGCCAGAAGTGTAGGGTTCCCTTGAGAGCATCGAGCGTCCGAAGAAGCGTCGCTTCGCCCTGACAGTGCACAGTGACACACACACCCCGCACCGAGCGGGCGCGCATACGTCAACGGCAAAATCAGGTCCGTGCCTTCATGGCAACAACTGCATGGCTTTGTCCCTTGAACTAATCGGCTTGTTGTGTTAGCGGTCGTGAATTTACCTCGCCAGTCATGTTGGGAAACTCTGAGGACTCTGTGGACTGCGGCTCCGCCACATCATCAAGCTCAGCCTTCATACTGGCTATTTCCGAAGAGTGTTGCTGGATTGCGGCCTGCGTGACAGCGAACGGCGCCCAGCTGAGGAACTTCCACCTCGGCATTTCCGGTCCAACCCAACGGCGTGGTCCACGAGCCTAAGAGACTCCCATCACAACGCCAAACC
Source organism: Volvox carteri f. nagariensis (assembly GCF_000143455.1). NCBI lineage: Eukaryota > Viridiplantae > Chlorophyta > Chlorophyceae > Chlamydomonadales > Volvocaceae > Volvox > Volvox carteri. Next base: position 814,880 of record NW_003307545.1, on the reverse strand, counting down.
TCCATACCTTTATACTCTGCCTGTCAGCCTCTGCTAGTTCAACGGCTTGCGTCCACGCCGCGAGTGCCCGTTCCGCGGCTACTAGGATTTGCGAGCGACAGTCCTCCGCCTCGCTGCCCACTTGTCTCCATATGGCTTTCAGTTTTCCAATGCAAGCTCGGAAATGCGAGCAGTAAGCCTCTAGGTGCGCGTCAGCTGCCTGATTGGCGTCTTCGGTCATGTTCTGAGTAGCCATGGTAACGTCGGGGTAAACGTCAGCCTAACATTCAAGGCAATATTAAGATCATGTGCAAGCACAGTTAGTGACGCTGTTACAGTTCAGCTAGCTGCTTGAGCTCCATGACAGTATCTATGTTTGACCTTGGATCCCGAAAAATGTCTCAACGGAAAACGCCTGCTTGATGCGACTCCATGTTCACTGCAACTGAAAAAGGAGACGATCGGCTTTTTCTTGCTTGCAATTTCGAATACATCCGCCATGGGTTTGCAAATTGCATGCCTCCACGGTCCAACCATATAAAGGCTGGCCGCCCCTATGGAAATCCGTGCACATGTCAGTTGCATAATCTTGTAATACGGCATACGCACGTATCGTAGGAGGTTCTTCAGAGTTTCCAATCCAAGGCAACTTTATAACGCGCACAGAGTACAAATGTCTTGCGCAATTCGGTTCACAAAATACAGCACATGGAGGCAAGCCACACATTAGTGAGGAACTGACAGGGGGCACCAACAGCGAGCATTTAGTGGCCATAAGGACACTCGGGAAGACACCTCTTTAACATTAAGATGCTTGGATAACACCGACCCAAACCTGTAGGTATGTGAAGAGGCCGAAATGACCCATGGGTCGTGCACCAAGAGCCACGCGTCCCATAGCTAGAACGTGAGGCACCATAAGCAAAGCGCAATCGCAAAGCGATGCAACAGCGAAAATGCTATAGCAGTCGTTGGACCTAGGCATGAGCCCCAACAAGGTCAAACAACTCCACCTGTCAACGATAGCCCTTTCTACCTACAAGATTTACGAGAGCATACGCCAGTCGAAACGTTTTGCGACAGTTCAAGTTACCAAGCGATACGGGTCAGCAGCCGACTTCATGCGCGGAACGGAACCCAGTACTCATACGCGCCGATTCTGCCATACCGCCATAAAAGACGCCCTATTGCTGTACTGATCTGCGCACTTGCGCACTGCTTTCCCGCTAGCTCAGAGCCCCTTATTGACAAAATTGCAACAACAGACAACCTGCTTGCACTGCATCTCCCCCGTAGGGGACCATCGCACATCACCACGTCATGTCAGGCACACCCAACCGCCAGGAGCGGCCCCCTCTCGGCCTCGGACAAGCATCATCTTTTCTGCTGGTATCTGACAACAAAGCACGCTCGTGAACAGCGTCATACCTGACCATGCACACCATCACGCGGTTTCCTATACTCTAGCTCAAGTTCGCTGAACGTTTTGGTAAGGCCCACAAAAAAAGGAGGACTCAACCCCGATCGGCGCCCACTGGGCAGGGCAAGAACCACCGGTTCACCGGTAACATCACCTCGACCATCCCGATTGTGGCCTTCCAGACACAACAATAATACATGTCTTCCCATTTTACTCAACGCAGACTTACAAACCAAAAGCTACAGGAGAGGACGGGCATACGCATGGCACGGGGCGGGCAGCAACACAACCTTCCGCGCGCAAGCAAACAGATCTTGAACTCCAAGTCCGCCTGACCGCGTGCCACAAACACAACCCAGGCGGCCAGACCCGCCCATCCCTGCCGACGGCGCCCATTCCCTTGATCGCTCGAACGTCCGAAAAAGGAAAAAAAAGCCGAATCCGAAACCGATGGTCCCGCAAACCGCAGTTAGCGCCCCATGAGAACCAGCCTTGCACCACAGGCTCCTCATTAGTTTGCGGTCGACACCGGAACCCGATTATTAAGCGTGACCGCAGACACGTACTCACACACTCAGACGCCGGAGCCTCGCCCAGTAGCGGTGTCTTCAGAGGAGTGGTGAACGGGGACCCGCACGCATATACACACACGCGCTTATTAACGGCCTGTCTATCTTCGCCCTTCCGGCTCCGCAATACAACACATACTCATTCATTCGCTTGGTTCCTCTCGGCCAATTAGGGCGATGGACAACACGTCGGCGATGGTGGGTACAACTGCAGATTCGGGAGCCATTTCGGATCTGACATTCTACGCAGAAGCTATCGCGCACCAGGTGGGAACGAACGCGGTTGGGAAGGACAGCGCCGCTGCTGCCGACGGGACCTTAGGCGGCAATACCACGTTGCGCTCTCAGCCAGGCCCAGCCCAGCCGGCCGCTCATCCAGCCGGCTGTCAATGTCGCCATCCAGCCCCGGATGCGGGGCCACACAACGAAAGGAGGAAGAACAACAACGGCAGACGGCGAAAGATGCGCAGCAAGGCTGAGTGGGCGGATCTTGATGGATATACCTTTTGGGGAGTAGAATATGCCCTGTCTTTGCTTTTCCGCCCCGTGACCTCACCAACCGCCGCCACCACAACCATCACCCGCAAACCCTCGTAGACACGCTCAACCCTTTCATGGCCGTCCCTAATCCTACATTCAGCATTCGAGGATGCCTAGGTGGGCCATGACAAACGCGACACAAGCCCCTCACTCTAGCCGCTCCACGACCACCCTCATTCCTTCAGCTCCCCCTCCTCCTCCTCCAACTTGACGCCTGACGCCACTGCCCCAAGCCCTGGTAACCCAGGTGCCCCCGGCACCGGCAGCAGCATGCGGCCTGGCGCCGGCTGGCCAGTGGGACCAAGCTTTGACTCCAGATCGGCCTTGAGCGCCTGCAACGACTGACCCGAGGTCGCTATCATGCGACCTATCTTGCTGTGCTCGTATTCTGATAGCATTTGGTCGCAAATGGCGGTAAGATCCTAAAAGGCAACGAGGCACAGCGGGAAGGGGAATTCGGGAAAGGCGGAATGCGGGTAAGGAAAGGCGGAAGGGGTGTTGGTGGAGAGAGCGGGAAGGAAGTTTGAGCAGGGGCGGAAGGGTGAGCTAAGGAAGGGTGCATCGGCGAGCGCATTTCAATGCGACCGCAGACGGGTGCGAACATACGCCTGTCCGCTATTGCCGTACACAGACCCATCCGCTATCGCCGTATAGAAGCCCATCCGCTATCGCCGTACAGAGGCCCATCCGGTATCGCCGTACAGAGGCCCGTCCACTATTGCGGATGCAGATGCACTCGCATGGATCAGCATACATGAGATGTCCGCTGTCGCCGCCATCCGCTCGTAACTATGCACATACCCACAAAGGCCATCCTACACCCGCATCGATGGCCTGTGTACTGCGCTGGTTCATCCCCTTAAAGGGAACTAAAGGGGACGGCCTGTGTACATGAAAAGCAAAAGTGCATCCTCAGAAGCACACACACGCACACACGCACATGAGGCGAGATCTCGAACTTCTCAAAGAAAGCATTGCCACGCGGCAACTTGGTGAAGTGCGTCCCGTTATCTATGTTCATCAGATCAGCCATCCACAGCGCCGCCCAGGCTATCTTGGCGGGAGGAAACTGCAGGCACAGCGTCGTGCGCAGGCTGCAGAGGGGCGGAAGGGCAGCGCCGCGGGTTTTCTTAGGTGTGTGAGGAAGATTGCAATCCAGAGAACAGAGGGCGGGCTTAACAACGGAAGGACGACAGCTGCATGGACGAACGCAAGGGTAACTGAATCCGTTGGGAAACTTGAAGATGGAGATCAACGATTGGAGACGATGAAGGTGGGAGACCGCCGATGCATCGGACACCAGCTGCGAATGGGGACGCATCACAGAACACCGTTCTTACCGCTAACATATTCAAGGTTATGATTCATCAAAAACCCGTTTTTCATCAATCCAGTACAGGATGAAGAACAATCATCACACTTGGCCACGCATCATCACCATGCTTGATCTGAAAGTGTAAACGAAAGGAAACAAGCCCGTTTCCAGCTGCACCTGTCGTTAATGAGGTTGAGGGAGTTCTGCACCAGCGGTTTGTACGGCGAGTCGTGCGGCACATCCATAAGCCGCTGCTCCTCTCGAAACCATTCCATGAGCGGCTGTGGAGGAAAGGGAAACAGGTAGAAGAGGGTTTCAAGGGCAGGAAAAATCGCCAACCAAGACAAAGCCCAAACAGGATTGTGGTAGTAAGGATAGGAAAACCACCATCTTCGTAAAAAACCCAACCCAAACCCAGAAAATAAAGAAAACAGTATTTCATGCTCAATGCTCAGACAAAAGATCACAAAAAGAGGACATGAATTCCGTCACACTGCCGCAACGCCGTGCATGGCATGGAGCCGCGGAATAAGTTTGCCGTACAAACATGTTCCTGACGTACCTTGTACGGTTGCTCGACGGTAAGGTCGAACCCCAGCGTGTAAAGCACCGCGCGCTCCGCCTGCAATACCTCCTCTCTAAGTCGCTCAAAGTTCACCTGCGATAATGTACGCCCACCACAGCATCAAACAGGAGCCCGCAGCAACAGTACTAGCAAAAACGTTGCGCACCAGCAGCATCAAAACATGAGAGTACAAGCATCCAGTATCACCAGCTAACAAACCAATGAACCACCAACGCCGGGTCGCCCCCCTCTCCGGACCTTACCGGGTCTTCCAGAGCGCGCAGCGCCCCCGGGTTCTTGGAATGTCGTATCCGCTCCATCTCCATGATCACGTTTTTGAGCATTTTAGGGCTCTCCTCAATCTTGGCGGCTAGGAAAAGACACGCCGTAGCAATGAGCTGGGAGGCAGGTTTGGACGGCAGACGGGACGGCAGACGGCGCGGGGCAGGGCGGGGAGAGGTGGGCATTTTGTGCAGGATTGGAAGGAAGAAACCAGTCACGTGATCATGGGCGCAGGTACAGCAAATCAGCAACAGCGGCTAGTACAACAGCGGCGAAGACGCAGTTCAAGGACACAAAGGGACGAGACTATCAACCCACGTAGACTGTAAAATGCATACGCTTAGACACTTACAAAGCGGTCGTTTTTCTTCATGGACTTGATGGCGAAGAACCGGTGGCACAGCGTGATGCCCCCCGCTATCCCGCCCCATTGGGGACTGCAATCGGGGAAAATGGAAATGCACCAGGTGCAGGGTGGGATGGGGTATGGGATTCAAACAATTGGGAAAGCTGCATGAGTTTAAACAGAGCCATAAACGAAATGTGAATGAGTGTGGACCGGCAGCCATGGGCCGGCAGCCATGAGCAAAAGAGGGAATCACCGCATGGACGCAAGCGCGAGTCACGGATGCGAAGGAGCAGCACAGAGGTGGGCGAGCAAGATGGAGGCGGCAGGTCGTGAAGCGGAAGTTGGGGTGAGGGCGAGTGCCTGGCAAGCAGATTGGACCGAGGACGGCTGGCGCGCGTGCGGGGCCCTGTGCAATGGAGGGGACGGAGGGCCGCGCTTAGGAGTGCACGCTGACGTGGGCCCAAGCCTGATGCCAACGTGAGCGGCCTAAGGTAGTGGGGAAAGCATGTAAGTTATGCATGCGAACATGCAAGGAAAGTGGGATGGACGCATAAGGCCTCCAAAACTAAGCCGGGAGGCCTGATGTGGCAGGGATGGGCGCTGGTTAAGGGCTAGTGAGAAATGTGTGCCATAGGATTAAGGCAGGAATAGGGTGGTGAGGGAGACTGTGATCGGACCTTCTGCCGGCATGTCCGTAATCGCGCAGCGCAACTCCCAGCGAGACTATTTTCCCTTCTCGCCTTTCACCCTGAGCACCACCCGCATGGAAAATCCGCCTTGTCGCCGCCAGCCCAATGCCACGCACACGTACTCTGGAACCCCTATAGAGGACCTCCACTCCCACACAGACCCCGGGGCCCCTCTTATCCTACACACGTCATCCTCCTGTAATGTTAAAGCAGTCGTAAGACACCAGCTCTAAAGGGCTTGCTCACACAGAACTCAGCATTTACTGCTCACATTTTCAGAGCTAAGCCCGCATCCTGGATTAGCTTGCAGTATTGCCGCCGCCAGATGCGCTCCTTATCCGGGTCCAGTCCGTCCCGCACGGAGGGGTTTGTGGCCTGGAGATCCTCCAGGGAGCGGAAAACGTAGCGCGCAGCCTTGCGGGCCTTAACACTCGCCAGGTCCTGCTTGTGCTCGTCCTCGCGCTGCACCTGACGCTGCTGCGAGACATAGAACGACCCGTTTCCATGATCGCCATCGTACCCCTGTGCATACCCTCCATCAAGCACGTAGCTGTCGGGCTGATGCGGGAAACCTGGGAAGGCCATGGCAGCCATTCTGACGTTTTTTGGGGATACTAGCTGTACTCCAGAGCCTAAAGGTTGACTGTCGTGAAGCTCCCGCGGCTACCCTGGCCCCGCTGGCCGGCCTGGGCAGCCGCAAGCAGATTTCAACCTACAGGAGGCAAATGCTAGCAGTTTAGGTAGATTAATCAAGATGATTACCATGCAGTCTTTAAAAAAATTATCTAAACGTTGTTTTTTCAGAGGGGAAGTTATCGCAACCTAAGAAAATCTGACAAAGCTTGGCATTATATAGCACTCCCATGTAAATATTATTCAATGCTTAATTTAGTAGCTCATCCCACCACACAAGTTCTCTGAACGCCTTCCATAACGAGTCTAACCGTGCGTTGGTACGGCTTTAATATGGCGGAAACAACCGAAATGCCTTTGAGCACATCAGTTTTGAACCATCGACCATAAAGCTGTTTAGGTAGCTTATCTGGGAAGTCGGTGTCGACGCCTCGCCGCCGCTATCTATTTTGCCGACTTGTGTCGGTCCCATAGTTACGCTCCTGGCCTCAGGGCAGGCTTTCAGAACAGTAACAACGTGCCGCAAATTAGTATTTTGTGATTTTTGCCCCCATCTGGTTACAGCCCCAGCCACGCCGTCGCAAAATGCATCTCAACAATTCCTATGTAAAAATGACCAAGAAGGGCAAGGTCATGAAGGTGTGGCTTTCTCTGACTTGGTCGTGAGTTGGGGTGATGCAAATAGCCCACGGCTTGCGGGTGAAGCTTTAGGGGGAAAGAGTTGCGGGTGTATCGACCCAACCACCTGGCCCCACGACACAACGGACAGTTACTTCCATGGCTTTCCCTCTCGCACCACAAGTTTTGTGCGGCGCCGCACGCCGAAACGTCAATGCCATGCTCTTTGGATCAACCTCTGGACATGATCCTACACCGCAGGTGGTCAAGGAGCGCTACCTTCGCGATGACATATGGTGGGTCCGGAACATGACGGCTTTGAACCCAGTGAATTCTCCTTTGACCCACATCACAATTCTCATCCTGTTCTAGGCATTTGCTGCTCGAAAACGCGACTTCAGTTGTAGCGCACGCAACCCCAAATCCACGCGCTTGCGCCCTGCTAACCTCCGCCCTTCCCTGCGAGGCCGCACCACCTCCTCTGGCCACCAGCATCATCCACCGCCTGCCTTCGTACAAACTTCCCCCCCAGCTGCCCCCACTTTGGGCGCTGGCAGTTCCTAACCGAACGCAACATATCCTTAGGACTGCCTCTTTGGTTTCCTTGCATATGTTCCCCACACTGCGGAAATGTAAGACACACTCACGACGGATTGCCACGATCGCGATAAACCCACATGCAGGAGCGGATCACCCTTGGATGCGGAGTGCGACCCCGCCTCGCACAAGCTTAGCGGCACCGCCCCCCACTACTTACTCATCGACACGAATGTCGCTCTTCATCAGGTGCCTGGCGCGATTGCCTTACGGGGATTCTTGACGTGGGCTGTTGAAAAATACTATTTCTTGTGATGCGTATTGACATGTAGTGGGTTGCTGTACGAGGTTGATTGTGCCGTACGGGATGTTGGGGACTGGGGGCGCCACGTGATGAAAGTAGGCGCGGTAGCAGCACGTGGTAGCCATGAGCACGTGATGGACGTGGCCAACGCGACGCGACCTCACATCCGTTAACGGTTACAACTGCCAACGGGCACGTGCGCATTGCCACCTCACCGCGGTTGATTGATGTACAGCTATGCTCTCGTCACCTTTACAGTTGTTGATGGAGAAGTAAGGGACACGCGTTAACACGGTGATAGCACCATAAGTGAACAGAAAACATGATGATACTATACGAAAGGAACCTCACAAACCTGGGCCTACCCTGCTAGCCAAGGTGACGTGCTGACGTGGTGCCCGGTTTTCCGTACACATCACATCGTGTCGAAGCTGCAAATGATTCTTGCAGTTTTATCTCCACGCGGCTATGTTTGTTTGCTTGTACAGCTTTATGATTGATTTCTTCATTATTCCTATCTGCCGCGGGCCCGGTAATTCCCTTGCCCGACGAAGTCCCTGTGTCTCTCCCTAGCTTCACCTACGCCGCTTGCTGCCGGTCTCCCTGTTCGTGCTGCTGGTGGTTTCGGAGCGCGCAGCTGGACTTTTTGGAGCATGCGGCGGTGACGGACGTGATTGTATGCACCACCGTGCTCGAGGAGGTGAGTTCCGGAAGAGCGCGCGCAAAAGGAAAAAGAAAAAGTGGGAGAGGACAATTCTCACATTGTTGCTGCCAGCCGGACTCGAAGGGGGGCTCCTAAGGCCCCGCGATCATGCAAAAATGAGAGCGGCTAGGGCGGGCCTCGAGAAGGACACCGCGTCATGGCCCCCACATGGCCCCTTTCCCGTCCTGCTCCGGTACAGGTACAGCACAAGAACACGTCAGCGTATCAGCGGCTGCGAGCCGCATGTGCCGCCCCGGCTAAGCGCTTCTACGTCTTCGCTAACGAGCACCACAAGGATACGCATGTGACGGCGGCGGAGGGCGAGTCGCCCAATGACCGCAACGACCGAGCTCTGCGAGTGGCTACCAAGTGGTATGCGGAGAGGATTCCGCAGGTGAGTGAGTGAGCTCTGGTAGGGGGTAGGCGGGTGATAATAATGGCTGGTGATGGATGACTCCTGGGGCTTGGCTGGTGGTTGGGTCGATGCCGAAATGTCATGTAAGGTCAGGTCAATGGGGCTCAGGCTACTTGCCTTGGGCTTGTGATTTTGTGATGTCAGGTGGATGATCAGGTGATGGTTTCTTTGTTGTTGTGTGGTGTGGTGTGTTGCAGGACAAGGTGCCGGTCATTCTGTTGACCAATGATGTGGCAAACCGCGCCGCCGCGCTGGCGGATGGGCTTCGCGCCATGAGCGTCATGACGTACTGCCGTACACTTCGGCAAGACGCCAAGGAGCTGCAGGTAAGAGAGGTGCTCGTGGTGTGACATTTTTTGCTGCATCGAAAAACGGCAAGAGAACAGTTTTGTTTGCAGCTGCGCGATTTTTTGTGGGGAAACTGCTTAAGCGAGAGCGTCTTCCTTACTTGACCCTTCTTCCCGGAGTAAATCTCCCTTTCTCTCTCCTCTGGTGTTGGATGTAGTTCATATCGTAATAGGAGCAGTAACAGGACATGCAATTAATAACCTGGTTTGCAAGACCCGGCGATGTTACCCTTTATCGGAATTCTGTAGTTTCTCGGGTTCGGCCAGGACTTTGTCTCCCCCCGGCTGTGCAGGACCTCGTCGCTTCCTCAGCAGACGCCGAAGAGCAGGAAGCAGCAGCGGCGGCAACGGCGGACGGCGGCAACGGCGGCGCAACGGCTGGCTCCGAAAACGATGCAGGCGGAGGTGGCGGAGGCAGCCGCGCTGCCAAGCGCACGAAGCTGTACAGCGAGCACCTGTCGTACAGCGAACTGATGGCGGGCATTAAGTCGGGTCGGTTCCACCAGGTGGGGTAGTGGCTGTGGTGGTGCTGGTGGGGCCCTATGGCTGTATCCCCTCCCCCGTTCCAGTCGCCACGGACGCCTTTCGGTCAGTTTTTACGTTTGCTACTATCTTGCCCTGGCAGCAGCTTCAATCGCGTGTGGTTCGTCTTTCTCCCCCGTTCCCTCCCCCGTTTCGGTCAGTTCTACGTCTGGTACACTCTTGCCCTGGCAGCAGCTTCACTCGTTTGTGGTTCGTCTTTCCTCCCTGTTTGCCTCCCTTCAGCCCTGGCCTTTTCCTGTTCGTTTTCTCCTTCCTCCCCTGGCGGTTTTCATGTTCTCCTCAGCTCCTAATTTCCGTCCATGTTGCTTCTTCAGGGCGCTCTGCGAGTGAGTCGCTTCAACTCGTTCGAGGGCTGGCTGGCCAGCGAAAGCGTGGGCGAGGACATCCTCATCAACGGCCGCGTGGATATGAACCGAGCCATAGACGGTACGTGTGACCCATGGGTCGTTTAGCACATTGCATTTGCTTTGTTTGTTTGGCCTTCCTTTTCCTTGACCTGCAGCAGGCAGTAGCAGAATGTAAATGTGAACGATTTTGCATTGTGTTCCACTTCCCCGTCACGCAACCCGACCTTGCACTGCCTTTTCGTCTCCGTGCCCGCCCACCCATTCCTTGCCTTTGACTTCCCTTTTCCCCCCCCTCCCATCACTTCAGCTCATCACCGGACGTCATTACTTAACCCTTCAGTTAATCCTTCAGTTTTTTACTCCTTTGCTTCTCATTTCCTGTTCTTCACATCCCGTTGTCTTTGTCCTGTGTTCGAATTTCTTCTCCCTCGAATTTCCGTTCCCTGATGATCCCTTCCCAAGTCCAGGCGATGTGGTGGCGGTGGAGCTGCTCCCCGAGAGCCAGTGGAAGGCTCCCAGTGCCAAGCTGCCGGGGGGAGCAGGCGCCAAGAAGTCGGCGGGGGAGGGGACCGCGGCAGCTGCGGAGGACGAGGGCGACTCAGAGGAGGAGCAGGGGCTGGAAGAGGTTCCTGAGATCTTTCAGGTACGAGTGGGCCGGTCCGACAACCGACGACCCAGCCCCGCTGGCCTGAACTGCTTACAAGCGTCTGCTTCTTTAACCTGTCTATGCGTTTGTTGTACATCTGTACGAATGTATGTGCATCTAGGGTAAAAACTGAAATTTAAGAAAATAATAATTTAGACGCTTATTAATTCTTAGCACTGTGAATGCAAATGGCTAGGTTGCGCCGGGCGAGCACTTCAACGACTCGGCTGGGACCGGGCGACGACCCACGGGTCGCGTGGTGGGCATCATCAAACGCAATTGGCGCACTCGGGGGTATTGCGGCAGCCTCAAACCGCAGCGGGTGCGCTCCGGCGGTGCCGCCAACGTGCTGTTCGTACCGGTGGAGCGGCGCTACCCGATGATACGGTAGGTTTCGTACGTAAGTGCCGTACATTAGCTGTGCCGTACAGGGCGCAGCGCACATGTTACCGTTACCATTGGTGGGCGCCTGGAAAGCCGGTCTTCGCCTTTGCGTTGGACGCTGTGCTAAACTGCTTGTTGGTTAACACATGAAGCCGTGACTCATTGCATACCTTTCGCGCGCCGCTTCCCCTCCGCTCGAAGTCCATTCCTGTCACCCTCCCGGGCATTCCCGTTCGATTCCCGGATCATGATTTTTTTGTTTATTTTTCTTGAACCTCCTGATCCCGCAGCATTCAGACCCGCCAAGCCGACACTCTTATGGACAAGCGCATCGTGGTGGTGATTGACGGCTGGGACGCGGACAGCGCCTACCCTCGCGGTCACTACGTGCGCACACTGGGGATCATTGGCGACAGAGACACGGAAACGGTGGGTCTGCGGGTCCGGGTCACCAAATCCTGTCTGTCTGTCTGTCTGCTCGGAGGAAAACAGCATCGCATTTCCGTGACGGTGTGCGCATCCATTCGCCCTTACAATCACCCCAAGAAACCTCACACCTCACCCCAACCTCACCCCACCCTACTACACATCACCTCACATCCTCCGAAACCACACTGCAACCAACCCTTCCAAATCCAACAGGAGGTGCTCCTGATCGAGAACGACATCAACACCAACCCCTTCACGCCTGCCGTACACGACTGCGTCCCGCCGCTGCCCTGGTCTGTCTCCCCAGCTGACCTAGCCGACCCGAACCGTGCCGACCTGCGGCATCTGGTAGTGGCCTCCGTCGACCCCCCAGGCTGTAAGGATATTGATGACGCGCTGCATGTACGGAAATTGCCGAATGGAAATTACGAGGTACGGCAGTCTGGAGTACGGGACTAGCGACTGGGGGAAGGGGGAAAATGGGAGGGAGGGATGGGAAGGGAATCTGTGTGTGTATATGTGTGTGGGGATTCGTGTTGGCCTTTTCGGCCAGTCGTGTTCTTTTTAATACCACCGGTCCACCTAGGCTGTTTTCTACCCTTCTATCGTCTTGTTGTACGAACGTCCTTCTTTTCCAAACTCGCTGACCCACATCTAGCTATCCAGCAACCCCGCCGACGCCTTCATCCTAGCTTCCGACCGACCCATGGTTCACAACCGCGGGGCTCCTTCCTCCCAGGGTCTTTGTCTGACGACTCGGATGTCGTACCTCGGCAGCCCCTGAACCCCTCCCAAAACCCCGCCTTTCATTCCTATTCACTTAACCACATACATACAAACATACGCACACGCGCGTGCACATCCACATATGCTCGACTGTAAAGATACTTACAGTGTGTGGTATTTCCATCATTTCTTCCCCAACCCCCGGCGGCGCAGTTCATTTTTCTGAAAGAACACCCCATACCTGCCCATAAACTGTTTCCCGTGCCCCGTCTGCAGCTGGGCGTGCACATCGCGGACGTGACCCACTTCCTGAAGCCCGCCACCGCCATGGACCTGGAGGCGGCTCAGAGGGCCACCACCGTGTACCTGGTGCAGCGGCGGATCGACATGCTGCCCAAGCCGCTCACGGAGGACATCTGTAGCTTGAGGTGGGAGCGGGGAGAGAGAGGGAGAAGGGAGATGGATGAAGGCAAGGGGAGGGGGTGGCCGGAGGGATGGAATGGGGCAGGGGTGAGAGGGAGAGAGAGAAAGGAGAGGGATGGAGGGAAGGATGGAGAGAGGATGAGATGTTTCTTGGCATTCACATCGTGTGTTCATGACGGCTTCCACCCGCGTCCCCCCCGCGTCCCCCCGGCCACCCCCCGCGTCCCCGGCCTTCCTCCCCCCCGGCCCCTCAAGGTGCAACGTGGAGCGCCTGGCTTTCTCCGTGTTGTGGGAGGTGGACGAGGAGGCGAACATCCTCAACACCACCTTCATGAAGTCGGTCATCTCCTCCCGCGCCTCCCTCACCTACGCCGAGGCACAGAGCCGCATTGACGATCCAGCCATGAACGACGACCTCACCGTCAGCCTGCGGTGCGTCGTGGTACATGGTACATGATAGGGGCTGTGGTTGAGGCCGTGTGTCCTATGCGTTGTGTGCTGTGCGTGTGCTGTCTTTTTGTGATCCGAGCCGCTGTATGTGCTGTATGTCAGGTGGTTGTGTGCGGCTGAGAGAGCGGCTGTAAGAAGTAACGAGGGGCTGGGGATAGTCGATAGGGGCTGAGAAGAGGAACGGCATCCGACGTGCTGTGTGATGTGTGATATGTTCTGGCGTCCAGGCGGGGTTTAGATTGCTTGGTTGCGCTGTGCTCGAGAGGCGCTGAACTAGGGGGCTGTGGTTGGTGAGCTGCGCATCCTGTGGCGGGACGTGAGGGTAATTGTCAAGGCGCTGGGAAGGAGTCTGTTCTTGGTATCGCTCTTGAAGGGGGGCTGTGCTGCTACTGCTGATGCTACCGCTGCTGAAGCTACTGCTAATGCTGCTACTGCTGGGGTTCGGCACTTGAACGACATGTGGTGTACCTGCCAAACCTCTTCATCTTTGCCTCCTCCCCCGATCCCTCACCGGACTTCTCCCCAGCACCATGAACAAGCTGGCCAAGATTCTGAGAGCTCGGCGAGCGGCCGCGGGTGCCCTTCAGCTGGCCTCCCCTGAGGTGAAGTTCACGATCGACACAGAGACGCACGACCCGCTGGATGTGGGCATGTACCAGGTAAAGAGCTGCGCGCGCTGCGGGATGGTGTGGCGATGGGTGCGGGTGGATGGGTGCGGGTGGATGGGTGCGGGTGGATGGGTGCGGGTGGATGGGTGCGGGTGGATGGGTGCGGGTGGATGGGTGCTCTATACATTTTGGCAACTGTGAGTTTGCTTAGGGTTTTGTATCATATAAATCTCTCGCTTAGAAATCCCGTGTCTTTCTTTCGTGTCTTCCTTACACTACGATCTTCTGGGTGGTGTGGCAGTGATAGCTGCTAATTAGTTGCTTACTCGCGCTAGTCAGTTGCTTGCTACAGCTTCATTCGTTTTGCCAAGTTTCTGCTGTAACCCACCACCGCATCCGTTTCGCCGCTGCCACCGTCGTCGTGATTGCGCATCGTCGCCGCCGCCATCGACGACGTAATCGTTGCCTTTGCTGCCGCCACCGTCGCCTATTCAACGTCGACGTCGTCGTACTCGCCGCCCATTTCGTCACCGTCGTCGCGGTTGCCGCCGCCATCATCGCTGCGCGGGGCGGTTCCTCCCCCGCGTCACCTCTTAGGTTCGCGAAACCAACCAGATGGTCGAGGAGATGATGCTGTTGGCAAATGTGGCTGTGGCGGAGAAGATCCTGCGCCACTTCCCCTCATGCTCGCTGCTCCGACGCCACCAGACACCGCCACCCAGGCAGTGAGTGTATCTCCCTCTCCTTACCCCGACCGACCACCCCACACTCCATACCGCTGCCCAAACAGTGTGAGTGTATATCCCCCCCTTTACCACGACCCATCAGCAACCAATTTGATGCTTTTTGCAGGTTTGAGCCCATCCTGAAGGCCGCCGCCGCGGCGGGCTTCTCCATTGACATATCGTCCTCCTCCGCGCTGGCGGCCTCCCTGGACGGGGCGGTACGGGAGGATGATCCGTATTTTAACAAACTAGTGCGTATCATGACGACGCGTTGTATGACGCAAGTGAGAGCCGGAAAGGGGCGGAAAGGGCCTGAGGGGACGGGAGGGAGCGGAGTGGTGGCATGGGAGCGTGGGGAAAGGGTCTGAGGGGACGGGAGGGAGCGGAGTGGTGGCATGGGAGCGTGGGGAAAGGGTCTGAGGGGACGGGAGGGAGCGGAGTGGTGGCATGGGAGCGTGGGGAAAGCTGTGGGGGGATGTGAAAGAAGCTTTGGAGGGGCTTTCCCTGTCAAATCTGAATTGCTCTGCCTGTTGGCGTCCACTGCCTGGTTCTGGTTTTAGCTGCCCACAAAGCTTCCTGCGCTATAGCGTCCGGTTACCTTCTTTCCTCAGCCCCACCCGGGCCCTGTCCCGACCTCTGTCCCGCCCCACTCGGCGGCCTACCACAGGCCCAGTACTTCGGCAGCGGTGACCTGGCTCCCTCCGAGTACCACCACTACGGCCTGGCCTCCGCCCTGTACACGCACTTCACCTCCCCCATCCGCCGCTATGCGGATGTGGTGGTGCACCGGCTGCTGGGAGCCGCCATCGGCCTGGAGCCCCTGCCGGACAGCGCCAGGGACAAGTGGGTCGTTTCGGGAGGCTGAGGGGTGGGAGGGGGGGAGGGCATGGGGGCGGGGGCGGGGGCTCTAGGGGTCTGACGGGGGGTTGCTGTGGGTTAGGAAAGGTTAAAAGAGTTATTGTTTAAGATATATACCATTTATAACCATGAAAATATCTTGAGCATCCTAGAACCCAGAACGTGGCAAGTGCCTGTACCACCTGGACCTCAAGGTGCAAAGTCCAGGTCCATTACTTCTTAGCGCTCATGGCCCTCATGGTGCTGATGGCGCTGATGCAACACCCTCTCTAAACGTATCCTTCTCGAAATGTTCGTCCCGCCGCGTCCACGTCCCGCGCCTCGTCGAACTCGCGGTTGATTCCCGTGGATGGTCGTCTTTCCTAAACCTGCACCTCCTGCATCTCTAACCCACTCCTAATAGTTTTACCATCCCGTCATGGTTTTCCCCCCCCCGCAACCCGTCTAGGGATGCCCTCCGTGACTGCTCCGATAACCTGAACAAGCGCCATCGCAACGCCCAAATGGCGGGTCGCGCGTCTGTGGAACTGCACACGCTCATCTTTTTCAAGAACCGCAGCGTGGTGGCGGATGCGCGAATCACAAAAGTGCGGGGGGGGGGTCTGTGCGTGTGTCTGTGTCTTTTTTGCTTTGTTGTTTGTGTTGTTACACATGCCAAGGCCAACTGTGAGCGCTTTGAGCACCACCCCGCATTCATTCTCCCTCGGATTAATACTGTAGGTCAAGGCCAACGGCTTGGTCGTGTTCGTACCAAAGTACGGCATCGAGGGGCCGGTGTACCTGACCGCCCGCGACAAGAACAACGCCACTTTGGCCTCAACTTCCGAGGCCGCCGCCGCTGCTGGGGAGCGACTCCTGGGTCATCCATCGGCGCGGCCGCAGCAACAGTTCCTGCTGGACGAGGAGGCACAGACGGTCACTTCAGCGGATGGTTCGGTGCGTTTTGCGCTGTTTGACAAGTGCGCGGTTCGAATCTCGGTGGAGGAGGGAGTTGCGCACAGGAGAACGCTGGTTCTGAGTCTGGTGGATCGAAGCGAGCTGCCGGAGAGCGAGCGAATGGGCTGATGACGGGCTGACGGTCCGATGGTTAGGCAGGACGCTGGCTCGTGGAAAATACAAATAAGCAACTGTATGAACTTACTGGAAAAGCAATTGGTTGAAAATGCTGTTATTAAAGTAAAAGCTGGAGGAATGGTACAGGACGATAAGGAAAAAGTTAGTGGTGACAAGATGGGCGGATGGAAGTATGGGGTTGGAAGTGTATGGGCGTTGGACGGTATGAGCTGTGTTTGGGAGCGGGATTGTATGTAAATATGTATGTATGTGTGTTACACCTCGGTTGCGTTACCCAGAGAGGAGTAAGGAACCCATACGAGCCAGCAGAGGCCCAAGAGCCTAGAAGCCACAAGCTAGGTAAGGGACATAGTACAACGCAAAAGTCCTAGCATCCAAGTGTATGTGTGTATGTATGTATGTCTAGGGGGTAGCTGTGAGCGAGGACTATGTGAGCCCATGAGGTTGGGCTTTGGGGGCTGCTAGGGTTAGGAAGATAGAAGGAAATGTAGGGATGGGGAAGCTGTACGGGAACTTATGTGGGTTTGGCGGTTGGTGAGAGAAGGCGTGTGCACCCCACCGACAGCGTGCTGGAGGGCTGCAGAGCTGAAGGACCGATCCACAGCTGACCTCCGATGAGACAGTGAAGAGGGAAAAGGCGAAGCAGGTGACATGTTTAGGTGACATGTTTTAGGGGTTGCTGACATGTTTGGGTCGCGTGTGTTTGGTGTGCTTGGGAGGACGGGAAGCTCATCTTGTAAATATGGATATGCGTGGAAGAATTTCCGCAATTGACAATACCCGAAGAGGTAAAGCAGTAGGATACAGGTAAAGGTTAGGGTGGCGGAGCACTGCATTAAGCAACGTGACCCACAGCAGGTGCCCTGGCATGCAGCTTCGCCGTGACCGTGCCGTGTTATTGTGCTTTCGCAACCTGGCGTGATGGAGGCCGTGCAGCGCCACAGCGGCGGGTGATAGGTGTGGCAGGTGACAGGGTTTTTCCGCGAGCGTGGCCGCGAAAGCCTCGTCATCAAGCCGCTTCCCCCTCTTGGCAGGTAGTTGCTATCCTCCTCCGCCTCCCCCTCTTCGTCCACATCTTGTTGTTGCTTCATCATCTTCTTCGTCGTCGTCAATGTGGACCGATTTTCAAGTACAGAAAGCTCAGTCAGAAGAATGCAAACTGTAGGTAGGTAGGCTAGGTGGCCGGGATGGAGCGGGGTTTGTGGTCGCATACCGTCCGCGACACCTGGCCCAGACGAGGTGCCGCCCTGGAGCGATGCTAACCGATTTCTTGCCAGCGCGCTGCTCGCAATTCCAGCACAACCGTCTTTTTCTCTTAAACAACAGCAATTTGGTAGGGTTGACGAACGTGAAAGAAACTCGACCCGAACAAAGTCGAGTTTGTCATGTCAACGGTATAGCATTCCTTCAAGCCACAAAGAACACAGTAGTTCAAATAGTAATAATAGTAATGCTCTTATTATAGGAACAAGTATTTGCTCCGTTCTTGTATGTGCGATAGCGACAGCGACGTGCGGCATTCCAGCCTGCAATATGTGAGACAGAAAAGATGATAAATGCCTTATTGCTACTGGTGAACTTTGTAAAAATGAAAGCAAAACTGTCCAATGTCTTTCTGTACGGCGACCCTCAACACCACTGCATGACCTGCCAAGGGCTGCAGACACCTCACTGACACTGACAACCCTCCTAGCCCAGGCCTGTTCTTCTTTCCCATTGGCTCCCATCATCGCAGTGTGCCCAAACAAAACTCCATCCCTTCCGCCGCCATTGCCGCCATCACCATCCCCGCCATCGCCACCACCTGCCATCGTCACCCCTGCCACCATCATCATCACCACCGTCGCCATTGCCACTGTTGCCATCCCCACCGTCACCATTGCAACCGTCACCATCCCTGACGTCACCATCCTCACTGCTGCCATTGCCGCCGTCGCCATCCCTGCCATCACAATTGCCACCGTCGCCATCCCTGCCATCACCATTGCCACTGTCGTCATCCCTGCCATCGCCACTGCCGCCATCGCCATCCCTGCCGTCGCCATTCCTGGCGACGGCGGGATCAATGGCGATGGCAGGGATGGCGACAGTGGCAATGGCGGCAGTGGGGATGGCGACGGTGGCAATAGCGATGGGGGGGATGGCGACGGTGGCAATGGTGATGCCATCGCCATTACTGCTGTCGCCATCTCCACCGTCACGATTGCTGCCGTCGCCAACAATTTAGAACCCCTGGTGTGCTTCTCCGCTAGTTGAAAATTAATTACAAGCTTGATGGCTGTTTTAGCATGCCGCGCGTTTGTGTGCCTCTGCAGGTTGTGTGTGTGAATTTTCTGTAGACGTCCAGTCAAAAAAACGGGGGAGCCACCGGCTAAATGCTTTAAACACGACAGGGACCCTGGGGAATTCGTGTGGGCGCAAATGATGCATATGCTATATAACACTGAGGTCGCCGGCCCAGTGTGGCTGTTTTGTCCTCCGGGGTGTGAAAGAAGGGAGACATGTGTGGCGCGCCATCCCTCCCTCCCTCCATCCTTTCACCCTACCCCCACAATCCCCTCACACCACCCCCCACCCTCCACAATACCTTTTCTCACTCTTATTCCACCCTCCCTAAGTCATCCTCCCTTCAACTCCCATCTGCCCTCCCTTCTGCCCTTCTGTGCCTTCTCCTCTGCTGTCCCCTGCTCTCCCTTGCCCTTCCCTCCGTCTTTTGTGTTTGATATGTGTGTGCCCTCTGCCCATGTGCTCATGTGTTCACGGACACACCCCTGCGCCGCCCCGTGCAGCGCCGTCCTCCCCCGCGCCGCCCAGTGCAGCGCCGCCCTCCCCTGCGCCGCCCGTACAGAAAGACATTGGACAGTTTTGCTTTCATTTTTACAAAGTTCACCAGTAGCAATAAGGCATTTATCATCTTTTCTGTCTCACATATTGCAGGCTGGAATGCCGCACGTCGCTGTCGCTATCGCACATACAAGAACGGAGCAAATACTTGTTCCTATAATAAGAGCATTATTATTATTACTATTTGAACTACTGTGTTCTTTGTGGCTTGAAGGAATGCTATACCGTTGACATGACAAAGTCGACTTTGTTCGGGTCGAGTTTCCTTCACGTTCGTCAACCCTAACAAATTGCTGTTGTTTAAGGGAAAAAGACGGTTGTGCTGGAATTGCGAGCAGCGCGCTGGCAAGAAATCGGTTAGCATCGCTCCAGGGCGGCACCTCGTCTGGGCCAGGTGTCGCCGCGGGCGTGCTGGGGAAAGTCGTAACTAAGGAGCATGGTGATGTATGAGAAACGTGGCCATATAAAAATCTAAATGACTTGCATTATAAAAGAAGGCAAACTATCTCGAAATCCAACTGCCCTTCGCTATTAGCGACTCCTACCATATGTACCACAACTTGTCACATCCCAAGACAACTGTTTTCATAAACCGGCAATCCAAGCCTTTCTGATATTTAACGAGGTGTAAATGTGCAACACCACAAGTTTAAGTCGCCTGACTACAGCCGTCGTACACAAATAAGAAATGTGCAATACACTGCTGAGGGTGTATTTCCAGTGCAGATTAAGGCCAGGGATTAAGGTCCCGCTATTACCGGCTAATCCCCGGCTAATCCCTGGCAATTAGTAAGGCCTGGGATTAGCGCGGGATTAAGGCCGTACAAAGGGCGATGCACATTTTTTGATGCGATCTCGAAGCTAATACTACCAGTTCTGAATTCCTTTGGATTAGCACAGGGATTAACACTAATCTATGGCCTTAATCCGCACTGGAAATACACTTCGAGTGTCCTAAAGGTGCGCCAATTAGGTAGTCGCATCCATATCGCCTCAGTTGATGACGATACGACTTTGGGTAGGGTTCAGGAGCAATTTCTACTACGGAGCAGACAACTTCGTGACACCCTATGTACCGCGAATTACTTTTCAGTAGCATCAGTGTCTTCGCTGGATGACATGGTTTGATTCGACAGCGGCAGTTGCCCTCGATACACGCAATTGCTCAGTGCCTATGCTTTAATATATTGGTTCTTCTTCCTTTTCGATTTGCTGTTCACAACTTTGTTGTGGGTTCGACCTCACTGAGCAGCATGGCATGGACAAGCTTCTACTGTACGGTGCTTCTATGCATCATCGCTCCCTTGCATGTCCATAATAACGGACACAGTGTGTAGATAAGTGAGCTGAGCCAAGTGCATGTCTGTGAAGTAACTCTTCGTGCAGCATGCGTCACCATCATCTATTCCAAGCAACGTCCTGCATTTCGCACCATCGACCGTTTCACGCGAAGTCGCGATGCCGTCAAAACGCTGCGGTCTTGAAACAAAAACCAGGCATCGCGTCAGGAAGGCCGTCCGGAATTTACATCCGTACCTCATCATCATAGGATAATAATAAAAAAAACGTCCGGACGCATCCGCTAAGTGTCGGCGTGTTGCATCATAATCACACGAGGACGCCACAGGACGCTGTAGTAGCCAACATTCCAATCCCGCAACGTTACAGGACAAGCTGCCGAACTGCCCCAACCCTTCCTTCCATCTTACCCTCCATTCACGGCTGGACGTCGGCCCCATCTTCCGAGGCCTGCTGTACATGCAGCACGTGTATGGGAACATGACAATTAGGGCAGGCACGGCAATGACGGCGGCGAAACATACACCCCCCACTCCCCCGACCAGCCCCAGCCAACCTCCATAGCATCAGGAACAAGAAAGAGGGGAACGGGTAACGAATCGACAAAGAAAAAATACCCTGGCACAGACGTGCCCCACCACCACCTGCACACATAAAAACACTTGCCGTACTACGATATCCCTATCGGAGTACGACAGCTTTTTGTCGCCCCACATAAAGCTCATGAGAGCCCCAACCCTTCCTCCATCTTACCTCCATTTCCGGCTGGACGTCGGCCGCACCTTCCGAGGGTGCGCCTCATCTGAATCGTTCCCACAACAGCCCCCAGGAAGCGAATACGGATAATACGACCCTATCCTGCTGCTACTGCCACTGCAGCTCGTGTACGAGGTCTTGTTGAGGCGAGTGATATTCCATGCACAGGAGGGCCTGTAGCGGTCGTGACGGAGGTCCATGATGTGTGCGTGTGAGAACCCAAGCACTGATCACACACAAGAGCAGGGGTCGTTGGGGGCGTAGTCATCTGTGACGACCTAACGACCTAACGAGTTTCATTGTGAATGACGGTTGAAAGTTCATCGAGTATGTAAGACCCAATGGGACAGAGAACAGCTGGTGCTTGTGTTGGCGCCGTCACGGTGGATGTGCGAGTGAAGGTGTGGTGGAGTGGAAAAGGGGAGGGGAGATGGTGAAACGGCCATGTGCCCGAGTCTCTCGAAAACACAGAAAGTGGCTATGTACACACGATGGCTGCGCCGTAAGTGGAACTCGTCGGATTAATATCATGTCGCCACCTAAGACGGCTCCCTGAAGGCTTTCGCAGCAAAGGCCGCACATCCCCGGCGCATCAACTCTGCAGGTCCCTCGCCGCTGTTCCAACCTTCCTGTACCCTGTTTTCCGTCTAGAGGTCCACACTAATGCTGTTTACAGATAAAAGGACGTTATTGCGTAGATGTGCGTAGTATATTCGGTGGCTATGGCTTCACTGCGCCTCTCTATGCTCTAACAGCAGTGGCTTCGTGCGCTCGGACATGCCGATAAGCGTTTATAGTCACAGGCTAGCTATGAGACTGCATTCATGTATCATCGAACTGATGGTAATCACTAGTCTTAGAGACTGTAAGACACCGCTAGAGTAACAAAATGAGTCAATGCGGATGCTCATCACAAGTGTGTCACTCTGAGAATCGATGCTGACAGACACGCAGAAGGGCTTTAAGACTAGCCGGGTTCAAGATCCGAAACGTTTGCAACGCACACTCGTCAGCCTGTCGGCCAATCCCAGGTCATAGGTTCTGTATGACTGTCTGTCAATCTCCGGGTTCTTGGCGGAGTCTATCTGTCCCAGCCAATCCAATGTCTCTCGACACATCTAGTCTCTCGGAGTACGGATCACCCGCGGACCTAACACCTATGGGGCCTCTGTTTGGACTTTTCCTATATAAATAAACACCGGGGTCCTGGTGAAGCAGCTGACCGCGTACTAAAGTATATAGATGCGGAAGATGCCGAAGTACCGTAGTGCTACTTATAGTTCGTGATCGCTTTGTTCGGGGAGGGGTCAAAAAACTTTCTGAAATTT
This sequence comes from Volvox carteri f. nagariensis, assembly GCF_000143455.1. Classification (NCBI taxonomy): domain Eukaryota; kingdom Viridiplantae; phylum Chlorophyta; class Chlorophyceae; order Chlamydomonadales; family Volvocaceae; genus Volvox; species Volvox carteri. The sequence continues at coordinate 792,175 of NW_003307545.1, read as the reverse complement.
GTACGTGCTCTTTGAATTTCGGGGAAGGCCGGTCCAGATTTTGCGGGCATGATACAAATTTCGGGGCCCCTTCCAACGTTTCGGGGCTTTTCAAACTGCAGCTTCCAGTCAGTCTCCCTCCACCGGGAACCCTTAGGCTCATGGTCTCTCACCATTTTCGCACTTTGGAAACGCCCTAGCAAATTCTGGACCGATCGTACAGTTCAGTACCAGTGGCAACGATCTAATAACCAGCCGCATTGCGCTCGCGCCTAGCAACCTCCTCGTGCTCCATTCGCTCACGCTGGGCCTCGACAACAGCATCATCAAGCCTGGTGCAACTCCAGCTAGGTCGCTCACCGGAGCGTTTGGTGCTAGCGGTTTCATCCCGTATTGAAGCAGGGTTGCCTGTCTTGCACGTTTTCCAGCGTTGTTCATGTCCTACGCTTATGACTATATTCTATGTATTTAAGAGCTGATTTCCGCCTTGAAATCCTAGTTTTTGCAAAGTTTGATCGACCGGCTTCGGAGGGTACGATATTTCGGGGCTGCGGTCCCTGGGGATACCTTAGAATTTGTACATGCTACATATTCGTGGTGCCTCCCGAATTATTGTAGCACGAACTATAAGTAGCACCACGGTAGTCAGCATAAAGAAGGCCGAATGGTCAGCAGAAAGGAGGCGGCTGCGGCTTTCACCGCTGCCGCGAAGGCGCTGGACGTGCGCGGGAAGGAGCTCGGCGACTTGTGCTTCGCCCTGTCCAAACTATTGGGGGAGGAGCTCGAGGTGTTTCCGATAGACGGTGACAACGAGGCAATTGTTGAGTTCATGAGGTCCGTGAAAGGTAAGAGTGGTGCGGGTTCAAATCTGGAAAGGAGTTCACTCACACGCACCCAGCAACCCCGCACCAAGATCTCATCTCGACGTGTCCCCTCAATTGCTCTCATGTTGTGCAGCCTCGGCGGCTGGCCTCGGCATGGGGAGCGCGGCTGGAGCTGGTGAGTTGGTTGTGCTAGCCCAGGCTTGACCTGACCTAAGACTCCGGCTCTAGTGCTCCGCCTTACCTTGCCATACCTTCAGATCTGTAAATAGTGTGAACGCGCATAGATTGTACGCCAATTACTAACATGTGTTCGCTCCGGAATAAACATCTGCAGTTGTTCTCGAGCGGCTGGAAAAGCTTGAGGAAACGCTTGGGGAGAAGATCCGGGAGGAAAATCTCCAGCTTGAGGAAAAGCTCAAGCTGGAGCTTGGGGAGAAGATCCGGGAGGAAAATCTCCAGCTCAAGCTGAAGCTTGGGGAGGAGCTTGGGGAGATCCAGGAGGAAATCAGGGACCAGAGCCAGTTCGTGCGAGTCCTGATGCAGGGCGACATCACAGCGACATCCAGCAAGGACAGCACGCCCTACCGCGAGAATGCCTTCAGGTACTACGGCTACAGCGCCAGGCCCGAGACCGTGAAGTGCATGGTGACCGGAAAGGACATGCCAGCCGCCAGTATCAAGGCGGGGCATATCTTCCGTCAGGGCTGGAACCGGGGTTACCTGGTAAGTCTGGATGGCTGCGGTGTAGAGTTGCTGTAGAGTTATTAATTGTGCCCGGAGTGGGCCAACACATGAGCATGCTACCAACAAGACTGGGTCTCTTCCACCCGGCCGTGTCCTTGGGCTGCTCCGCATCCACTCAATAGTTGCTAACTGAATCCCCTTACCCCTGCCGCGTTTCAGAGCTTTTATCCTCTTGCTGTTGCACGTATGGGTCCGGGTGACGGTTGTTATCAATCTTGAGCCAGTCCTTTCCTCAACAGTCTATGTGATTAGAGCTGCTCACACACGCGCGCACACACACACACACACGCGCGCGCACACATACACCAAAACATGAGATCCTCCACTTACTCCTACGCTGTGCAGCCGCTGCTGGGCGTCACCTCCGTGCACGACCCGCGCAACATCATCCTGGTCCGCACGGAAGTGGAGACCGCTTTCGACCGGTTTGAAGTGGCCATCATTCCCCAGAACGAGGGTTATCAGGTGAGCAAGAATGCTGGTTCCGGGGCAGGTGAGGGGTGGGTAGTCAATGA
>NW_003307545.1:719628-790063 GCF_000143455.1 Volvox carteri f. nagariensis | reverse complement strand
CACCCCCCACCCTCCACAATACCTTTTCTCACTCTTATTCCACCCTCCCTAAGTCATCCTCCCTTCAACTCCCATCTGCCCTCCCTTCTGCCCTTCTGTGCCTTCTCCTCTGCTGTCCCCTGCTCTCCCTTGCCCTTCCCTCCGTCTTTTGTGTTTGATATGTGTGTGCCCTCTGCCCATGTGCTCATGTGTTCACGGACACACCCCTGCGCCGCCCCGTGCAGCGCCGTCCTCCCCCGCGCCGCCCAGTGCAGCGCCGCCCTCCCCTGCGCCGCCCGTACAGAAAGACATTGGACAGTTTTGCTTTCATTTTTACAAAGTTCACCAGTAGCAATAAGGCATTTATCATCTTTTCTGTCTCACATATTGCAGGCTGGAATGCCGCACGTCGCTGTCGCTATCGCACATACAAGAACGGAGCAAATACTTGTTCCTATAATAAGAGCATTATTATTATTACTATTTGAACTACTGTGTTCTTTGTGGCTTGAAGGAATGCTATACCGTTGACATGACAAAGTCGACTTTGTTCGGGTCGAGTTTCCTTCACGTTCGTCAACCCTAACAAATTGCTGTTGTTTAAGGGAAAAAGACGGTTGTGCTGGAATTGCGAGCAGCGCGCTGGCAAGAAATCGGTTAGCATCGCTCCAGGGCGGCACCTCGTCTGGGCCAGGTGTCGCCGCGGGCGTGCGGGGTGGAACACGCACCACCGCGGTCTCCGGACAGAGCGCGGATCCGGGACAAGAGGCCGATGAGGTGAGATGGGGTGAGGTGTTGGCTCTTAGGAAAGGGGGCTAAGAGATGGTTGCACGGATCCGATGCGGTTAAGGGGTTCTCATGTTGAACTGAATCGGTTGAATATGAGAGTGGGAAGATGTGGAAACCCGGACAAGGACTCTAGTAAGAGCGAGGATTGACTGTAATGAGAAGTAACTCGTCGTGAGGAGCTTAGGACAATGCGGCGATGGGCACTTGGCTTGATAGGTTTCCTTGGGTATGGAGTACCCCACAAGCGCCGCCTTTTTTCGATAGTGGATATTAGCAGAATTCTTACCCCGCCATCGGGTTTCACAATCGGCGCATGGCGTGATGCAGAAAGAAGGTGCAACAATGGTGTTCAACTGAGCATGCGACATTATTCGATTGGTTACTATCGTACTGCTTGGCGACCTCTGGTGACATCGGAAAGTCTCGTACTGCCAATCATGCTGAGCATTGGACAGGTACAAGTCCGCGCAAAGTAGCGTTGTATGCAAGGTTGAGGTCGACTTTTATTCAACTTTTGACCTCTAACATACTGGTAGCGGGGGATGATGCTGAAGTTGACGCAGTGAAACGCACTTCAGTTTCATAATGCTATCGGCAAGTTACAGCAAAATGTACCGAAACATCTTCAAAGTTATTGAGTTAACGCCAAAAGAAATCATCGCAAGGGCGTCGAGCCGTTCGGTGGACTGATGTAACCAGCCAATTCATTATACAGCTTTACAAGTACACAACCCCTGAACAGGATTTGCGGTATGCCATCCCATGGTCAAAAGTTTCTCCAAACCGGCGAGCACACGTACCGACCGAGATGGCGGACAGCCTTAGCCCTGCTGGATACAAGGCCACTGGGTTTGAGCGGTCCTGAGTTGAAACGTTTTACATGGGATCTCTGCTCCGCATTGCGTGATTTCCATGAAGAGAATAAGGTAAGGATCGGGCGGGCAGCGGCTCCGCTTCGGGTGACCTCCCATTCCCGCGCCGTATCCCGTAGCACCTTCCGGAAAGCCGGCAAGTCACCCTTTTGATTACGTTGGATGTATAGCTTAACTTGGCGCCTGCCAGTTGCCACCGGCCGGCCGGCCGGCCGCGGTTCCGGTGCGTCCTGGGCGGTTTCTGGTTGCCAGCCCGAGCGCTGCCTGCCGTGATACAGTTTGTCATGTTGACCGCAAACCATGCTTTGGAACTGCTTTAAACTGCTTGCTGGACCGTCGCGGAATCAGAGAACCAGGATTCTATGTACAGCGAACGGCAAAGGCCTGCCTGCTGTACGGCAGGTGTCCGAAAAGGAAAGAGGGTCCTGCACCCCCTTTTTTTTCAGTCGTCCTACTACAATGTCTTTCACGTCGCACATGCATGTCCGCACTTGGACTGAGCGCGCCGCGCCTCCCTCCCATCCGCAATCATCTCCCCCCATACGCCTCCCTATATGACGAAATCCCTGCGTGACATTTAAAACCCTGCAGGGCTTAGCCCATGAATATTTGGACCTGGGGTCCATACTGATACACGGCAACGATCCGGCGACCTGCGCGCTCTCGGTGATCCGTCGCAGCGCCGGTGGGGGCGGCGGCGCAGCTACTGCCGCCGCCGCTGGCGGTGCTAACCCCATAACTGCCAATGTATCAGAGAACGCACCTGCTTGCAGCAACCAACCAGGCACAACAACACCAGCAACACCAGCAACAACAACAACAACAGCACCTTCAGCGGGTACTGGCAACGGCGGCGACCTTGACACACCTATCCATCCTCGAGCCGGCAGTGACCGACACACAACCAACCGCAGTAGCGCTGCTGCTAACAGGAATTACGGCAGCCGCGCTCATAACAGTAACTGTAGCAGTTGCAGTTGCGGCACGGATGTGAGCAGCGCCAGTGCTAGTGTTTACACCAGCGGCAGCGGCTGCAGCGGCGGCGGCGGCAGTAGCAGTAGCAGAGGTGGCGATGACGACGCCCGAACGGCAGCAGTAGCGGCTGATGGTCGCGGGTGGTGCCGGGCTCCCGAGCAGGAGCTGGGGTTGTCGCCAATCAGCCCGGCAACAGGCAAGGAAGGGATCAAGCCCATCTGCCCCCGGGGCGCTCTGCCCGGGCGGGAGAGATTCCCGTGCTCCGAGAGATCCGGTGTGTGTGTGTTTATTCCCCCCCGTTCCCCTTCCGAACTTCCGGATGCCCCCCTCCGTCCGCTGCGTCAGAGGAGAGCCACATCGCACAACATCCCCTCAATTACAAATATTTGCGATCCTCCCTCATCCCCCCTTGCTGGTACTCAGACTCTGAAAACCCCACCCATCCTCTTTTTGACCTGCTGGCCTTTTGACCTTCCTACCTTGTTATATATACTGCTCTGATCTCCCCATGATCCACTAAAGCTAAACCGAATGCGAACCCCTCTGGCTCCGGTCCACCCCCTCCTCCCTCTTGCCATGGCATCAGCTTCACTCGCTCGTGGTTCGCCTTTCCCCCTCCTCCCCCTCCCCCCCCCTCACACAGATATATTCTCCCTGGGCTGCATCCTTGCGGAGGTTGCCACCGGGCAGCCCCTGTTCCCCGGGAGGTCCACCAAGGACAGGTTGCACCGTGTCATGAGACTGCTGCGACCCATGGGTCGTCGGCTGAGACCGGGACTGGGGCCGGATCGCGACCGCGAGCGAGCCGAGCTGGCTGCCGACGGCGGCGCGACCGGCTCAATGGATTGGAACGGCAGCCCAGTGGAGGCTGGTGCTCAGGGCGACAGCGGCGGCGCTCCAGTACGGCTGCTGCGGTGGTGGCTGCTCCGTCAGATGGTTCTTGGTTCGGAAACTCCAGGTGCCGTACCCCGTACGGCATTAGTGAAAGGCAGTACGGCAGCGGCGGTGGCCGAAGGAGAGCTTTTCGTCGATCTGGTGGAGTCGTGCTTGCAATTGGACCCGATGTGCCGCCCCACGGCTGAGCAGCTGCTGCAGATGCCGTACCTAGTTTCGTACAAAGCGGCAGAAGCAGCAGCGGGAGGGCGCAACAATGTGGATCCAATGCTTGGCGGCTCCGAAAATACAGCGGAAGCAGCGGCGGCAACGGCGACGGCGGTTACCAAAGCCAAAGCAAGAGCTGTTGCTTGTGCTGACGCCGCCGCCGCCGCCGCCGCGGCGGAATGTCCGTCGTCTTTGTTTATGAATGCCAGTCCCCCGCAAGATATCGCGTCCGCCGGCCAAGAGTCCTTCGTGCCTTGCACACCGTCCGACTTTGCTGCAGCCGCCGCCACCGCTACAGCCGCTGCCTCAAGCTGGCGTGCCACGTCGGAAGTCCTGTTCGTTGCGAAGGTCCACGATACGGCGCCTTCGCCGACGGGCATGTACGACAGCAGTCGTACTCGGCGACAGATGTCGCGCCTTGGGTCCTCTGTTGAGCAGGTAGTAGAGCCGCCGCCGCCGTCATGCCCGGCAGCGGCGGCTGAAGGGACTCCAAGCGGCGGCGGCAGTAGCAGCACAGCTGCCGTGTCGGCCCACCAACTGCGGCCTGATTCAACCAATTTTTTTGCGGCAGCTGCCGTTGACACTTTTCAGCTCAAGGGTGGTACGGCAGCAGTGCCGGCAGCGGCGGCAGCGGCAACGTCCAGCAACGCGCCTTGGCCCCCTTCTAGTGCCGCCGCCACAGGCCGCTCAGCACCGCACGCAAGCCATCTTCTCCGTGACGTCAAGTACGGCAGGAATGCCGCCGCTGCCGCCGCCGCCGCCACCCCAACGGAAGCTGCGGCGACCGGCCGCCGGCCGGCTGCTTCATCCGCCGTCGCCTCCGCTGCCATTCGTTCACCTGCTGCTACTGCTGGCGGCGGCGGCGGCGGTAGTGATGGTTGCGCTACAGCCGACCTGCGGCCGCGGCCACCCTGGAGTCGTACCAGGGACAGGGGCGGTAGTCATCGCCGTGGCTCTGAGAGTGCCCTGGACTTGTCATTGCTACTGCTGCAAGGGGATGCCAACGTGACGGCACGCTACAACCAGCAGCAGCAGCAGCAGCAGCGGTACGAGCTGCAACCGCGGCTCAGTCCCGAGCGTAGGTCGCTGCCTCTGGTTTTGATGACGCAGCAATTCCTGAACCATCGGCTCCAGAACCAAGGCAATCTGAGGGCCCTGCAGGGCCAGCAGCTGGGCGTCCCCGGAGTGCCGCGACACGAGGGGGATGTGGGGGGAGAGGAGTACGACCTGGTGAGTTGTCGTACGCGTACACATACACATACACATACACATACACACGTCAGGCTGTGGTGTACGGAACAAGACAAGTCGGGGTATTTATATTGCAGTTTCCGCTACCATTTCCGTGCCATTTCCGTACATTTATTCAACCACCCGCAACGCGCGTGCTACACGACTTGTACCGTTCTGCACGTGGGCGACTAGAGAGCGGTATTGGTCGTTGCATGTGTATAATGACGGACCGTCCACCGTACATTGCCTGTCGTACATCGCCCACTGCGAACGCAGGTACCCCCAGGGGAGTGCGGTCCGGAACGGGAGGACGCCTCCGCCGCCGTCACCGCCCTTACATCCGCCGTGGCTTTGAACTCGTCTGGAGCCACCGTCAGCGGTGGCGGCGGCGGAGCATCCGTCGCCGTACTCCGGACGTTCAAGCCGCCGCCGCCACTGCTGATTAATCCCGACAGCTGGGCACCTGGAGGCGGCGGCTCCGGTATTCCTTCCGGCGGCAGCGGCGCCGCCGGCACCAGCGCAGCCTATTCGGCGCCAGGACACCTCTTCTTCCGCGACGGCGGCTTGTCGCCCTCATCAGCCAGTTGCCGTACCCAGACGGCAGTCCTACTGCCCAGTCCGCAACAGCAGTTTGTGCCGGCATTGACACTGCGCGATGGTGATGCAGAGCGAGCATTACGCACAGCGGCCGCGGCTCGGGCGCAGGAAAGCGGTGACGGTGGCGGCGGCAGCAACAGGGAGGGCCGATCGGAGCCGCTGATGCTTCTGGGCGGCGGCGGCGGCGATGGCGATCATTACGCCGTACAGGCTTTACTATCCTCTCAGGCCTACTGCTTCCAGCGGCTCAAAGAGCAGGAGGCCGCTGCTAGCGACCCACGGGTCTCGGTTCCGTTGCTTAGGAGCTCCACACCCCTGACACGGCAGCGACATACATACGCACAACCGACAATACCCTGTAACCTAAACTTAGCTACGTCGCTGCAACTGAACCGAGGAGGAGGAGGAGGAGCATTGGCGGCGGCGGCGATTCAATCTGCGGTCCTCGGCGGCCAGGCCGACAGGTCGACGCGGCGCAGCAACTCGGAGTCGCAGCTCGCAGTATCCCCGGGAGACCCGTGGGTCGGTGATTGCGGCGGCGCCGGTGGCGGCGCTGCGGTGGCAGGAGCAATAACTTTGACAGCGCGTTATGTGCGGCGGCGGAGTCTTGCCATGATGGCTGCACAGGCGTCGGGCTCGGTGGGCGGCGGCGGCGGCAGCGGCGGCATCAAGGTGGGGGATGCAGGGGCAGCAGTAGCTTCGGACGCAGAACAGGAGGCTGTAGCAGGCGGCAGGGACATGTGGCCCACCTTGAGTCGCATGCAGCCATGGTCCGGCAAATTAGCTGACAGCGGCGGCGGCGGCAGCAGCGGCAGCCGTGGCCCGCTACCGCGGCTTCTCAATGTGCTGCAGCGGGAGCTCATTGCGCAGCAGCAGCACCTGCCCATGTATAGCTCCGTCGGCGGCGGCAGCGGCGGCGGCGGCAGCACCTTTCCCCGTTCGTACACTCTGTCTGACAGGGAGCTGATGCACACGCTGCCGGAGGTGGCTGAGTCCAGGGGGTGTAGCGAGGTCCTTCTGCCCGCCATTGCCTCCGCCAAGCACACGGCCAGCGGTGGCAACGATGCCGCCGCCGCCGCAATACCAGAGCTTCCGCCGCCAGATTTGCAGCACCAAACGGCATCGCGGCTTGCTGTACCAAACAACACGGTTTCCGACTGCGGCGCCAGCTGCACATTGAACGGCGGCGGCAGCGGCGGCGGCACGTTGACGCCGGCGGCGGCCGCCGCCGTGAAGGGTTTGGCGCAGCGGGCTAAAGAGCGGTTTCGGCAGTACTTCAGTGATGACGGCAGCATCGCGAGCGCAGCCGCCGCCGCAGCCGCCGCTGCCGGAGGTCTAGGCAGCAGCGGCGACGCCGCCGCGAGGCCGTCTGGCGGCAACACAACTGGCGGCGGCGGCGGCGGCGGCGGCGGCGGGAGAAGCGCCCGAAGCAAGCGGCCGTTCATGAGCACCATCTCACGCGCGCTCAAATTGGGCAGCTCCATTCGTCAGCGTGTCACTCCTGAGAGGAAGAAGGAGGCGCCTTAGTCGCGGCAGCTCCCCTCCGGACTAGTCCGCTCGCCTAGTACTCTTGATATAAATATCTTTACTAGTGTCAGTTGAAGCCGTTGGATCGTTCGTTGGCCCCTAACCGGTTTTTTTATAGGAGCTGAGGTGACATCTAAAGAAACATCGAAAATACTTGCACCTACAGTGACACGTCTGTGGATGGTTTCGGAGGGCGGGTGTAAGGGGAGGAGCCGTGTCGTGGACTGGAATGAGTTGGTGGAATAGTGGAACAGCTGATATTCACGAAAAATGGAATTGGACGGAGACGAGGGGCCGGATTCTCTTTTTGTGCAAGTATAAGGGGCCTTTTGCAAGTTATGCGGTTGTAGCAATGAAGTGATTTTTACTTGACGGCTGGATCTTGTGCTAGCTGTTGGCCTACTAGGTTATTAGCAGCACTTTTGACTTTTTGAGTTGGATCTGGACGGACGTATATTCGAATCCAAGAACGATGTTGCTGACCTTGGCTAAGTTATGTTGTAGATGTACTTCTTAACTATAATTTGAATGTGATTTGAAAAATGATGATGTTTATGTTGATGTTGGTGTTGGTGATGATGTTGTGTGTTGTCTTCAAAACAGTCAGGGCTTTAGGGAACATCTGTCCGCCAAGATGATCTTCATGCAAATGCGTACGAGAGGTAGCCGTGAGATCCAAGATCCGAAATCCATGGCGATCCACAAAATCCAGGAAGCTTGTTTTATTTGGCGGTGCTACCGCTGCAAGGCGGTTACAAATGGACCTACATACATACATGTTTGACCATGTAGGGCGAGTACATGTACGTGAGGTACGCGTACGGAGGGTGCATGTACGACACGGAGGTCACTTCCGACGGCAGGTTGCGTATAGATCGATGAAAATTAATGGTGCAGAGGGCAACCGCCAACTAACACCGTCATGCCGTGATATGACGTCACTATTACAGAATTTATTTCTTCACCAGCTGGATTTTCTCATGAACATGTTTTTTATGCATGTAGTGTACGATTTGTACGAAGAAGGGGGGACGAGGATTATCGGCAAGGGTTGGCGGCTTTGTTTAATCTGCTTGGTTTGTGAACATGATGATCAAATCCTCTATGGATACGTCCTCTCGATATGGTCGTACGATGCATGGTCGTACAGTTCGTACGGGTTTACCATCAGGTGCAAAATAGAAACACATACACTGATGGTGAACAACGAGAGGGGAAACATGCGGACGGAGAGTCGCTGGCGGCGGGTTGGAGTAGATATAAGTAGGTATAAGACTTGTAGAATGGGAGGGAATGGAGGTTTTTTTTATTGCCGTTGAAGGGGTTGGCCCACACGCCTAAAAAGAGTCCGCCATGCTGCCCAGCACGGTAATACGGCTCCAGTCAGTTCGGGTGGGCGACCCGACCCATTTAAACTTGTCTGAATGGTTCTATCTCCTATCGTAAAATGCCCTAGACGGTTTAAACTGTGTACAGCACTGTACGGCAGGGGATGAGGTCGGTCGTGTGACGAGTGTGTATACTTAGTCATGTATCGTACAATCCATGGGGCGTACATTCGCTTATTGTCACATATCCGATGCGCGCCGCTGCTTACCTGCTCAGTGTCGATTAGGTTATATATAGTGTCAAGATGCAGTTGGTATGGCTTTACCGTATGACCGTTGCTAGGGCTGCTGCTGGTGCTGCTAGCATGGCTATTGCTGCTATTGCTACTAGTGTGTTTTGCTAGTGTTACAAATGCTGCTAGTGCTGAAATCGTTGCTGAGGGCAGATCTGAACAAAGTCGACCCGTTAGCAGGAGGCCGTTTTCACAAGCCGTTTGCTGCTCTCATACATATACATACATACATACACATAGGAGGGGCAACTTCCTTTCATGATTGCACCGTTACGCTGCTGAATGTTAGGGTGGCCAATCGGCTTATTGGCCCTTGGACTTATTGCACCATATGCTCACCGTGCTGTCCACATGCACCATATATTACACTCTGTCATAGAGCCACCACTGGGGTGTGTGGTGAAGTACGACGTCACAGGCGAGAGACCTATGTCACGCCACATGACGTGCTAACAGACACAAGAAATGCGGATGGATCACGTCGTGGTGGTGCGGTCGTCCCGGCCTCGTGCACCCCAAAAGGATAAGCAAGCTCAACAAGGTAGCAAGCGAAAGGGGAAAAGGCGAAGGCATAAATCTTTATTTGTATGTGCGAATGATGTGCACAAATCAGAATGCCAAGAACGGTGTGCAAAGCATGTTATTAGTAGTATGAATCGATGTCATCTGTATGCCATCATCAAGCCCGAAAGGCAAATTTGGAAGGCAAAGTCGCGGCCCCTCCGCCGCAAGATTACGTTGCACCAGGCCATGTGCCCGAAAGGCCGCGCTCCATGCACTACTTCCTCGCAAGCAACGATGAAAGAAGCATCCATCCACATTTATTGCTTACGACGCCGATGGGCATATGCATCGAAAGAAATCTCCTCCTCGCCCTTGCACTCCTCCCACGATGAAAGAAATTTCCGTTATTTTACTGCACAAGACGACGGCAAGAGTACGTATACATATTTATCAACCGCCCATACTACTTTCAATATGCCGTACACCGTACACCGTCCGTTTTCAAGCCGTACATCAAACGCCCATGTGCCGGCGAATCCCACGAGGCTTTTCCTTTTCACATCGCCAAGTTGAGTCAAGGGCAGATGTCCCTGACCGGTAAAAGGCTTTCCATCCCGTGGCCTCGTGCATGCGGGCCGGGGGCCCTGGCATCATATATAATACCCCCACCACAACACCAACGAACCCCCAACGACGACTTCAGCAAGGCTAACGCCAACGACAATGGCGATGGCGAATCAATCCCCTCCTTAGGGTGGTCGGATATACGTACTGACAAACCGCTCTATGGATGGATGGATGGGTAATTGCATGACAGGTATGCCATGCTCAATGTCGTAATACGTTTGCTAGGAAAGGCAAGCCATCAGTACCGCAATACCACTATCTCCCCCACCCTCTCATTCCCCTCCGGCCCAGGTATAGGACGAGGGACCCTCCCCTCTGGTGGCCGACTCGGCTACACAAACCCGGGACCATATACGACTCCAACGGGGTCTAAACGGCGGTCATGGAACCCCTACCCTACCCTGCCCTACCCGACCCAACCCAACCCCACCAGGCGCCGAGATGCATCGGGAGCGACCGCAAAATATTAACACCCCAACCCTAACCCTTTTTTTACGCGTTCTCCTTTTTCTCAAGTTCTGTTAAAATCCGGCTAATAAAAGGATGCTTCGCAGAGACGTCGAAACCCCAAAAGCGCACGACCACCTCAACCACCTCAACCACCTCAAACAATCACATCTGATGATGATAATTACCGACCCCGACCCCGTCCCCGGTCCCGGTCGCTGTCCCGGGGCCCCCTAGAGCACGTTGGTCACATCCGTGGAGTGTTTTCGCGCCTCCATGGAGCCCTCTCTGAGCCACTGCTCATGTCGCTGGGCGTCCAGGTCTGTGGCTGTGGCGGACAGCACGTTGTTGGCATCCACAGTGAGGGTGATCTCGATGCGGGGGTTGCCGCGGGGGCCTGCAGGGGAGAGGACGTAGTGGTGTAAAAGTAATGGAGACTTGGGGTTGAGGCAGGTACTGCAAGAGGGTTTCCGTACAGTGAACTTTACTACCGCATTCCCAAACCCCGGCGGCACAAAACATACAAAACACACACAGAAAACAAACATACAAACATACATACATACATGCGTACGTACCCGGCGGCAGGCCCTTGAGGTCGAATTGGCCCAAGACGTTGTTGCGGCTGGCAGCAGTCGCATCGCCCTGCGGGGGTTTCCCGGGGGTGGTGGGGGGTGGGAGAGTGTTAGGGTACGTGGCGGGGAGACTGGGTATCAACTTGGATTTCGGGTTTCGGACGACTTATGGCTTGAACCCGTGTGGTGGATGTGGAGTATGTGTGCGTGGGATGGTGGGTGGGTGCGTGTCAAGTTGTGGGAATAATTGGTATATATTGGGATATATATAAATAAATAATATTTGACTATTTCTTGAGGATTTTTAATTCTTTTTGTTAGGATTTGGCGGCGTTTTCCCGCGCCTCAGTAGGTCGCCGAGGTGCGACTCTTCCTCCTCCCTTCCACGACTAGGCCGCCGCTTCTCCTCCTTCGTATCTGTCGCCTTCCCTCCTCCCGCTCCTCTTCTTCCCGCCTTGCCGCCTTTAGCACCCCTCTCCCGCTTCCCCCCCTACACACACACACACGCTCACACACACACATACTCACCCTAAGTACCAGGACACAGATTTCCGTCTGGTTGTCGTGAACCTGTGTATGGAGGGGGAAGAGCGGGGGGAAGGAAGGGGAGATAGGGGTTGATTTGGTGGACGGAGACGGCCTCGAGCTCTCGAGTCTGTTCCTTCGACACACACACACACACACACACACACACACACACACACACACACACACACACACATCCCAACCCAAAACGTTGGTAGAGGCACTCGGATGGGTACCCACCCCCCCGGGATAGCTTACCTTTCTTTCCCCCCCTCCCACATAACATATAAACAAAATACCCACACCTACCCACAGGTACACCCACACCCACACCCGCACCCACACCCACACCCACACGCACACGCACACGCACGTCCCTGCTGCGTCTTCTTATCCCGCCCTCCCTCAACCCCCCCCCCACCGTTGTGAATATCTGTTTGCCGGTGGCGGGTAGCGGCGCATCCGAGGGTATGAGCACGTAGGTTCGGTCGCCCATCATCTGCACCCCCAGCGCCGGGCGCCTGGGTGGCAGCTTCCAGCCCTTGTAGTCGCGGTTGTACGTGGAAGAGCCATCGAAAGAGGCCGTGGGGCGCATGGGAGGCAGCGACTGCACGGCACAATGGGGGAGATGTACGGCGTAACTGGAAGTGTACGTGTGTTTATGTACTGTGGTTAGCCAGGATCGGGGTGACTGGGTGACACACACACGTACACGTACACGTATACGTACAAGCACACGTGCACGCACACGCGGCTTGGTTCATTTAATCACATACAGACACAGGCATACATACAGACAGACACACGTACACACGTACGCAAGCCCACCTGCGGCCGCTGCAGAGCTGACGGGTCGACGGGCCAGGGCTGGTACTGGTCGCGTGTCTCCGTGTTGCTCTGGAAGGGCGCTGGGTTGGGCTGGTACTGGTTGGGGGGCATGGGGGGCCGGGGCTCCATGGGGTGGGCCCGGTAGTCATCCCTGGAGCAGTGTGGAGAGCGGGGGGAAGGGAGGGCGGGGAAAGGCGGGTGGGGCTGTGTGCGTGTGCGTGTGCCTGTGCCTGTGCCTGTGTGTGTTTTCTCTCTCGTCTCCCCTTTTTTCTCCCGTTTCTCCCTTTTCTCCCTTTTCTCTCTCCCTTCCCGCTCCACCTCGCCTTGCGCGACAAGGCGTCCTTCCCCCCGACAAGGCGCTCACTTGTAGAGAGTCTGTCCGTCGAAGGGAGCCGTGTTACGGACCGGCGCGGTGGGAGGGGCCGGTGCGCGGGGTTCGATTTGGTGCGGCTTGTAATCCGCCTGCAGCGGCGGGTTGGGGCGGGGGTAGGGGCGGGGCTTAGTGTGGCGGGTTGAGGGAGAGAAGATGAAGTGAATGGGAGGTCGGGTGGAGGGTACAACCTAGCATCCGTATGGCTGTCATGTACTGCAACTTGTACGGCATCCGTACACCTATGTGACACCCGCTTTTCCGTGTCAAAAGTTTTTTCACCTTGTAGTGGGTGGTGCCGTCAAAGGGTGCCGGGTTCGGTTGGTACGACCCGGCGTTGTACGGCTGCCGCCGCTCCAAGGGATGTTGCGTGAAGTCTTGCTTGTACGACGTGTTGCCATCAAAGGGTGCTGTGTTGGGATTGTACGGCCGTGGCGAAACGGCAGGCCTGGGCTCGATGGGGTGACCTCGGTAGTTTTCCCGATTGGTCGTCGTGCCTGCGCGCGCCCAATGATGGATGGAGGGCACCGAGCCATACAACGCAAAAGGGGTCAAAAAGACGTCAAGCACATGCACGCTCCGATACGGAAAAATAAAAAACCAGACCACATAAAACAATTCTGGAAAGGAAATAAAGATATCATGAGCCGGAGTGGAACCTACGGATACTACAGAAGCATAAAGGATGGCGTCAAGGGTTTGCGGACAGCTCAACCTAATAAGCATTAGGGCTATATGGGGCCTTATGGACCTCCTGAGAGGTTACCGGGGAGCTGGGCGGCCTAGGTGTGTGCGAAACGGACCGTCCCTGGGCTGAACATCCATGTGCGTTACCGAAGATTAGCTGAACCGGGTAACGTAATCTTAGAGAACAGCGCAAGCTCCGTGTCCAATGTTATCTTGAGAACCGATGCTGCAATAATGGCAGCACGTTGCAGTGCCAGGATTGCAAACGGCTTGCGAGACACGTACCATCAAATGGTGCAGGGTTAGGCTGCCACTGGGGCCCCGTCGCAGGGGGTCGCGGCTCTATTGAATGCTGTCGGTAGTCTTGCTTGTAGCATGAGTTGCCATCGAAGGGTGCGGGATTGCCTGTTTGCGACGATGGCCGACATCACAGCTTTGTCATGATTTTCCACTCTCGACTGGCAATTATTGAGCTGCATCTGCGCACTGGTTTCTACATTATGAAATCCTCACCTGCATATTGCCGCTCAGCGACAGGAGGCCGAGGTTCGATAGGATGGGGAGTGAAATCCGACAGGTAAGATGTATCCCCCTGAAATCTAGGTTGAGCTCCGTAAAGCTGGATTTCGCGTCCAACATAATGCGCTCGGTAGGGATCTTGCTGAGTGCTCATGGTAACTGTTGTCTGTTCAGTGTTTTTTTCCTCTGCAAGGGACTTATTTGCTTTACCGAGGGCTAAGAATAATTGTTATGCGTATACACTATCCGGAAACTAAGCTTCCACGATAAGAATGGTCTAAGGCCCCACGAATCCGAAACCGACCCATGAGGCCAGCCGTGATCAATCGCAAGTTGGCAACACGAACTTCCAGTATTTCGCACACCTATATGATCACATCTACTTGACCAGGAGAAAGGTGTTATGGGAATTCTGGAAGCCAACCGTTAACTTTCTCTACAAGTTCCAGACATGGTTGGGCTGAGTGCGCATTTTGTTTCCCAGCACACGTGCCAGCATGTGCCAAAAACCTTCATAGATAGCCCATGGGTTGCTGTCAGGTTGCTGTGTAACGGCTAAAGAGCTGTTGTCAAGCGGCTGTCCAAACGACCGTCCGTAACGAAACTAAACTAAAACCTTCACAGGCGTCGGCGTGTGAACGTAAAATGCATAACGCTAACTTCTCCGTCCACAAAATGCTGTTACGGTGATTTCTTCAGTCTTTCGATTCTGTCCTGCCCGTTCCGTCAATCTGGGAGCGCCTGCTGGAAGCGCGAGGCGGGTTAGGACTGGTGAGGTTAATCCTCCTTCTTAAGACTTGCAATGCAAAGCAAAAGCTCTCAAAGGGAAGCACGGCGCCTCAGGGCCCTCCAGCCTCCAGACCTCCACCAGGCGTTCAAGGAGATAGATGTGCTCCAGGGGATGCAAAGAGCTGCCCAACCCGCCTTCGACATTCCAACTTTTAAGTCTTCCAGATCTAACAACCCAACCACCCCATAAGCTATAGTGACGCAACTTAGGGTATCAAGGCATACATCTACTGCAGATCAGATCTGGTTAGGAGAGGTCTTTGCCGGCGGGATGTGGCGCGTCCATTGTAGCCCCGTCCTTAGCGTAGCCTCCTTTCAATACCAGGTGGACGTAGGTGTGGAGGTAAGTGTGTTGGGCAGGTAATTAAGGGTACCTTAGGCCTTGGGCAGGTACATTTAGTTTAGGTAGATTAGGTAGGTAGGCAGACAGTTTAGGTGCTTACATGTAAGGTAGTTATGTACGAACGTACCTACCTGTCTTTCTCCTTTCTTTGTGCCCTGATTGCTACAAAAGACGTGCAACTCGTCCTCGACTTCTCCACAGCGACAAAGCCTAAATTTAGGCTTTAAAGGTACACACGGCGCGCGGGCAGCGAATAGGCCTGTAAACCTCTAGATCCCAACTTCTTAATCTGTGCAATGGCCTAGGTAGCACAGACCCGGTGTGCGCGTTTGCCACACCGGCCGTGCTCCTTAACTATGGGGGATGATCCCATCCAGTTCAGACACCGGCATGTGCTCTCGTAACTCCATCCGGTGACTCCGGTGGGAAAACCCCCGGGGCCGGCTATGGGGTGTTAGCACACACGTCCGACGTGTGTGGAGTCCACACCGCATCGACCCGCCTCGAGAACTCTTTTAGAGTATCATTAATAGGCAGCTCAACGCACTTAAAGCATAATGCGCAACCAAACCCTCGCCCTGTGGAGGGCCTCGGCAGGGTTTAACGCGCCCACACTGGCCAGGAAGGCAATGACTTTTCCTCAATTATTAGTGGTCATTCTGGGCCAGCTCAAGAGGACGTGATGCCGCCTCTATAGTGGTGCATCACGAGAGCGTTAGGGAAGCCATGTGGTGAAGTCCTGTGCGAAAAAGACCGCTTGCAAGTGTATTCAAGGATTAGCTAGGGACACAAGGAAGTGGGGAGCCAGGAGTCCAACCAGGTAGTAGGTATTTTACAGCGAGAGCCCCCCAGATAGGCCCCAAGGGAATATGTACCCCAGCAATAGGGTGGTAAGGCTGTTGGAAGTCGCGAGCCACAACGGACCGTGCACTGCATTGCTCTGCACTGGGAATCTTGAGGTGAGCGCGCACACCTTGAACAGCAATACAGCAATACATCACCCAGAAGTCTGCAAACCCGTATGCGGAGTACCTCTTGACTATATCTGCGGCAGTTAATCGCTTGTGAACGCTGCTGCTACGTCTGGCCTCCTGTCACGCAGCGTCCAGAAAGGAAAAAGGAAACGGCAATCACGCACATGCATGTATGGCGAAATGGTCCGTTGGTTGCACGGTCTTCAACGACTGAACACTGGAGTATTGTTTGGACATGCTCGTGTTAATATATATATGGAAAATGGATAAGTTTATTGTGCTGCCATTTATTAAGTAATAGATGCTGGCGAAATGGCGGGGAAGCCGTGAACGAAGGCGGGCGCGACAAACAACCAATTGCCAACCAATTGCAAGACGAGAGGTGTCAAGAAAGCGGGACTGAGACAGACACCACAGGATGGCCTCTGCCTCTTTTATTACTGCAAAATAGTGTTAGTGCGATCTCAGGGCATGTGCCTCGGTTGGCGCGCTTTACCGTCAGCTACTTCGGAAGGTGACGACGGCACCAGTCAAGCTAAGGCGGGCGTCGGGACACGGGCAGCAGGCCACCGACCTCTGAACTGCTACTTGTATGTACACACGTTGACCAAAATAAGCAAATTCAAAGACACTCTAGATATCAATAATTTGCACTGTCTTTGCTGCTGCCTTTCGTAGAAGATGAAGGTTACTATGTCTACCACGAAATGTTTAGTACATTTTACATGCCTCTCAGGAATTTTACTCCCGCTATTTCACCTGACACACCAACAAGAGCTCGTGAATCTAAATAATGGTACCGACGACGTTGGTGGCGATGCGGATGTTGTGCCGGGACGAGTAATTGTAACCGTTAATGGAACCCAAGTCGCGGATGTGGCCGGTGATGACATCGAATTCATCCGCAACATCATAGTTTGCCCTGGGCGCACCTACAACATAAGTGTAAGGGGCGGGAGCATGGACGGGGAGCATGACTAGTGTGAATTCGTGTGAAAGCGCGAATCAAGGGTCCTGCTGCCTCGCTCGCTCGCCCGCGGCTGGCGTAACCCATCAGGACTCGGAGCTTTCATAAAGCGGCTGCCCAGCGGTTGCCCAGCAGCCGTGTCAGGCAAAATGAATACCCGCCCTATCTAATCGCAACATGCATGTGTGTGTGTGCGTGGATTGCTTCTGTTGCTGATGGGCGTCGCATAGGGCAAGCAACCATCCAAATAGCACGGGTAGCTCGCTCACCTTAAACTTCGCGCTGTGAGGTCATCGGCAGCTAATAAAGCACACGCACGGAACCGCGCCATCACGCGCTATCTCCACCTCCTCAATGTGGCATAGCTCATAGATAGATAGTAGTTATGCATCGGACTGCTCGAAGGACTTACTATACGGCGCCCAAACGTACAGTACGGCCTGGCCGAGCTCTTTTTGAATAAGGCCCACAGTGTTGTGTGGGAGGCATTCCTAGGGGCGCTGCACTCGACCCGTTCGGGGTCCACTGTAACAATCGCATTCCAAACATACATACACGCGGTCCAGTCGACCCGGGTTCAAATCCGCCTGCCAGCTCCTCGGGTGTTTGAGGAGTGATGAAATGGGAGGTGGCCCCCCATCATATGGACGGTGTAGGACGTGATAATATCAACTTGCGAGCTGACCAGGAACTAAGTTGATGCGCCGTTGATCCGCTAGATTTGGTTGGATGCTGGTGGTGAGTTGCCGAACCCAACGAATACATTCTGAAGTCGGATGGGGTGACGGATTAGGGTGCCCCTCTAGCAGGGGAGAGCAGGGACTGCCCCGGGAAAGGGGGCCGCTGGCGAAGTTAACCACCCTGTAACAACATACATACACGCCCATACATAAGTTAGGCACTACTGATAACGCGCGACCATTGCCCCCGGGAGATCCCGGGATCTAGTCCAATGAAAGTCATAAATCGTTCCGATGGTGGAAGGTATAGAGCCCCTAGATTATGGACGGTGGTGACCCGGGATAAAGCTAACCTGCGAGCCGTCCAGGAACGGAGTTGGGCCGCTGTCGACCCGGCTGTTTCCGTTGGATGCTGGTGGTGGGTGCGTAACCTGAGCGATCCACTGAGAAGTTGGCTAGGGTGATTGGATGAGGGTGCCCCGAAATACCGGGGAAGGCAGGGTTTCGTAGGGTAGCTGCTACGGGTGAAGATATACCCCCCTGTTTCACACATCATACATACATACCTACTCCCTCGCGATCTATTCATCCACTATTTCCACTGCGTGTGCATTAATATGTAGGTAACGGATGAGACGGCGTCAACAAATATTAACGCTACCATGGAGCTCAGGGTCCCCTGTTGTGATAACAGCACAGATTTTGAGTTCATGACTTTCCCCCGCACCTGGATCGATACCACCATTGCCTCGGGGTATAATGTCACCAGGTAGGTGTGTGGCGGCAGGCAGGCAGCAGCTTGCTTCCTGCAGGGCGGACATATCAGCACATACAGTGCTACCACTGTGATGGCGATCAGATCAGCCAGCATGGCGATGAGGGGTCTAAGGACTATTGGGAGCCACCAGGCGATGTGACGATGGAAAAGAAGAGGGGAATCCAAGCAAAGCAGCCTCTGGCGCAGCACCTACAGTAGCACCGTACTCTCACACCCACTAGGTGCTGGGGGATATGGTATACATCATCATGCGTGGATTACCACGAACTGCCCCAGTGCTGCTATGCATGTACCAATAAATGCCCAGCCAAGCAACGTTGCCTAGCCCCCTAGGGTGTGGATCCTGGCTGGGCTGACATACAAATGTGTCTCCGCTCCTACACGGAATGCAACGCGCATGGGGCGCGAGACTTATTGTATCACGTCTTATCGCAGGAAAAGAACCGATCGGCGGATGTCAATCCCGTGATACCCAGGATACTACAAGACTGGAGAGCCCTTAGCTTGGGTTCCCTGATAAACCGGTGTGTTGTGATCAATGCGTTCCAGGACTACCAAACTGATGTACACTACGAACGCTAGCTGCATCGCAAACAGCTGCTTCGCAACATCATCAACAACGTATATCCCACCGAGGCCTGGGACTGCCATCGCCCACGGGGTCTTGATGACGGTGGCCTGGGTGCTGCTGCTGCCGCTGGGGGCTCTGGTCCCGGCGCACAGGTATACATGGGCGGTCGCGTCTGGCATGGAAGGCCGGGGGCAAGTGGATGCGAACGCATCGCAGGATGTACAAAGGCCGGCAGGAAGAGACTTGCTGAGATATACGGCGGGCAAGGCATGAACGGACGCACGTCAACCTGTTATGCTACATCGCCACGACTGCATCGCCACGAGGCTGGGGCGCTATCAGCAGACACAATAACAATATTAATATTAATAGTAATATTACGACCGCCTTTGGCGCCATGGAGGGAGTCTTACTGTCTGATAAAACTTGGCATGGGCATAGCTTTCGCTGGGGTGCTGCTTCCATAACTCCTACCGACCACACACATAAAATCGCACGACTGCTGCCGGCGGTCAGAAAACAGGAGCAGACACGATTCATTTACTAACCGGCTAGATCGAGCAGGGTTGAAAGTTCGTTTCTTATCCCCGACAGCCCCTTATTACTTCCTTGCGCGCGTTTCGATGCATGTGGATGGTGCGGTCGGTGTTCCTATTAATGCTGATGACAGATGGCTCTTCCCGGACCGGCTGTACGGCGGCTCCCAGCTGTGGTTCTGGGTTCACATTGCAGCCCAGCTATTTGGGCTGCTGCTGTTCCTTAGCAGCTTCATCCTGGCGCTGGTAACGTTTAAGAGGAAGCCAACAGGAATGGACGACTCGGTGTACTTGGCGCACAGCCGCATGGGGTGAGTGATGAGCAGTTTTTCAGCAGGTCAGAGTGCACAAATAGCTCAATTGTTTAGCCAGTGCTCCTTGTTTGGATGGAGGCACGTACAACGAATGAGTTACTGTATATACATGTGTATAGAGGTCTGGACTATAGAAGCTTTTGAAATCTTACTGTGTACACCTAGCGTACATGTGTCCCCAAGTCCCCAACGCTCCATTCCCATCCATCCCGTCCTATGGCATAAAAGGGTCGGCGGTAACCGGTCGAATGTATGCCATAGCGCCAACTGACTGTATGTACCACGCATGCAAGCCCGCCCTACCCAACATAAACCTCGACTACCGACCATCCCATCTAAATACCATCTGCTTGCACCATGCAGGTACTTAGTCGCAGCACTTGCCGGTTTGCAGCTCCTGGTTGCATGCTTTCGGCCCCCCAAAATGCCACCGTATCCCGAGACAGAAATAATCGGCCCAGCAGCGACAGCTGCCAGCGTCGTGGAAATGCAGCTGGCAACGGAAAACCCTGACGCACCGGCGGCAGCAGCAGCAGCCCCACACGGGCCGCAAACCACAGCAGCCCAGCAGCGGCAAGAAGGGCTGCGGCAGCAGCTGATGATACATGAACTGTATGAGCAACGGAAACGTGCCGGCAAGGTACGCAAGTACTTGTGGAACCCCTTTCACAGAAACTGCGGCCGCGGAGTCATCTTGCTCGCATGGGCCACTTTGTTGACGGGTATTGCACTGCACCACGGAGCGCCGTACAATGCACCCGTCGCGCCGTGGGCAGCCCCGGCCATAGTCGTCATGGTGTCGATGCTGCTAGCGGACCGTTGGCTCACAGATGTCGGCAAGGACTTGGCGGAAGAAGAGATGGCGAAGGCAAATGCAGAGTGGCGGCGGGAAGAGGGTGCCGCGGCGATGATGATGGAGGCGTAGGTCGGTTGACATTAAGGCCAGACTTCTGCTCCCAGATTGTCCGGGATCAAATCTGCCTGCCGGCTCCTCGGGGGTCTAAGGAGTGTGGAAATGGGAGGTGGCCCCCCATCTTATAGACGGTGTAGACCGTGATTATATCAACTTGCGAGCTGACCAGGAACTAAGTTGAGGCGCCGTTGATCCGCTAGATTTGGTTGGATGCTGGTGGTGAGTTGCTGAACCCAACGAATACATTCTGAAGTCGGATGGGGTAAACGGATTAGGTTGCCCTTCTAGCAGGGGAGAGCAGGGAACTGCCTCGGCAGGTAACCGCCAAAATAAATCATCCGAACGGAAGAAATCGCCATTAATCAGGCATACGGCCGGCGGCTGGAAGAGGTTAAGGCCTGACTTCTGCTCCCGGCCCGCCCGGGTTCAAATCCGCCGGTCGGCTCCTCGGGGATCTAAGGAGTGTGAAAATTGGAGGTGGTCCCCCATCTTATAGACGGTGTAGGACGTGATAAGATCAACTTGCGAGCTGACCAGGAACTAAGTTGAGGCGCCGTTGATCCGCTATATTTGGTTCGATGCTGGTGGTGAGTTGCCGAACCCAACCATCTGAAGTTGGATGGGGTGACGGATTAGGGTGCCCCTCTAGCTGGGGAGAGCAGGGACTGCCCGGGAAAGGGGCCGCTGGCGAAGTTAACCACCCTGTAACAACATACATACATGGCATATTCTAGGGTTTGGCACTACTGATAAGGCGTGACCATTGCCCCCGGGAGATCCCGGGATCGATACCCCATTAGGGTCAGAAGTCCTTCCGGTGGTGGAAGGCATTGCGCCCCTGGTCGATGGACGGTAGTGACCTGGGAAATAGATGACTCGCGAGCCGACCAGGGATGGAGTTGGGCCGCTGTCGACCCGGCAGATTCCGTTGGATGCTGGTGGTGGGTGCGGAACCTGAGCGATTCAATGAGAAGTTGACTAGGGTGACTGGATGAGGGTGCCCCGAAATACCGGGGAAGGCAGGGTTTCGCAGGGTAGCTGCCACGAGCGAAGATACACCCCCCTGTTTCACACATACATACATGGCAGGCAGCAGGCAGCAGGCAGCAGGCAGCAGGCAGCAGGCAGCAGGCAGCAGGCAGCAGGCAGCAGGCAGCAGGCAGCAGGCAGCAGGCAGCAGGCAGCAGGCAGCAGGCAGCAGGCAGCAGGCAGCAGGAAGACGTGGAGCTAATGATTATAACTTTACTTGACGCCCAAATAAATCATCCGAACGGGAGAAATCGCCGTTAATCACATGACATGGGCCAGACACGTCGCTCGTGTTTGGTCCCCTGATCCGCATCGTCCGCAATTATGCTCTAAAATCCACGGTGAACTGCCCCCCCGTCCGCATCAGAGAGGTAGAGCGGACGACTAGTGCAACACCAGGCACAGAGTACTCAGGGAGATGCCAAGAGAGCTGAACCCTTAGTAGATTCCTCCCCCCCTCGAGCGAACGCCCTGGGGCGGCCCCGGGCACATATGGTAATGGTTGTTTGAGTTCTTGTAGGTTTGTGAATTCCTTTTGACATTTCGTCAGTCCCCGACCGAGATTTAAGTCTTCGTTTCTCTCTCGCTGGTAGATTTCTCGCCCACCCGATCATCCACTTATGGATATGAAATATGTTGCATCGTGCCTGGAACGAGCTATGTTTGAAATCGGATTCGATCCGGGAAATTCACACTTCCTAGAAACTTGCACAAATTTAAAATCAGGTAAAGAGTATTCAGGGAGATTCTTACAACTAGCCTGCTGTCGTAGGTGGCCGGTGAAAAGGCGCGTCAAGATGCTGGCTGAGCCCCTTAGCGCGGAATCATGGACAGTATGTGTGCCCTACTATAGGGCAGCAACTACATTCTGGAGCACACGGCAGCTTACACTACGTAACGTACTGCTGGGCCGGCTTATAAATAACTGGTGAGAGGCTAAAAGTCGGGCACATGGGCATGCAACCTTTAGCCCCGCATGTAAGCTAAATGGGCCGCCTGCCTGCGGCTGTGCGTTGCTGCCCGTGAGGAGCGACACATTTATTTGAACATTTTTGGGCGTATCTGGACACGCCGCTTTCGACGGTTTACGAACCCCACGTTCCGGGGCAGTGATAAATTAATTGTTTAATACGGTACAAAAAATTTCCAAAATGATAATTAATATTTTTTTTATCTCTATCCATGTCCGGAATTGTGGTATCGGTAAATGTGTCCCCCATATGAGCCCTATGGCATAAAATGACAGATCGCATGCATAATCGAGCGCGTGATAAATTTACGGTTTCCGTGCAATTCTTGGTTGCCGTATGTGGGCCCAGTATCCCAATCGAATGGTCCATAATTCACGAAATAGTCTCCCTTTCCGCCGAGTAAGGAAAACGAAGCCGGGCTCGTTACTAGAACGATGTATGTTCATTAGCACTCATCTGCCACGCGGTAAATGACTACTGGTGAATATATATTTTACACATACATATGCAGTTTATCGACCGATCAGTCATCTCGTTCATGCCGGAATCACGTCAATCAGTAGCTAGCTAGAAGAAAAAGAGCTTCAATCTATTGCACCTTTACACCACCAATAAACCATGCACTCCGCACATGCATCCCTTCATGAACAATTCGCCAGTTCATCACTCGCTCACTGTCGATCTCATCAACTTCAGCCTCTGTCCCCGGGTGGGCAGAGCCACCCCGGTGCTGTCGCCCCCTTGCAAGCCGTCGGGGGTATCGGTGTTAATCACGTTGAGCGATTTGCCGCTGGTCAGCTTGAGCTGAACTACCTTGACGTATGCCAACGCATCGGTGGGTGCAAAACTCAGGCCTGAAACTTGCAGCTCGCCATCCAACGTGATCCGCTGTTCGGCAAGATGCTCTAAATTCTGGACAATGTCCCTGGCCTGCCTGTTGTAGCTAGGATTGGCGTTGTGCCTTGCATCCACCTCCGCCTCGTCGTACTCGGCATTCATATGCACCCCGAACCAGCTGAGAACAGGTACGTTAAACCCTCCATCGTAATGCTGCTTCGCGACCTGGTAAATGGACTTCTCCTGCTCGCTCAAGTTGCCCAGCAGGCTGGAATCCAGATCCGAAATTTGGGCACAGGTTACGGCCCGCATCTCTATCGTAAATCTCATCCAGCTCCACGCGCCATTTCGAACCTTAATGGCTCCCGAGCCGGCTGCAATATATCCGGTCTGGCAATCCTGCACCACACGGACCATATCCTCGCATGATGCTGTTAGGGACAGTATCCGCAGCTTCTGAACGACATCATCACCCCCATGGTGCGTGTTTTCTGGCTGGCTGCAGTTGCAGCTAGTGTCAACACCGACATTAGATGATGAGGAAGTGTCGTCCATGTCTGAGAAGTGGTCGTCATTGGCGGGCTCACCACACAACGCTGCAGGCATCCAGGAAAGTGGCAGCACATTAACGAAAGCAATGTGGGCCCATGCATGCTGCAGCCTAATGATCGTAGATGGCCCGTAGTGGGCCCGTGCGGCGCATGGCATGGCACAAATACATCACATAAGCGAAACAAGGCGAGTAGTTGTCGTGCAAAGTGTGGCGCGAGCGATGTATCTTGCTTGTGCCGGGAATACCTATCTTATAAATGGTTATTCCAGCGAATATCTGTGCGTCTGAACCATACACAGGTACACATAAGCAATAACGTTAAAGCGTCCGCTTGCATTCATGCAGGTACGCCTGCTGCATTGCTGAAACCTGGCATGGCCAGCTAGATAGCTAGCTCTATACTTACAGTCTTCCATTTGCAAACCAAACATTGTCGCCTTCTGCCGGTTGATCAGCTCCACTATTTCACCCTTCTCCTCCACCACCGCAATGGCCCACCCATCCGAGCGCTCGGCAAAGTCATACGGCATGTAGCCGTACCCTTCGTGCCCCCAGTCCGCGCCCCAGGAGTTGCGGAACTTGAATAGCTTCTTGGCATCATCGTAGCCCACAAACAAGACGCAATGGCCACCGATGCGGTCACCCTTGGGCATCTTAATGACGCCAGTGGACTGTACATCGTCGTCGTACAAATTCTCATAGCACGTAAAACCCGCCATGACAGGCATCCCAGCGGCGATGGCGGCCTTAAGCGACTGGTTGTCCATGTCTATGCGTACGGCTCGGAGGACCTGGAATTCCACGGCCGCGGCAAAGGCCGCCTTTGAGGGCTCCTCGCAGATTTGGAAGTCTCCGGGAGCGCTGTGCGGGCACAGCGTCTGCATGCAGATGAAATCAGGCACACAAATCGGCAAGCGTTCCATGAAGATGTACAATGTAAACGCCGTCAACAGTGTGCTTGACAACTAGTACTCACTGCAAACTGCGGGCAGCATGTACGACAGTACAAACGAAGCTGTTCCCAGAGCGATAGCATACGCATGATGACGATTTAGCAACAACAATCAGTTGGTGTTGGTTGCAATTAGCCCGCAAGCAAGGGGGGAAAGCGCCCCGCTTACATAACCCAAAGCAAGGCTACTTCTCAGAAGGGGAGGAACACGGGTTGAAATGGCTGTAGTGGAATCCTATGGTGGTGTATCAAATAGACAGGGTCATCACAACTAAAAGGTAAATCCCCCGTGGACTGTCGCTGCCGAGTGCAACCCACCGACAATTGGAAGGAAAGCTATGATGGTAACATCCAACGGAAATGTACCGACCACAGAATGTACCACTATTTAGCAAACCTTTCTCTATCCAGTTGTCGACAGCATGGCATGCATGAATGCACGTGCGAACGTAACACGCACAGCAGCAGCCCACACGATGTATGTATATACCTCAGGCGCCGCGCCAAACATGCGCAGAGCCGCCATAGCAGTGGAGATGTGTGTCCCTGCCGTGTCGTCGGAAGGCTCTGATCCAGTCGTCATGACTCTCGCACAGTAGTGTACGAATCGCGGTGAGAGCAGTGTGCAGCTGCTACTACAGCTACGTGCCACGTACTCCATGGCCGCTGTGGAGGCGAAGGCCACACAGGCGCCCACGTTGCACTGGTTACGTTTCACGGGCCAGTTCTGGGCGAGGTCCTTGGAGGGAGGCAGCAGCGTCTCCGAGGGCAGGTCCGCAGTGATGAGTTTCAGCCGAGGATACTGCGCCAGCTCGGCCTCAGGTTGGGGCTTCCAGTTGAGCTTGAACTGCCGGACGTCCATGCTGCTGGTATGAGCATTAGTGGGAGTCTCTCTCTTGTCGCTGTCACCTGCGTAGGGCCGCCCGAGGCAGCAGCATGAACGGTTGGCAGGGGAAGAGGTGGTCTCTTCTTGCTTTAGTTCAAAGACAGCCTTCCTTTTCTCCATGGCTTTTAGTGGCGTTGAAGTATTGCCCTTGGGCCTCCGGCTCGTATGGGTAGTTTTACAGGTATGGGGTCACACACACCCAACCATGTAACACACACACACACACACACACACACAAAGACAGCACGTAAGCCCTAGTTAACTCTAAATTATGGAGCTTCGTTCAGCGATATTTTGCATAATTCTATTTTCTAATAACACTCACCATTAAAGCCGGCACCGATCATGATGAGCATGAGAGCTCCGCCAAGGAGGGTGGCAACAGCAGCAGCAAGGCCCACAGGCGATGGCGGGTGACGGCAGGCTTGGGGCCTTGAGTGAGGTGCCAGCTTGCGCCCCTTGCTGCTGACATTACTACATAATGACGAACCTGTAACGCAATAAGGTTGTCGGTTGCATTCTTTTTAGGGGGCCCGCCAGGGCAACCGGTCATTCGTTGATGGACATGGGCCACACAGCCGCCATGCATGCGCGTACTCGGTGGCTGGCGTTGCTCTTCATCTAGGGGGATATATCGATGAGCATCATTGCCAGCAGCATGCAGCGCACAAAAGACATTCTTGCAGGGCTCGCACTACTTGCAGTAACTGGCCGCTGAAAATGCCTCTATCTCAAGACGCTGGCAGACGGAGCGCTTTATTAGCGCGTCCTTATAGATGCTCTGTGTGTCGTACTGTACGACAATTACTACGGGCATCATCATACAGTAGCTAAGGCGGCTTACAATAATAATGTGTGTGCGTGTTCTGCCTGAGCAAGTAAGTATGTAAGTATCTGCCGTATAAGTACATACGTATACGGCAGATAGACTAAGCGGGAAGACGTATAACGTGCGGATTAAATTTAGGTTAATCGTGCGTACCAAACTTTGTTGCTTGCCATGCGTTGCATACGTTGGATTGACTTGCTTACTGTTTGTGACATCGACACAATTTCCGGAAGAGCAAGTGGGCACCTCATCAGCTGTCTTCGTATAGCCAGCAGCAGACTCAAAGCAGGACGAATTTTGCGGGCAAGTAGTTGGATTATCATTGACCACGCTTCCAGGCACCAGCAACAAGTCTACATCATCATCATATCCAGGTCGCTCCAAATTCGATAGGGCGGCTGTGGAGGCGGTGGAGCCGCCACTTGCCTGCCGAAGACAGCTTTTGTTTGATCCTGCCAGCGCGTAGCATTATTGACAGCAGCACGCGTCGGTGGACGTGTAAAGTAAAGTATTAATGGGCATACGCACGGCCCCCCGGCACCCATACATACACGTATACGTGTGTATACATGTGTAATACCTACATAGGCTACCTGCTGTCTGTCTGCATGTATGTATGATGTGTGGAACAGGGGGGCATATCTTCGCCCGTGGCAGCTACCCTGTGAAACCCTGCTTTCCCCGGCATTTCGGGACACCCTCATCTAGTCACCCTAGTCAACTTCTCAGTGGATCGCTTAAGATCCGCACCCACCAACAGCATACAACAGAATCTGCCGGATCGACGACGGCCCAACTCCATTCCTGGTCGGCTCGCGAGTCAACTATTTCCCAGGTCACCACCGTCCATCGTCTAGGGGCACTTATCCTTCCAGGATTTTCGACCTATTACAGGTCTCGACTCCGGGATCTCCCGGGGGCAATGGTCGTGCCTTACCAGTAGTGCCTAACCTAGTGTGTATGCGGCACCACTAGTGGTACTGGGTGCATTGCCTTCCTTGCTTGCTGCTGCCGCCAGTACCACGATACAACCCGCGCTAGATGCATGCGTATTGAACGTATAATAGTTCTGGACAATTGTGTTATTTGCAAGTAGCACAATTGTCGTTTGTTCCACAAACAAGCTGCTTGTCACCTACTGTAGCAGCCGGTACACAGTACGGCGCTATAAATACGCGCAGAGTGCGACCACCAGCATCTCGAGAGGCCTTTTCAGCGGCCAGCTGCTACACCTACTCCACTGTTGGCACTTTGCAAGCAATTGTGTCAAGCAAGGCTATGAAGTAAGAGAATGCTATTGTTTGTGCATGTGGGCTCATCTCACCGCGGCCGTCGTCGTCCTTGCTTTCTATGACAGTCGCTATCGTCGTCCGATCATCATCACCACCATCATGCAGGTTGATGGCAAAGGGAGCATCGTCCGAACCAGCGCTAGCGGCGTATGGTGCTGTCGTCGCAGCTGTGCTTGCACAACAGTCCACTGATGAATCGAAGCCCTTCCAGTGACATGGATCTGCTGGAATGTGAGCTTGGGCCGCTGTCTCAACCACGCCGCCTCCACCCGGGGCGATATATATGCCACCTTCAAGATGATCCATGCTTTGGCTAACACCGTTGCCGCCGTCGCTTATTACATTATTGTTCTCTGCATAGCATGTATGTATATGTGGCGTGGGGTTGGTTCGTGAAGTCGTCAAACTATTGAAAATAGAAATCCTATTACAGATTTGTCTATACGTTCTGCGACGCCAGGCAAAGAGTGCTCAGGGAGATGCCAAGGGCCTCGAGGCAACGTCCTCGGGCGTCCCCGGGCATATCCGTTAGGATTATGGTTGTTTGAGATCCAGTAGGATTGTGAGTTTCATTATTATTATGACCTGTCGTCAGTTCCCGTCTAAGATGGTAAACTTCTTCAGCTGGTAAACTTCTCACTCACCCGGGCATCCCCGTTGGGAGAGAAGTATGCTGCATTGTGCCTGGAGCGCGATATGTTCGCAACCGGATTCGAAACGAGGAGTTCCCACCTCCTAGCAATTCGCACCACAGGCAAAGAGTACTCAATGAGATGCCAAGGGTGCTGAACCCTCCTTACAGGTTCCTCTCCTTGGTTGATTGGCTTGAGTGGTTTGAGCAGTTACATGCGCTGCTAGCTAGCCGCCAACGAGGAAAATATCAACCAGCTGTATATGCAAGTAGCTACGCACACACGCACACATGCACACATGCACACATGCACACATGCACACATGCACACATGCACACATGCACACATGCACACATGCACACATGCACACATGCACACATGCACACATGCACACATGCACACATGCACACATGCACACATGCACACATGCACACATGCACACATGCACACATGCACACATGCACACATGCACACATGCACACATGCACACTTGCACACATGCACACATGCACACATGCACACATGCACACATGCACACATGCACACATGCACACATGCACACATGCACACATGCACACATGCACACATGCACACATGCACACATGCACACACGCACACACACGCGCGCGCACACACGCACACACACACGCACACACACAAGCACAAGCACACACAAACACAAACACACACAAACACAAACACACACGCCAAGCGTACCTTCCACAGCAGCGGAGGCATCACTATTACCACTACCACCAGCAGATGGTCCCGGGTTCGGACTATCTCTGGTGATGTACTCGGCGCAAAAAGCCTTGATGGTGCTTGAAAAAGGTGCCGGGAAAGTAGTATACGCACAATGGTTACAGATCTCATCCCAAGGGCAATTCCTCACTGCTGGAGGTAGGTGTGTTCCTGCAGGGTCGCACTCGAGCGCCAAAGAGAAGCACCGATGGAAGTCCCAGTCGTAGCCCCCGCCACTGCCGTCGTCTCCACTAGCAACCGCTGAGTACTCCGATGGCAAAAAGTGCCGTTGGCGTGCTGCTGTTGCCTCTGCGGTCAACTGGTGCACAACATCATCATCATCGCCATCAGCGGCGGGGTCTTGCTGAGAACTATGCGTGACAACCGTCACAGTAACTGTTGCGAAGTCCGACTCGTACTGCCGATGTACAGTTTTCCCTGCATGCGTGTTTGCAGCACCCAGCTGGTAGGCGGGCGCTGTAAGTGTTGATGCCGTGGTCACGCAGCAGCAGTATAAAACAAGGCCCATATGTACGTATGCAGTACATCGTGCGTGTGCTAAGTGGGCTGTTTTGCTTCATGCTTAAGGCGGTCTTTCAACATAAGCAAGAACCAGAAGGAAGGGAACTGTATTACCTGTCGCCGTTACTGTTGTAACGCTCATCATGGCGAATGCGATGAATAACACCACCGGCGGCATCCGCAGCTGGCCAACACTATACCAACCCATGCTGCTGCTGCTGCTGCTGCTGCTGCTGCTGCTAATTCATGAGAAGGAACATCAGCAGCAGATGGAAGTTATGGCCAATCAACAAAAGCTTCAATTACATGTCAGAGGTTACGAATGGCGGTACCCTGCTGCCTGCTGCTGCTGCTGCCGCACGGTAATGGTGCACAGTATTAGCTGAAGCACGCATTCAAACAAGGAAGCCCATGTGCCCAGCAGAACATGTCGCAGTGTTGAATTTGGTGTCATGCGGATGAGGGAAGAAAGTCAACGGTGCAACATGAAAAGTAAGACCGTTATATGTATGCAGTGATAAAATGCATGATGACGAGCGACATGCATACGACGCAGTAGTATTATTAAGGGCAACCCATGCATACATGAAGGATTATTCCCCCTAGTCCAAATGAAACGACAGGCAGGATTATTGGCGCTGCTAGGGTCGTGCTCTATCGCCCAGCTCCTTGTTGATTGAGCAGTATCTAATATTGGGCGTCTTCATGCAATAAACCAAGCCATCAGACCATGCAAGCAATCATGCATGCACCGCGCTGCGCGCCGTTGTGCATGCATGCACATGAAACTTCTGAAAAACACTGGAAAATTAGGAGCCAAAAACGTCACCAAATGCACATGATGCGATGTGTACGCTTGGCACTATGAAAGAGGGCAGTCTGCTGGATATGGAGCCCGTCGACCCGCCCGGGTGCGGGCGCGGGTGCGTGAACAGCAATCCGTCCCCTGCTCAACTGTATGTGATGAACCATGCATTACAGTTTCATCTTCTTCCTGCTAATAGATATAATAAGTAAATAAGAATGGGGGACTCATCTTATCAAAAACTAACTAAATAACTAACTAGCGAATAACTTCATAATAGAACGAAAGTCCTACCACATACTAACCTTTACTACTTACAGTAGTGAAGCTGTGCACATGTCGTGTGCTTGCAGGTCGAGAGGCGCGCAGCAGCACAACCCGCTCGTGTAGTGGAAGTCGCTCGGCACCTGCCTTGCAGGAGTTTGGCGGAAATCTTCTGGATGTGTTCCGACAACGCCTGTCCTTTGTTGTTTTTATTCGGGCAGACCTCCTGACAGCATTTCATCATGCGGCTTATGACGCTCTAGTAATTTCTGACCTTTGAAAGCTAACTTTTTATTTTCCCATTACTGTGCATTATGTATGCTGTTATAATAACCATCATGTATCTTCTGGATACGTAAGTTCAATATGCAGACGAAATGTCGTTTCGGACCAGGTTGTAGGAAGCATTTGTGCATTTAAGGTGTCGGTGTGCGCATGTTCAGCGAATAGGGAACATTGCTATTAAAGCATGATAGTTTGTTAACGTTTGTAATATTAGCAAGAAAACGAGCGAGAGCGCAGTTGTGGGGCAGCAGGTGCTCGTGCTAATTAGTTAGGCCGCCCACCACACTTTACTTGGCACCATCGAATTGGCGTCCATGAACCATTGCAAGGCATCACGTTATCATGCTCTATTGAGGTCGACTGCGCATGCGTAGCACGCCTCTGCGATACAGAAACTGCGTTTGTGGCCTTTTGTACTTCCAACTACCTGACGCTTTCGTACGTACGAAAAAATAATATGTCGGGGGGTCGCACATAGCGCCCACCGGTGCTCATGACGATTCCCATCTAACTATTTTGGTATTTTCAGCGGACGTTACACTTGCTTGATTCTTACATAGCGCGAAATAGATAGCGCGACACCATTCGAGCGGCGCGTCTGATAGCAGTGATGGTTGGGGCGCGCGCCGAGCCACGCGCAAGATGCTAGCTGCACATGTCAACCATTACGAAGCCAACACAATTCCACCAGACGCGGGCCATGCAACTATAGCAAACACCAAGACGCCTTGGCTTGCCCTGGCCATTGAGCCCGCGCAGCGGCATGATGAGGAATAGCGGGGAACAAAGATGCAAGCACCTAACGGTCCAGCCATACAGCACGGGAGAAGAAAAATCGTTTTGGAGAAATACTGCGTATAAATCCGGAGTCACATTTGCTCTGTAACGAAGGTGCTGCGGTGTTTAACAGAAGCTAAGTTGAGACTTCGCTGTCGTGTGAAAACGAACAGCCGTCCAATTCAGCCTGACCCAGCATAGGCTCTGTACGTTGCAGCTGCCTCGCTCTGGCGCCCACTGAGGGCGCCAAGCTGGCCCCCACGGATGACCCTGTCGAAGCCACCGTCCCCTTCCCCTCTCGCAATGCTAACCCTTTCGATCTTTTGGGCCGCTCCTCGCTGCCACGGGGACACAGCAAACGAAGATGGTTTTCAGCTACTGTTCAGCTGTCTGAAAGCTAATATACAAACACGGTTACTCGGCAAAGGCCAAGCTGTAGGGATGGTTGTGGAAAATGCGCTCAGGGAACGTTGCTACATGAGGGTTAAATAATCAACTGCTGTCCAGACGGATGCCAAGCTTATTTGCTTGGTTACACCAGTTTATTTACACCGATGGCTGACGATGCCAGCAGGTCTGAAGCAGCCTAGATTACCAACGGAACAAGTAGGATCACAGCCCTCGACAACTGAGAACGCGGGCCCTACGTACCAAGCCAACGCCGTACAATGATGGCCGGGGCAACCGGGTTTAGCTTCACCAGTGAACACCGCTAAAGTGCGCCGGGTGCGCAACAAACACCAACCGCAGCAAAGTAAGTAGCAACGGCTGGAACTAACGCACGCATAACAGCGCCGCCGGCGGCAAGACTAACGACATGCCTATTCGATCGAGAAACTGAATGAGACACAGCCAAGTCACTTATGCTTGCTTGCCACGGGTCATCCCATCCAGTCCATCCATCGATCGGCCTAAATGTCCGCCAAGACACTGGGGCGAATTACAAATTCCTTCTGCTTCTCATCCTTGGCCCTCCAGCACTCGCACCCAGAATCCGTGTAGGTGTTGTTGCAGCCGCAGCAGCCATGCAAGCAACAGCAGTCCTTCTTGTACATATGTGCGCTCACGTAGCACGTCGTGCCACGGTCTTCCCAGCCCAGATCGCAGTCACGATAGCACCGTTTCTGCTCGTCCTCGCTCGTAGACTCAATAAGGCTATAGGTGGGGGGGCAGTGACGAGAGTAGCACCACTGTCCATCGGCTGGGATCCGGTCGTAGCCAGCAGGACAGCCGCCTGCTGCTGCGCTCACCGACAGCGTTCGTTCGGCGTCATCAAAAAGCGTACACAGGAGTGAGGGAGCGGGAGGGTGCGTGAGATGAATGGCAGTGAATAGATTCTGCGCAGAATCGCTTACTCAAGAGTGCGCATGGTGGTTGCATTGATGGCCCCCAATGACATCTAACAAGCTTATCCGGCGAATGCACCGCCACACGCACATTGCCAGTATGTCTGAGGGGCGGTCAGATAATCGTCACATGCGTGCGAGGTACGCTTCTGCATGGATACAATGGATAGGATGGCCGACGGATTGAACGACCCCCAGGTCTATCTATCTGTTCATGCATGCAATAGCTAGTCCTTAGATCTATTTGTCACGAAAGTATGTAGGATGTGTGATGAGAGATGCACGTTAGGCATGCATGTATGGCGCATGCATGCTATATGTGCACATGCCGGCACTCATCATACACGCAGCAGCAGGAACGCCACCCGAAGCTTTCTACCTATGAACCTGGCAATAAACAGCTACTGCTGTTGGTACTACTACACACCCGTAAGGCACTGATTGGGTCGGTAACCCATGGGTTACCCCTCGTTTTATGCCATAGGGGCACCAGACACAGGAGGAATACACCTAATTGCTATATGTGTAGTATCCTGGGTACAGGATACAACAATATGCATGCATGACGCTGCCTGTTTATGAAGGTATTCTTGCTTTGTGGATTGATTATGTATACATATTGCCTTCGCACCTGGTGCTGACTGCAACATGCTGGGCCCCGGGCAGATGTACTTCTTCATGAAGTCTGCTACTGAAGGGGAGTACTTGTAAAAAGCACTAACGCAGTCACAAAGAGAAGAAACGGAAGCGCATTGAAGTAATGCGCTTTTGTCGTGCGTCTTGTATGCCTGATAAGCGGCCTTCCCGCATTTGAAAGCGAGCTTTGCGCAGTCGAACATGCCCCCAAGCGGTTGGGAGCCGTTATGGCCGTCAACCGCCGCAAACTTGTTCGCCGCCGATGGCTCGTGGGGCTTATGCATCACAACTGTTGTGGTCGTTGTAATAGTGGCAACACCCGACTCCTGAAGTTGCACATGTGTATCACCTGCGTACAAGGAGCATGAGGTAGTATGTATGTATCACACACACGTCGATCCGACATACAGACGCACACGGCACCGCAGTTAGCTTGGTGAGATCGTCACACAAACATACAAGCATGCACATCCCCGCCACGCAAGTAAACAGATATCATCAGGTGTGCTAGCTACACATGTGCGCGTCTCGATTGTACATGCCGTCGTGGAACTCTTGCCCGCTTTTTGTTTAGACCGTCAGGCGTCATTAATGCAACATACAAGTGGTACGACCAACGGTTGAAGCGGATTATAAGTCTGACGCGTGTACACCTGCTGCAAGCAACTTTGTTTATTATTATTATTACCTGCAGCAGCTGTGAAAGTGGCGCTCATGGCGATGGCGCACAGCGCCAGCAGGAGGTTAACGTAAGACCGCATATTGCTGCGGTTACAAGGGCAAGCACGAAGCAGCGGTGGATGCACACGTAACAATGGAGTTTTAAGTGCCGGTGCCGCCGGCTGTATAAAATGAGAGGTAACGATGACAGCATGTAGACGACTTCCGGCAATTTATACCACCGCCCACCACGTAAGGCGAGGTGGGCCTTACGGGAATTGGCGGGCGTACAGCATTTGTTTTGGAAAGGCCAGGAATGAAAGTGTGCATGCAGCTCCACGCGCGGGAGCCCGTGTCCGTAAGTGTAAGGTTAACGAACGACGGAACTCCGCCAAGCCAAGGCGTGATGACCTGCCTGCCTGCCTGCCTGCCTGCCTGCCTGCACACTTGATGACCTGCCTGCCTGCCTCCCCCACATACTGCTGTATGTATGTTGTGCATCAAGGGTTCATCCTTCAAGCGGTTAAAGCGGTTCATCCTTTGAATGAAACAAAACGATCTTAGCCGACGCAGCTCGCTCTTCCCGCTGCTTCAAGCGGATAAATGTCTGATTCATTACCATCCATCCACCGTTGCTGTCCACAACTTTCCAACAATGTAGCAGCCGCTATCACACGTACGTACGCGGCCATGTTTAGCGGTCCATGTTCCAACAGTGACGACCAGAAGAAAGTAGAGAGAAGCTAACGGGCAGCGGACAGTGTCTTCCTGTGTAAGGCTGCCGGAAGCCGGACAAGGCTTCGTTAGCATCAGGCAACAGGCCAGAAGCTACAAAATCCGCATTCGGAAGCAAGAGGGATTCGCAACTCACGGACAGTTATTAGAAGCAAGCAGGGCAGAGTTTCGTTCACATAATTCATGACATCGCATGCATCGGCGTGCGATGTCGTCATGGTTGCGTGTCATCTGGTGTCATGTTGCCGCGTGTCATCCGCCAGCTCTATCTTGCTTACGAATCGAGCAAATGAAATCATCAAATGCTTGCAAGCAACGAACGATGACGTGTAAAGCCTTAATAGCCACAAAACAAAAGGCAGGCAGGCTGCCATACGAGCGGCATAACCCTCGTAACCGAGCGCGTCCCCGCCCCTAGCCAAAGCTGATAAATCGCGAATACGGTATCTTCATTATTACTTCCCGGTCCTGCATGTGAGTCAACTAATCTTACTTGCTGTGATGCATGTATGCGTACTTGAGGGCAGCAGATTATTGATTTTGTGCATAGCATTTCGCCAACAACAGCGAGCAGCTCATCATACATTATCACCCATGACGATGACAGCAACGCAGCAGCAGCAGCAACATGTGGCATGCATCACTCGTGGAACGAACCTACTACGTTAAACGTACGCTCTTCAATCTACTTCATGAACTCTTCGTATGAACCATTAGCAACCAATAAACATGCGTGCATGACTTAAACTTGTTTGTTATTACGTGTAAACGCGACCTCTCTCACCCCGCCCACACTGAAAGCCGAACGGACCGTGCCGAATGAAAGCACGCCGAATAAAGCATCGGCAGTCGGCGGTTGCAGCTGTAGTTTCTTTTCTCTGCGCCGTGTGGCGCCATGGTTTGTACAGGAGTGCATTTTTACATGCATCAGCAGCGGCAAGAGTGGAGCGATGAACTATTTGGTTGGTTGACGGTTGGTGAGGCGACGTCGATCGAGTGGATGGAAGTCGGGCGGATGGTACTCGTTCAGCTCGTGGCGGAGGCATGCAGCAGGCCAGCAGGCAGGAACCTAGCTAATAAGCTATTTAGGTAACATTTGCTGTCAATTAGGCTCGCTCCATAGCATTCTGTGCGCGGTCAGCGGATTACGATATGTTCAGCTTGTACTAACCGGCGGTTCTCGCAACCAGGAATGCAACCAGGAATGACATGTGCTACCTTAATTGCGCGAGGAACGGACAAACAAGCAAACTACATTATTGTAAAATACATACAAGGAAAGAAGCTTAGGAACAGCAAAAGCTTAAGATCTTACATATTGTAATCTTAAGAAAGCAATAACAAAAATGGCATGGACAAGCCACTTTTCCCAGTAATGTGCTTTGTAAACATTTTAGAGCGTGCTGCATGGCGCCGGCAGGAAACAAGCAAACGTGGTGGAAACCTTGTTTCTCTTTGGCTGGGTGCATGCCAGCCGAGACCGACGCAGGGCGGATCTATCATAGGGATAAGCCAGGTGAGGTGTAGCAGCTGCGCGCGCTGGCCAGCACGGCGCAGCAGCTGGAACGTATCCCCGGGAAGTCAGCAGGCAAAGCCTAGCGCTAGGCTAGCTAGCTACCCGGTGCCGTGGCGGCACGGCATTCCGCAGCTGGGTGCAACAGCAGGGAAACCCAGCTACATAACATTCGGGACAACTTATATAAATTTATTAAGAACCAATTGCTTTTTCACGTACACACGCACGTACGGCACATTTTATCGCCGTCAGTCAACGCATGTTCCTTGCGGGTCAACCGAAATACAAACAGTCAGCTATCATCTACTAGCTAGCACCATCCAGCAAGTAACCGGAGAGAAAATTGTTGCAATGGGCAGTGAGGGGGGGAAGAAATCTAGGAAATGGTGGATAGCAATAATAACCGCAAGACGGGAGGGGGTCTAGCGGGGTCTAGCGGAGTCGGGTACTCAATAGAGGTTGTGTAGCCTTTCGCTGCTGGGCAAATAAGGAACACTAATTCCTCCGATCCTGGCAGTCGGGTTGTACATGCCTGGTGCAGGAGGAATT
Source organism: Volvox carteri f. nagariensis (assembly GCF_000143455.1). Classification (NCBI taxonomy): domain Eukaryota; kingdom Viridiplantae; phylum Chlorophyta; class Chlorophyceae; order Chlamydomonadales; family Volvocaceae; genus Volvox; species Volvox carteri. The sequence goes on along the minus strand of NW_003307545.1, from coordinate 752,605 downwards.
TGCTAGAAGACGTGCACGATCCAATATACAACTAACCCTATATAGATTATGTACATATGTACATAAAGTATGCATACATGCATGTGCATGCATGTACATACGTGCAAATTATACGTGCTTATAATTAAAGGAAGAGACGCTCTGCCACGCACGGCTTGCCGCTGCATATGTAGGGGTGCATGTATTAGCAGCTGCAACAAACGGCGACAAGAGAGAGGCTCCCACTAATGCTCATACCAGCAGCATGGACGTCCGGCAGTTCAAGCTCAACTGGAAGCCCCAACCTGAGGCCGAGCTGGCGCAGTATCCTCGGCTGAAACTCATCACTGCGGACCTGCCCTCGGAGACACTGCTGCCTCCCTCCAAGGACCTCGCCCAGGACTGGCCCGTGAAACGTAACCAGTATGACGTGGGCGCCTGTGTGGCCTTCGCCTCCACAGCGGCCATGGAGTACGTGGTGCGCACCCACCGTATCATCCCCATAGAGCTGTCACCGAGGTTCGTGTATTACTGTGCACGCGTTGCGATCGACCACAACACCCCCGATGAGGACACGGGTACCTACACCTCATCGGCTATGGCGGCCCTGAAAAAATTTGGTGCTGCGCCTGAGGTGGGTGGTCATCGCACTAAGTCCTGCACGTGCTTGCATGCAGGGTTATGTGTGCTTGTTGCCCATTTACATGCAACTATGCGCGGGTCGGCATAAATAATAACCAATGTGTGTGCATATCCAAATAAAATCACTGCTACTGGATAATACTTTTGCTTGGCTCAGTCCTTTTTGGTGGTATGCATAATAAGCTAGCTCTAAACCACTAGTTGTCAGGCACGCAAAGGCATTGCCTTCATTCAAGTATATTAGAGAGGTCATATCGGTGCAGCAACGGGTGTTTGTGTACCCGTGTCCGTGTCCGTGTGCAGGAGCTGTGCCGGTACGGCACTTGTGGCGGCCATGTTCAGAACAGCGAGGAGCCCTCGCAGGCCGCCTTCCTTGCGGGCCTTGATATCCAGGTCCTTCGCGCCATTCGTGTAGGCACAGATATCCGCTCTATGAAGGTCGCCATCGCCGCCGGCATGCCCGTCGTTGCGGGATTTACATGCTACGAGAATTTGTACGACGAGGATGTACAGTCCACTGGCGTCATTAAGACGCCCAAGGGTGACCGCATCGGTGGCCATTGCGTCTTGTTTGTGGGCTACGATGATGCCAAGAAGCTATTCAAGTTCCGCAACTCCTGGGGCCCGAGCTGGGGGCACGAAGGGTACGGCTACCTGCCGTACGACTTTGCCGAGCGCTCGGACGGCTGGGCCATTGCGGTGGTGGAAGATAATGGCGCAACCGTCGAGTTGCTCAAGCGTAAGGAGGCCGCGAAGCTCGGGCTTGTGGTGGAGAAGCGTAAGTATGCATGGAGCTGTACCATGATTAGTATCACTGTTGTAATAGAATGCCTGCACTGCCCGTTTGGCGATGACTATCAGTACTGTATACGCCAGAGAAGTAACGTATACACACACACACACTCTTAACTAAACAACTAGCTCATGTAGGACATGAACGCTTCCAAACGCACGCGGATCGTGCACAAATTGGTTACCTGAACGGTGGCTAAGGAATTACGTGTTGCGGATTGAAAAAAACGCACTACACCAAATGGCTGCTGGTGGCATATGCCCGCTGCTCTGCGGTCTCATGTCGCTATCTTTGCACTATCCTGGTGGTGTATCAAAAAGACATTTGCATCCACCGTTCGGATAAAAAAATCGGTTCGGTATCTATGCCGGAGGAGGTAGCACCCGGGAGGCGGCAATTATAGATCCTGCGCAAGCTGTCATCCCACAGGGAACTTGAGAGATAAAAGATCTAGGACATCGTTCTGTAGAGGGGGGAAACTGTAATATCCTGGGTTTGTCACGGGATCTGCATCCCATGATCGGATCTTTCGCCCTTCGGGGAGCCAAAGGGGTTAGATAACCTTCCGAAAATGCCGTGATATAACAATCTTACACCATCTGCATATGCGCCCCACAGAGGTGTGCGTGCCTAGCAAGCATTCGGGCTTGGTGGTCGACCCCACACGGCCAGTTGCACCTGCCGGAGGCGGCAACGACACGTGCAGCCAGTCGACAAGCAAGTACTACATGGGGGCTATTGTCGGACAGAAGCTGCGCCTGTTGTCTCTTTCCCTTACCGCAAGTGAGGAGGTGCAGGGCGTGGTGAAGGATTGCCAGACCGGTTACACAAACACCATCTCTGTGGGTATCAGAGTCCAGAAGGGTGCATGGGCCGAGTTGACGTTCACGATGACTATGCGGGCCGTGACCTGTGCCCACATTTTGGAAATGGAATCCAAGCTGCTCGAAAACATGAGCGAGGACGAGAAATCCACCTACAAGGAAGCGAAGCAGCACTACGATGGTGGCTTCAACGTACCTGTCCTCAGCTGGTTCGGTGTGCACATGAATGCCGGATATGACAAGACGGAGGTTGAGAAGATGCGCAACGCCAATTCAAACTACGACAAGCAGGCTAAGGACATTGCCCAAGCGTTGGAACAGCGTACGGAGCAGTCGATCACTGTGAGCGGCAAGCTGAGTGTGCAAGGCGTGGGCTTTATGCCCACCGAGGCGTCTGCGTACATCAAGGTTGCGCAGCTCAAGCTGGCCAACGGCAAATCGCTCAACGTGGTCAACACCGATACCCCCGACGGGGTGCAGGCTGCGGACAACAGGGGCACGGCTCTGCCCACCACCGGACAGAAGCTGAACCTGATCAGCGTAAATTAGGCTGGATGGATTTAGATCAGCGCCGGCGTCATCTTCTGCTTGCGCTTAAATGCAGACTAACAGAACCGCCAATCCATGAATCGATGGGCTCTGAAGTATCTGATGGATCATAGTAATTGTATGGGATGGATGAATCGGGAGATAGAAGTCGCCTGGTAACCCTATAGCCACGCACTGCTGACCTCCTGACGTGCGTGAATGAGGAGTGGGTGGTGTTGCCACCGTGCACATCTTCTTGAGTCTGGAGCCCACTGTAACAACCACACACCACCACACACCACCACACACCACCACACACCACCACACACCACCACACACACATCTTGGTTTCAAATGGATCCGTTGTGGTGTAATTAGGGTTTTTCAGATAGAAAAAAAATTATATTTTCAGCATGCATGCAACGCATTCAACGAAATGCATTAATCAGGTCGGAATGTTACGAATTAATGACCTCGGCACAGTCGGCACAGGGAGGCAGCAGAATCGTTCTGTCCCAGCCCAAAGCAATGGCGCATACACGATATGAGAAATAAATTTATGTACTTTTTGAAAATGTAATGAAGCCAGTCAAGGCTAATGCATATATCAGGTCCACACATTTGCGATTCAGATTTTATAGCTTGCCGGCTTTAGTATCCACCAGATATATCTATATATACCTAGGTAGGTCCGCGGATCAAGCTTTTTTTTCTTGGAATGAATGTATTCCAAAATAAACTCACACAACGATTGCTTGCAGTTCCCTCACCAGTTCCCTTAACAAGGCAGACCTGTTTAACAGCAACTACCGCTGCCTTCCTTGCGGCCTGCTACACACATACGCATTATCGTCACAGGATTGCAAATAAGCCGTAATAAGCCAACCAGCGCAGCCCGCTAGCAGCCTATCTGTCCTGTGTAATTCAATGCAATAGCACGTAACCGCTTATTCAGTTTCGTGCTCTTTTTTGTAGTAATTTATATACTAATCGCGTCAGGATACAGCCGAGCGACGGAGCAGTGATCCGCCGGTCGCTTAGCACAGGATCATACAATGTCATACGTCATATGCAGTCAATAGCAGCACTTTTGTTCGCATTTCCGAAGTATTTATGTTTCACACAGAAATATATGTATACATAAAACACATAAACGCATTAATGAAGTTGCGCATGCATGTAGGTGTCCATGTTCCAACGAAAAGCCCGCCGAATTGCAGGAACACCGACGGAAGCGGAGAGAGCGGGAAATATTTCTGGGTAAGTGGACTGAAGTTAAGTGCTTTACGCAAGAATGAAGCCAACTGGAAGTAAAAGCGACACATCGGCGCGGTAGGTGGGCGGCGATCCCTTTGAGGCCGCATGCCGTCCCGTGCATGGTATTACTTCTGTTGTGCGCTTGTCGATTACTACATGCTACTACTTGCCTGCGCAGTAACGCCGAATTGACTTTGACTTTTTACATACATGCGTAGAGGATGCGGAGTACGTTGGGCTCTCTGAAGGTCAAATACGACAAAAACTGGTCGGCCATCCAAAACGGGTTAGTTAACAAACGAAACTTCGAGCTCATGCCAGGCAGCAAAGGTACGATTTCTGACAGCTTGGCGGGCGCTCTCCCCATATATAAGCAGCTGCAAGTTAAAGCATAAACCTAAGCAAAGTGTTCTGCTTCTGAATCCCAGGCCCTGATTGCGTTGAGTACAACTTGTACCGCTTCAACTGCTGTTGTCGACGACAACAGAAAGACGAACAGGCTACATTCAAGCAATTAATCAAGCAAGATGTCAGTCCGCCAGTTCAAGCTTAACTTCAAGCCCCAGCCGGAACATCAGCTGGCGGAGTATCCCAAGCTGAAGCTTGCTGCTGGACCTACCGAACCGCTGCCTCCCTCCAAGGACCTCGCCCAGAACTGGCCCGTGAAACGTAACCAGTATGACGTGGGCGCCTGTGTGGCCTTCGCCTCCACAGCGGCCATGGACTACGTGGTGCGCACCCACCGTATCATCCCCATAGAGCTGTCACCGAGGTTCGTGTATTACTGTGCACGCGTTGCGATCGACCACAACAGCCCCGATGAGGACACGGGTACCTACACCTCATCGGCTATGGCGGCCCTGAAAGAATTTGGTGCTGCGCCTGAGGTGGGTGGTCACCGCACGCGGTCCTGCGCGTGCTTACATGCAGGGTTATGTGTGCTTGCGGCCCTTTTACATGAAACTACGCAACCAATTCTATGGGCAGATGTGCACGATAGCCGATGCGTGGGTGCGTCACAATTCATCTAAAATGGATGGCAATTGATGACAAAATTGTTTGCAAATGATAAATTGCCGGCTGGATGCCAGGCAATTGCGTTCGGCTGTTCTTAATCAATTGTGTTGACGAAGCACGTACCTGTGTAAATGTGCAGGAGCTGTGCCCGTACGGCACTCGGGGCAATGTCCCGTTTAGCGAGGAGCCCTCGCAGGCCGCCTTCGAAAAAGCCCTTGACTTCCAGGTCTTGAGGAGCGCACGTGTAGGCACAGACACCCGCTCTATGAAGGTCGCCATCGCCGCCGGCATGCCTGTCGTGGCGGGTTTTACATGCTATGAGAATTTGTACGACGACGATGTACAGTCCACTGGCGTCATTAAGACGCCCAAGGGTGACCGCATCGGTGGCCATTGCGTCTTGTTTGTGGGCTACGATGATGCCAAGAAGCGATTCAAGTTCCGCAACTCCTGGGGCGCGAGCTGGGGTGACGCAGGGTACGGCTACCTGCCGTACGACTATCACGAGCGCTCGGATGGGTGGACCATCACGAAGATGGAGGAGAATGGCGCGACCATCGAGCTGCTCAAGAAGCTCGGGCTTGTGGTGGAGAAGCGTAAGTACAGATGTAAATTGCTAGTATCACTTACACAAGATGCAAAGCGCATCAGTTTGATTCCTCTGAATGATAAATGCGTGTCGTCTGCTGGCGGCGGCCACGCAAGGTGTTCACGTGATGCGCGGGGTGTGTGTATACCTAACTTTTGGCTCCAAGGCTTGTGTGTCGTAGCATCTACAGCTGCCAAAAACGTAAACACGTAAAAAGCAATAATTTTATATGGCCAACACAACGCACATGCATGCCTGTTGTTCCCCAGCCTAATGTCCCTGCCTACTACTGCATATGCTTCCCCGCAGCGGTGTGCGTGCCTAGCAAGCATTCGGGCTTGGTGGTCGACCCCACCCGGACAGTTGAACCTGCCGGGGCCGGAGACGGCAGGACAAGCAAGTACTACATGGGGGGTATTGTCGGCCAGAAGCTGCGCCTGCTGTCTCTTCCCCTTACCGCAAGCGAGGAGATGCAGGGCGTGGTGAAGGATTTCCAGACCGGTTATGCAACCACGGGTTCCGCGGGTGTCATAGTTCAGAAGGGTGCATGGGCCGAGTTGACGTTCACGATGACTATGCGGGCCGTGACCTGTGGCCAGATTTCGGACATGGAATCCAAGCTGGTCCAAAACATGAGCGAGGACGAGAAATCCACCTACAAGGAAGCGAAGCAGCACTACGATGGTGGCTTCAACGTACCTGTCCTCAGCTGGTTCGGTGTGCACCTGGGCGCCTCATATGACAAGACGGAGGTTGAAAAGACGCGCAACGCCAATGCACACTACGACAAGCAGGCCAAGGACGTTGCCCAGGCTTTGGAACAGCGTACGGAGCAGTGGATCACTGTGAGCGGCAAGCTGAGCGCGCAAGGCTTGAGCTTCATGCCCACTGAGGCGTCTGCGTACATCAAGGTTGCGCAGGTCAAGCTGGCCAACGGCAAAACGCTCAACGTGGTCAACACCGATACCCCCGACGGGGTGCAGGCTGCGGACAACAAGGGCACGGCTCTGCCCACCACCGGACAGAAGCTGAACCTGGTCAGCGTAAACTAGACTGGATGGATTTAAATCAGCGCCAGCATCATCTCTTGCTTGCACTTAAATGCAGACTGAACCGTAGATGCATGAATTGGTGAACAAGGTGATTTGGTTGGAAAGTTGGTCAGGGAAATTAAAGTTGCTTTGAATCTTCATGCACGCGGTTGGACACGCGGTTGTCTGACGTGTATGTGATATTACACCGAAAACACACATATGTGTGCGGACTGGAGGACGGACGTCTGTGTCATCATCTGGGTTACTCACCGCGAACCCTCTTATTACTTCTTTTTGGTGGCGGCTGTGTACGTGTGTGCCGCGTGGGCCATCAGCGTTGGGCTGACAACTGTGTCGTGTCCTGGATTGATGTCTCAACGATAGTATTTCTGGTCTGTGTGTGCCACCCGCAACTTCTCTTGGAGTTCTTTTATGAAATGGCGGACACATACAACACTAGACTTGAAACACGTGATGATACATGCAACCCAAGCATTATTACGGTGTCGCCTTGGCCCTTAATATTCCTTCCTGGCTCCAAGCGCGCATTTTATCGTCTGAGGTGCACGTCTAGGCAGTCATTATTATTGGCAGCTGCAGCTACAGAGTACATCGTATCATGATTGTTGCCACACGGTATTTGCTGCGGTCAGTAGGATGGAGGCACCGGCAGTCAGTAAACCTGTGAAGCCTTTGTAATTTCTTTTGCAAACGAGCCAACACGCTCCGTCGCCATCATCGTCGTTGTCGTCGTCGTGCATGAAGATGTGGGAAAACGTTTGTTTGGCTGTTTCCGATGGACGGTTCGCCTGATGATGTGGCGACATGCCTTCGCCTGGTGTTACACTTTCTGCTTTGGGTACTCGAACGTCCCGAAGAGTTGGTCCAATCAATCATGCTCAACCAATCATGCTGTGTAAAAATCATCGTTTGTTTGAGGTCTCAGGCACGGCCGCGAACCCCGTCAAAGGAGTCTCATTCCCACCGAGTTGGCGCCTGCAGGCCTACCTTGCATGTGTGTTACATGGCTGGGGGTGCTTGACCCCATACGCCTAGAACTACCTATACACGCCGAAGGCCCAAGGGCAAGACTTGAACACAGAAAAGCCACGAAAAATAAATACCGTACTAGCAAGAGAAGAGAAAACTAGCGCCCAAAGGGCACAACTGAGTTGCGATGAGGCCACATACGTTCCAACATCCTCGCCAGACGGGCTGGCCTCCACCATGCTCTGTAATTGATCGAATCCTTCTACTGCGCGATTATCATTATAAGCTGAGAGTTCAGCAACACGTGCTTTTCATCCGCGACTTGGCTATTGGTGCCACAGCAGCGGCAAATCTGGTGAACATCCCTGGGAACGAGGTGCCTGCCCCTTCGCGTTCTGTTTTGGCTCCTAAACCCAGCAACATAAGTGAAACTGCATTAGCTTACGATGTCTGTTAAATCGAGGAATGAAAACCTTAGCAGGTGTTGGCCACACGACGTCTGCGGCTCTCGAGAAGAGCAGTCACATCCAGGACTTATACCTTGCCATTTGTGTTCCCCGGTTGTTTCCCATCCCATGGGCACTCTTCTGGCTAGACAGTCAGACGTGCATGGCCTACCTGAGTGCCTGCTGGAGTTTCCTCCTTCTTCATGTCTCTCTGCTAGGGTCCCAACCTATGTCGCTGCCCACCTGCATCTCTGCTTGAGTCTCTGCATGCTGAAATCAACTGACAGTGTCCAGGGGACTGCTACGCAAATTGCGTTGTGAAGACTGTTACAAGTCAGGTCTGCACCGGGTAGCTGCTGACGAAATAACTAGCTTGGGACCGAGCCACCTCCTTGCCTGCACACGGTGGTGCTTTGTACAGAGTGCAACCGACACTGCCGTACCGATCAACCCCAAGTCAAATACGCACCACTGCCGTTATAAGGCGACATAGCCCGACCATTACGGACCAACCTAAGTACAGTAGGATGACTACGGATCTCCGTTGGTAGCCCTAGCCTGGAGTGGCGCAGTACCGCTCAGAGCCCCTTGATTGGGCGTCCTCGAGCTTGTACATATGTGTTTGGGGCCATGCATGTCGCTGCTGGCTGTTTCACTTAGTTGCCGTGATGAGGGGTAGGGGGGATTCACGTTGGATACAAGTGCTTTTTTTAGAGCACGTGTCTCTGAAGGCGGAATGGGAAATGAAAGAAAGCCGCTTTGCAGTCCAGGCAACTGCATTTTCTGGTTGGGTGGTGATATGCTCTCTGTCCGAGGCCAGGATACTCTGCTGCCTGCCGTCCTCATCGTAAAAGTTACAAGTTACAAGTTCCGCACACAAGTGCGGGCGTGTCCGTAAAAGCCGGGGGTCCATGGACGTTGTATTGGTATTGATGCGGGTACGCGGGAGGTCATCTTCATTCTCCCTCGTCCGCTTAATGGAAAAATGGAAGAGATGCTGTATCGTGCACGAGCATAGTACTAGACAGACTTATCGTGACGGGCCGCCGGTGAGACTGCGTGGTATGGGGCACGGCCATCAGTGCTGTCGACGCGACCATCGCCCTAAGCTGCTCGTATATTGCGTATGGCACAGAGCAGCTCAAAAGTTTACATCTCCTTAAGCCAGCTAGTCGTCAGCGGTAACCGAGCTTTGATGCTGTCATTATGGTGATGAAGGCTTATGCAGGCTTAGGCACGCGCAGCCGGGGTGTGGGTGTCGGTGCGCGTGTGCGTGGATTCTGCTACTGATGATACTTGCAGATGTTTCCTAGTTTGTTTGAATAATGGGTCTGGATATGTCGCTCAAAAACTGTTTACCCGGAAACCACAGGGCACGTAGCTAGCAGCCGCCGCTGCCGACTGAAATGCCTTTCCACAAACGCTTGTCCTGATCCAGAAGACATTTAAGAAAATGCCGTAAGGTTCATTTCCGGGACACATTTTAACTGACGTTGGAATCTTGTTATTGCCATCTATCACATGTCTTACTTTTCCTGAATATTACTTCACCAAATATTCAGTATTTCTAGTAGATTTCTTATTTCAGCCGAATATTCAGTAATCCTTGTGATCTATCAGTGTCAGTTAACGTTTCTGCTGATTCCTTAAATCCTGCTACTATTGATCCGCGAGTTGATTATAATAACCGACAGCAGCAGTGCAGTGCAGGCGCGATCCCATTTGCGTATATGATTTTAGCTTTGTGAGCTTTTGCCGCCCGACTTCCACTTGAACTTCACCCCGTTTCTTTTTTCTCTTACATACAATTTCTTCTCATACGTGCATGGATACATGGCGGGCATAGTTCACATTCCATATTCATACAATAGATGCGAGTTTTGTCAGCAGCATTCACAGCAAACGAGCTGAAGAGCTTTCGGCGCGGGTACGAACGTCCCGCGAACTACCACCTTCCTGCTTACGCGGCTTTTTTTAGGTACTTGTAGCAGGCTCCCGTTCACCATGCTACTGTCAAGCGACTACCACGGAATGGCTCCATGTATAGGATGTCAAGCTTGTCGATCCTTTGCGTGTGTTAGTTAGTTAGGACGCGCGCTGTTCGATCAGCTGATTGTGGGTCACATGAACGATTCCAGTCCGACAAAAATGCCGCCCGCCACCCGAAGGTTGGCGGAACCAAAGCCTGTCGTACCGTACAAATATAATGACATTCATTGGACCTTCGCGCATTAATGCCATTACTGCATGCCACTGCCCGTTCCCGCCGTTGCGCACAAGAAGTGCTTTCACGTGGCGGCATTCTCTATTCCTTTATTTGTTTCGCATCAACCGCGAAATCCATATCGATGGGCCGGTCTCGAGACATTATCAGCTTCCCGCTGGCGCTCTGCGCCATTGCCATGAGCGTCATTTTGACTCCTCCAGGTAATTTACTTTTTATTCCTTATTACTGGGAATAAGAGTCTGCATGGAGCGAACTATAAATCTCAACGGCGAGTCGATTGCATTGAGCGATCTAGCAGCATAGGACCAGCAGCTAGCCGATAATAAACTACTTGTGCGCCCGCTGTATGTGTGAAGCCGAACTGAGATACGTATGTATCTTCGTATATTTGAGGATGTTGTTGACCGACCAACAACAACACACCGGCAGCCGCATGTTTGCGTGCAGGTGCTGCAGGCGCTGCTGGCGCCACGGTTGTACACGAACAGCAGGAAGCTGGCATCACTACTATTACCACGACCACGACAATAGTAATGCATAATCCCCATCGGAACGCTGCAGAAAAGTTGGCTGCGGCAGCGCAGCAACAAAACTCCTCCGAGCCGCTCAAAGGCGGTGTGATATCTACAGATACTGTAAACTGCGCCATGTTCGTGGGGCGATGCGGGGCTGCAGCCTACCAGGCTTACAGAAGAGGCCAGCCCTCCCTTTTATTCGCTTGTGCATCACGCCGAGATGTATGCGCCTGTGTAGACGCTTTTGGAATGCCACTTTGGGGGTTCTTGAGGTCTCTTTGTGATGGCCCGGACAACAGGCTCACCCTTGGAGCCGATAACAACAGTAATGACACCGTTATTGAAGGTATGTATCGTATGTACGTGTTCGTACCTGCCTACTCGCTCACGTACGGAAGTACGTCGCATGTAGGGTGAACGGTGTTGTTGCTCCTTTGCCGCAAACGCTGCCTGTATACAAACCTCCTGTACATAAAACCCTTTAAATGCCTTAAACTATAGCATTAAGGCCTGCATGTGTGTTACGTTGGTTTCTTAATGTGTGCCCAAATGGCGCAGGCGGCTGTCCTGCTGGCTACGACCGGATCCCAGCCGATGGGCCGTGGTGCTACTCTCGTGTCTGCCCCCCCACCTACAGCCTTATTGAGTCTACGAGCGAGGACGATCAGAAACGGTGCTATCGTGACTGCGATCTGGGCTGGGAAGACCGTGGCACGACGTGCTACGTGAGCGCCCATATGTACAAGAAGGACTGCTGTTGCTCCGTGTACGGCTGCTGTGGCTGCAATGGTACTTACATAGATACAGGATGCGAGTGTTATAGGTCCAGGGGCGAGAGACAAAAGGAGTCCGTACTCCGTACAACCATCTTAGCAGTTGATGAGTAGGTAGCAGAAGCCCGATCGGTGGTTGGACTGGCGTGGCGTGTATTGCATCAACAGCAGGCTAAAATGGCAGACACAACTGATCATGTAAGCAGTAATTGCATTGTGTGTGATGTATGTACGGCGATGCGACGTGGGATAAGGGCTCTGAGGAACCCTCGTGTAGCAGCACACATAGTCAGAGACACACACAGACAGACACACAGACACAGACACACACACACACACACACACACACAGACACAGACACAGACACAGACACACACACAGACACAGACACACACACAGACACAGACACAGACACAGACACAGACACAGACGCAGACACAGACACAGACACAGACACACACAGACACACACAGACACACACAGACACACACAGACACACACACACACACACAGACACACACACACAGACACACACACAGACACACACACAGACACACACACAGACACACAAGGGAATGGCCACACTGGTTAGGGAATCCTCACCACAACCCCGTCAGTACCTTGAGAGCTTTTAGGGATCCTAGGACGCCGAGGAGAAGGATGCGGAGAGGCTGGTGAAGAAGTGGCTGAGCACTCTGCCCATGTGGGCGAGAGCTCAGCCGCCTCTAGGAAGAGCCTGAGGTGCTAACAAGCAGTTCAAAGTTGGAGGGAACGAGAGCGACCGGAGCGAGGCGCCTAGGTACCTTGAGCTAATGGCAAGCGGAAGAGGTAATTGTTGTGTGGCTGTGCGGCTCATGGTGTTTTGAGGCTCAGGGTAGCTTTCAGGCAGCTGACTCTTGAGGCTTTTCTGCTGGTGCAGGACCTGCAGGTGTCGGTGCAGGACCTGCGGGCAGTTCGGCGTGTGGAGCCCTTTGGCGTGGTTTCCCTGCCGGGATGCTCGGGCCTGGGCAGTGAACTGACCTCCTGAGGGGGAGTGCTGCTTTAGACCAGCTTTCGTGGGTGCGAGTGCTGCACAGCCCTCCGCCGCCTCGCGTGCGCGCTTCCTTGCCCTGCCGTGTGCTCACGCCTTGCTGCTGATGCAGTATGATGGTATGAAGCCACCTACACGTCTTTCTGCGTCATCTATAGCAAGCTTCCAAAGTCAGTAATCCTGCACGGATACGGACAACCAACGACATCAGCTGCCGTACAACGTCCGCCATTTGCCTCTTTGCATTCCACGGGTACCGTATCCGGACGTGACGTACCGTTTTTTCTCGTATTGCCTTCAGCGCTGAGATCAGGCCGCGCCAAACTCGACCCAACCCACATCTGACATACCCAGCATGATGTGGAATTGTAACACAGCAAAGGCGTAACCCGGGATGCTCAGATGGGCCTTGTGTCGTTACAGGTATCGAGACCAATTGTGGCAGCTGGCCCCCGTGGAAAGGCATCCTCAACCTCTCAAGATCCTAGCAGAGCGCCGTTGCGCACATTTATAACCAACTGTGTGCCGTACTGTACGGCGGGGATCCGTTTATGAAACGTCTGCTTGAGTGCTGTGGAGCTCCATCCTGCTCAATGTGTTCAACACAGGTGTTTGAGAACGAGCAGTGATCCTTTCCAATACCAAGCACTGTTCTGCCTTTTCATTTCACCCACCATTTTTTTTGCTTACACATCTCTAGCCCCCCAAACCCCTCCCAAGGTACAGTCGCCACCATTTTGCCATCTACCTAATCGCCACACGCAGCACCGCAGCGCGCCATCAAGCCCTGCGACCTATAGCTAGGAGTCCACATTGCGAACCACGCGGAAAGCAAAAGCCCACTCAGGCATCAGGTGCACATACAGCTAGTTGCAGCAGCTAGTAGTAAGCTGTAAAACCCTACGTGAGACGGGTTTGGGGCCCCTCGGGCTGACAACCCACCAACGTCTGACAACATACCCGGCTATGTATCGGTGAACACCTACCCCTACTATACACGGTGCCAGCGACGACTACACACACACACACACACACACACACACACACACACACACACACACACACACACACACACACACACACACACACACACAAATCATGGAAACAGCCGCACCCCAGAACAGAGATTAGTCCAGGTACTTGTATGTACCTCCTGCTGTGTTAGTGTTTGTAGTACTGTGCTACAAATATGTATGTAACAACACAATTCGTACAACGCGCTCCATTCAAATCGTCACTCACTACCTCTAATCCGCCTCCCCGTCCCCGTCCTCCGCCCAGTACTCATCGTCGTACGTCTCGTCGTACTCATCGTCGTACAGCTCCCCCACAGGGCAACCCGCCGCCAGTTTTGCCCTCCAGGACGCCACTGCCTTGGCGGTGCCCAGTAGGGCCTTCTTCTGGGAGGCCAGTGCCACCAGTGCTAGCCGCTCGGGGCTGAGGGGGGGAGGGGGGAAGGGGGAAGGGGGGAGGGGGGGAGGGGGGAGGGGGGAAGGGCCAGGAAGGGTTTTGGGACTTCCATTCAAAGCCAGTCGCTCTGGCCCTGCAGATCCAATCAGCCGTGTATGATTGATCCGCAATGACCGCCCGCCTCTTAACTGCCATACTTGGGGTTATAGCGGTTTGAGAAACGGCTCATTTTCCCTGGGGGCCTCCTCGAGCCCCTTCCTCTCCCCTCTCCTCCCTTCCCCTCCCTTCCCCCTCCCTTCCCCTCCCCTCTCCTCCCCTCCCTTCCCCCTCCCTTCCCCCTCCCTTCCCTCTCCCTTCCCCTCCCCTCTCCTCCCTTTCTCCGCCCTCCTCTTACCCAACGACCCTCTCCACGCCCTCCCTGCCCTCCAATCTCGCCAGGTCCTGCTCCAGGGAAGTCGGGAACCGCGCCAACGCCGCCTCCACGTAAGCCCCCAGTGCCGCCAGCAGCGCTCCCTCCGTCGCGGCGCTGGAGGGCAGTGCCAGGGAGCCCATCACCCGACATGCCAGCTCCACATCTCGATCAGTGGCCTTGAGCCGCCAACCTGGGGGGGGGATGACGCGGGTGTGGCGGTGCTGGCGGGAAACGGGCAAGGCAATGTGGACGGAAATACATACAGACGGACGCTCGCACACTAAACTACATATCTACACATTCACATATGTATGTACATATGTATACATATATACATATACATATATACATATACATATATCGCGTATACATACATCTATATATGTATGTATACATACACACGGACACGCTTGACACACTGGAGATCGCTTCGGTATATGAAGTTATTCTCGTGTACCACCAAACCGGCACAGTCCCCGCATCACCGCAGCTCCGAAAGAGAGGTTATCATCATCATCATCATCATCATCATTAAATCAGCCCCCTCTCTCTCTCTCTCTCTCTCTCACGTCTCTCGTCTCACCGGCTCTCACCAGCTCCACGTCCGGTGCCAGAGCCGCCCGTAGGTAGGTCAGCGAGGCGGTGTCCGGACCCTCCTCCCCCAGCGCTAGGCGACAGCCCTCGCCCTGTACCGCGGCCAAGGCGGACAACAGCGCCTTGTTGCGGGCGCTGCGGGGGGCCGCTGCGGAGGGGCCGGGGGACGGACGGTGGGTCGAGGCGGGGAGGGGATGTGTACGGGTGGACGTGAAGAAGGAGGAGAAGGTTGGGAGGTTTGGCGGGGAGGGGAGGGAGAGGGGGTAAAACACACACACATACACACACAGATAGAGAGGGGCCCTCCCGGGGTATTGGAGGTAGGGGTAAGAGGGGCAATGAGGGTTTCTTACATCATGATGTAGATAGCGGCCAGCTGGATTGCTAGCTGCGAAGGAAGGAGCGGAGGAAGGTGTGAGGGAGCAAAGAAGGAGTGGAGGAGACATCGGACCCTAGTACCACATGAGGAAGCCCCGTGCAGGTCATCAACACCCTAATAACCAGTAGGCTCCGAAACCACCGTGATACGTGGTACGTGATGATGATGATGATGATGATGATGCCAAGGGAACAGTTCACAGTCTACTCGGTCTCAACACCACCAGATCACCGGGACAGGTACCGAGATCGATCCAGATGACCCACGATCCCACTCTCCTCCAGCCTTTCTCCCGCCCTTTCTCCAGTATAACCTTCCCTCGTAAGCCCCACCCTAGGTGTAAAACACACGAACCAACAACACGTACCGCCACTCGCGGCCAGCACTCAGATCCGCTCCCCCACCACCACCACACACACACACAACTCACCCACTTCTCCCGGGTCCGCGTCGAAGCGGTGTCGCTGCCACCAGCCCCAACCCAACGAGGAACTGGATCCGGATCTGGATCCAGATTCGGATTCGGATCCGGAACCAGTGGCGCCCTCGTGCTGCGGCTGCAGCTGCTGCTGCCCCTCATGTTGGTGGTGACCGTGAACTACCGACGGTGCTCTATCCCCAACCCCCGCCTCTCCTGCCTCCGCCACCACCACAGCTTCCGATACACCCACAGGCGCCTGTGACGGATGTGGCTCAGCGGTCTGAGCCTCTTGCTGCGACAGCGCAGGTGGATGGTGTGTTGTCGTCGGGCCCGTTGTCGCCCCACTTGACGACGACGAGGAAAAGGAATTCGACACAAACGCTTGCGGCGGTTGTGGTTGTACTGTTGTTTGTTGTGGTGGTTGTGGTTGTGGTGGTTGTGGTTGTGGTGGTTGTTCCTCCATTCCAAAGTCCAGAAACAAATCCACTGGCGAGAGGTGTGGACCGTGCGAGTCCGCCACCCGCTCCCCCACCCGGTAGCTCCTGTGCGCGGACAGAGTCACCTCACCCAGCTCGCTCTGGTACCGGGCACAAGACTCGGGACCTGGGCGCGGCGGGGTACGGCAGGAGGGGTACGGCAGGAGGGGTACGACGAGCCACAGAGGCGAGAGGTAACGGAGGGGCGTGATGCAATGTGGTTTGGGTGGCGCACGTATGTATGTACGTACGTGCGGATCGTGCTGGTGAGAGTCGGTGGGTTTTAGGGTTTAGGAGGATTCAAAGGGAAAAGAGCACATCAAAGGTGGTTCGTATGTACGGCTGCAGTACACGTGGAGTCGGCATGGGTGTGGAACTGCATTGAATAAAAGAAGCACGCGCGGCTCTAGTCGGAGAGTTAGGCCAGGTAAGCAGGGGCTGCGAATAGTCCGTATGTATGTAAGTTGAGAAAGGGAAACGGAGGCTGCGCCAAGGCTTCCTTTCCTCCAATACGTGAGATCGGAATTGTGGTCCCATTCTCCCTTCTCCCATTCCTCTATCTCTCTTCCTCCTCCCCTCTCCCTCCCCTTTCTCTCCCTCCCTCCCCCCTCTTCCCCTCCCCCCTCTTCCCCTCCGACCCTCTCACTCCCTCCCCCCTCTCTCCCCCTCCTCCCTCCCCCTCCTCACCCGCCTCACTGCAGTGTCCCAGGCAGTCCGCCCAGGGCACCAGCACCAGCACCTCCTCGCAATGGCCCCCCCAGGTGCCCCAGTACCCCATGTCCCCCGCCAGCGGCTCCTCCTCGTCCAGATCCAAACGGAAGCACCGAGACAGCAACACAGCAGCTGCCCAACCCACAGAGGCAGACGTCACCAACTCGGACTGAGCGCCGGTGTGGCCGGTGAGGAATTTGTTTTGGGAGGAGGGAGGATGTGGAGAGAAGGAGTGGGGAGAATGGGGGAGATATGGGCATCACGGGGAAGGATGCGGGGGAAAAGGGAATGATTGCGTGCAAGAATTATACGGTAGTAAACACACAGTGGTACATTGCTGGTAGCGTGTGCGTGGTTGGGTGAATTGGTTGGGCATCGGAAGTAGCCCCCCTGCCCCCCACTTCCTCCCCCCCCCCCCGGCCCCACAAAACGTGCGTCCAAAAACCCCACATCCCACATCGCTTAAATCACCTGCCTCACCCCCTCCCTGCCTGCCTGACTCACCCCCGTGTTCATACGGTGCTCAGCCGCTACCGCCAGATCGTTGGCCCCGGCCACCAGCAGCGCCTCCGTGTCCTCCAGCACCTGGGACTGGCGCTGCTCCAGGGTGGCGGTCAGCGGGGAGCCCCTCAGCCAGGTCAGGCGGTCGGGGCCCCACAACAGGGGGTGGAACGACTGGGGGGGGAGAAGGGGGAAGGGGAAGGCCAAGGAAATGGGCGGTTGTGGGCGGGAAGGGGGATGGATTTGAAGGGACATTAGTTGCGAAGATGCAAAAGATGCAAAAGTAAAATATACGTGAGTGCGAGAAAGAGAGAATTGATTGTGTAAGAAGGACATGGTAGTTTGCACTACGAGCAAGCGGGTTTCGGAGCCGAGGCGAAGAGAAAATACTGTTGGGAGGGAAGGAGGGTCGGACGCTGGGGAGGCGTACCCTTAGGCTCCATGCTTGCGCTAGCATAGCAAGTAAATAGTAAAGTAAATCCACTCTTTATCAACCGGATCCAAATCCACCAACTGCTGCCAACCAACTCAAAAATAACCAATCACGGTTGAAATGAAATTCTCTCACTTTCTAATCTGAACCCAACCGCTCGTATAACCATGCCAACCTACTCCAACCACCTGTTTACCAACCATAGCCAAACTACCCATCATCGAACTATCCACCATTAACTCGCAGCGCTCACCCACCATATCTTGGGGCAGAGTGTCCAGGTAGGGAGCCCAGAAGCTTCGAGAACCCAAAGCCCTTTCACACAGCAGGTGCAAAATGAGGGACTGCCACTCGTTCAAACCCGCCTCCCGTACTGTACGACCACATGCCTCGCTGGCGCGTGCCGTGTCCTGGCTCATCAGCAGCCGGCGAGGAACGCGTACGAGAATCTGGCCGCGGCGTACGGGCTCGTCCGCGACGAGAGAGTACGAGCCACTGAGGCGGTTGGATGGGAGGGGAAACGCATGAAAGGGGTGAAGCAGTGGGTGGTTACGAGGGGGGAAATAAGCGCGCGGAGGAGCACCTGCATGGGCCATGAAATGTTAACGGTGGAACGAACTGGTGACGAGGAGGGAGCGTGCATGTGGTGAAAAGGGGTGAGGTAGGCGGAGGACGAGTACCCATGACATTCAGCACAGGCTGCAAAAGGATCCTCGCGGTGGCGAAGTCAAAAACACTTACTCGCTTCGCTGCACGGGTGTCAGCTGCGTCGGCAATGTTTTACTGTGCTCCAGAACCCAGGCCTTGAGCCGAGCTGCGCGAGGATCGGCGGCTCCGGAGCCGCTGGCCTCTGCTAGCGCTTCTACGCAGGAGGGCCCGGCGGCGGAAGCGCAGGCCAAAAGTGGACGGGGGGTGAAGCGGCTCGCCAAGCACCTGCTGTGAAAAGCTTCTGATATTTGAATAGCGTTTCTTTTGTTTCGAACTAGGGAGTTCACATGTGGTGAAGTTGTTACTGTATGCGGCCGAGCGTGTCTCTCAGGTTGCGGTGCTGTGCGCCTAAAGGAACAGGGTCTAGGCCCCAATTCTGATAAGGATAATGCCCACATAACGAGTCTGTACAGATTGCTTAGGTGCTTGCAAGACGCCAAGAAGTCAGGGTTGAGGGTCCAAGGGTCCTGCGCCGCAGGATGCAACACTGCAATTAGTGCGGCATCACACTTTGATACTGGTTACATATGCTTGTAGTATCAGTGAATATCGTGCGTGCTACCGCATTTGTTGGCGGGTTGCGCTGCATAATTCCGTTACCGCTAGGATGTTATGGCACCGGAAACGTAACCGACCTTTCCTGCTGCACTTCAACGGAACAGTTGCACGAGTAAATAAAACATGTCAGTCATGAGAGTATTTGCATTTGTTTGATCTCTTTTCCTTTGCTTGCAATTCACATCCTCCTTTCGGAAACGCGTCACACCTGAGCTTGCCTTACAGCATTAAATTCGTTAACCTTTCACAATGAAATTTTAAAGGATTTCTCAAGTGCGTTGTTTGGGAATATAATTGAAAGAGCTGCAAGCAGGCACCTCAGGATCCCCGAGTATGCACCGCTGTCTACATCACGGTGGAGGAGTAGGGCGAAATCCTGGATTGTGTTTTTCTTCTGGAACCTTGGCTGCATTCTTGGCGCTGGTGATCGCGCAGGTAGGGTTTGTTGGCGCCCATCTTCCCAACGCGTCCGCGACGCTATGTATTCCTTCCCGCAATTTCAGCTTAACCAACCTTGCTTACTTTCATTGTGCAACCATACCACACGATGCCCATCACTCTTTTCCGTGCCAGGTCACTTAAACTACTTGATGAACCCCCCGGCCTGTCTCCTTCCCCTTTTTCTCACACCAACCAACCATTCCCACAAACAGCATGAGAGCCCTCTGTAGCAAAACCAACATCCATTTTCTTTCCCAGATCTCTACGTATACCCACACCTTCTTGACATCCCCCATCCAAAGCCCGCACGCGTTTTACGTCCAGCGCCCAGCATCCCACACACCCACATTGCGTCCATGCTCTCAAACGTACCCCCATTACTTGAGCTACTTACTACCGCAATAAATTCCCGAGGCTCTTACACCTTTCCCCATCCCTCCCTTTTGTTGTCGCCAGCCCTGTCTGACCATCACGCTAACTCCCCACCCTGACTGTGCGGGAAGTCCGTGCGGTGAAGCCGACCACCAATGTCGCTCCGCCAAAGATTGCAAAACGGAATGGGACAGCTGTCCACTGGGTGCCGTACAGGTGAGGGCCACCGGGGGGGGGAGAAGAGGGGCGCACAATTAACGACACGCTATAAAGGGCAAAGACGCGCTGTGGATTTGGCGGCTTCGATGCTGCCTTTGGGATACTTGGCAGTGCAGTGGACTTGGGAAGCGCTTACTGCTGCTGAAAGCGATAGAGCAAGGACGGGGAAACAGAACAACGGCGGAGCAGGTCGGGGAGGTGAATAGGCCGGGACGCAACCGGAGCTAAACGGGAACCTAAAAGAAAGGGGGAAGGGAGGAGGACAGGGAGGAAGGCGGGGATAGTACCAAGGCGGGGATAGTACCAAGGCGGGGATAGTACCAAGCACCACGCAAGCAGGCAGGGGGTTGTGGGGGATCTCTGTCGTGATATGCCAGTGATAATGATAATGAATGATGGGATATGATGTAGTGTGGTTTTATCGGGATATGGTGTGTGGTGTGGTGTGGAATGCTAGGCCGAATGTCGCACCCTCCATGAGGACCCTCTTCGCATCTCCCCCTCTTCTCTCTCCCCCTCTCCCAACCCCCAAATCACCCCCGCGGGCCGCTTCCCCCTCAGCTCGGGAATGCCACGCAGGCGGTGGACTCCAGCGGCACATGCCCCTGGACCAATTGCAGTGTGGGGGGGTGTGAGGCGGGATACGAGGCGATCAACTCCGAGGTAGGCATCACGGCTTCAAGGTCTCACTTTTTCTCATCCACCCGAACAGTTGCGTGCCTCATTCCCGTATCCACCTCTTCGCCTCTCTTACCCGTTGTGACCCCTCCCTCCCCTCCCCTCCCTGGTCAGTTCTGCTTCTTGTACTCTCCTTCCTTGGCAGCAGCTTCACTCGTTCACGTGGTTCGTCTTTTCACCCCCGCGTCTCCCCTCGTTCGTTCCCACAGATTTGTCTGGATTTGCAGCACTGCCCGGAACATCTGGGTTTCTGTCGTAAAGAGCAGTGTTGTCCTCTAAGAACTAGCGTTATGTGCTGTCCGCTGCTGCCCTGCAACGTGACGTACGACGAGGGAGACGATCCACGGCAGTTCGCAGCCCAAGGCGCAGGCGAAGGAGGTGGCAAGCAGTCCCACGGGCCGCTCGTGGCGCTAATCGTCATTGGTTGTTTGCTGCTGGCGGGCTGTACGACAGGCATCGTACTGTGGTGCTGCGGCCTTTTGCCGGACCTGCACAACCTTCGAATCCGGGTACGAACATTATGCGCTTTATGTACGGTACTTCAGTTGTACGGTTAGGCATACGGAAAGGCAGCAAACCACATCAAGGGTTATGCAGGTCGTGTCTATGCGATGGCTTGGGAATTAGCGCTGCAGGGGCGCTAGGTATGCCGCTGATGTGTGACAACGCCACACATAGCAATAGCCGTGGCGGGCGACCCGCGAATTGCAAGGGGTGTGTGTCCTTGTACCCTAATTTCCGCCTTGTTTTTTCAATAAAACCCTGAACCCTAAAACCCTAAAGTACCTGCGAGGATGTCGAATATGTTCACCCATTATCGGTTCAAGCTATCGTTGCGAACGCGGTGTTACCCCGAATGGTATGTCTTGGCCCGCGCCCCGCGCATCGCGAATCCATGACCGGGAACCCGGCCGCCACTCCAACCGCCTCTGCAATCGCAACCACATGCAGAATCTCACGTCATACGAGCCCATCTTCACCGGCCAGCCGTACACACCAAACATGGGCAGCCACCGCCGAAGTCACGCAATGCCGCCGGCAAGCACTGACGACATTCCTTGGAACCGCTTCTGCGCCGCCGTCATGGAAGCTAGCCGCCGGCTGCTGTACGGCAGACGCTACATCGAGGAGTCGGCCAGCGCCGCTGCCGCGGCGGAGCGCTACCGCACACTCAACTCTCTGGGTCGCTTCCGGGGGCCGTCCACTGCCGCCAGTGGCGGCGCCGCCGCCGGCGATACTGACAATGAAGTAGAGCGAGGATGGCCGCCAGGCAAAGGCCCTGCGACCCCGGGGTCGCTCGCTTTATCGCCGTACTTAACCAGCCGGCATAAGGCCCAACAACAAGATGACGACCTGGGAGTTGACGAGGTGTTCACGCTGGAAGATCTTGGCGCCGACAACGCCGGGATGACGCCGGTAGCTGTGGCGGCGGCGTGGCGACCTTCTGCGGCTGTGCAATTGCCTGTCAGCCGGTCAGCCGTGGTGGCAGCAACCGTTGGTAGCGCAATGAAGCCGTCGCAGCCGCTGCGCGCCAGCAGCCTTGCCCCCGCTGCCTCCACCACGGCCCCTCCTCCCGCGGGGCCTTGGATGTTGCGGAGCCGACACATGAGCACCACCAGCGCCACCGGGGGCCTTAGTTCAGGGGCGATACCGGCGCCGATGGCTGTGGAGCTGAGCGGAGAGCCAATCAGCCGTACGTCCGCCGCCGCCACGGCCGCAGGGACCGGGATCGTCAATGACGGGACGATGACCACACCCCCGGGACAAGCTCTTCTTTTAAGGTTGAATCAGTTTCAGCACGGTAATAATGACGGGTATGGTGGTGGAAATCTGTACGGCGGTGGCGGTGGCCATGACGTTATCCACACACGGCCGCTGGCGCTGGGGGACGGTGGGGGTGACGACGACGACGCGGCGGAGGTACCGCCCGAAGATGTGGACGCGCCGCTGCGATGGTTACCAAGTCCCCAGATAACCGGGAGTTAGGAACGACCCGTGGGTTGTGTAAGGTAACCACTAGCCAGCAGGTGAAAAGCAAAAGGCAACTTCTCTTCGTGGCCGTTTCCTTTCATATTTCTTCGCCACATCGTCACAAGGGCTTTTGTTCTCTCATTGTACGGTGTACTACCATACTAGGTTCCTGACGTCAGCAGGGTTGTAGCACCACCGGGCGATGCGGTTTTAACAGCTGCGCAGCAATCTTGTGAGGGTGATGGCGTTATCAGAGCAAACCACCATTGGGCTGGCAGCAGCTATCGCTCAAGTCCCAATCAGGCAGGGTAGGATAAAGGGATCCAAAGGTGACGGTTGACGGTTGGCAGTTGGTTCAGATCAGGTCAGCGCTGGTAACTGAAAGTGTATTCAGTACGATTAAATGCTTGGAGGGGAATCTGGCCAGGCGACTTATTGAGTGACCGATCAATTGGAAGAGGCAGGATGCTGCCCGGCCGTGGGGTAGGGAGAGGAACAGCGGTGTATAGACGGCTTGGATCTTAACGAATCGGGCCATTGGTGTGGCTTCATGCAATCCCCTTCACCCATGGCCAGTAAGAGGTTATAGATCCTAGTAGCTGGCGTGGCCTTGTAGATTGTGCGGAATGGAAGGTTGGGGAAAAGGATTGGGGAATGGAGGATGGAGAATTGTATCTCCAGGGCCACAGAGGCCCCTTCAGTTCAACTGGCGGTGTGGTGGAAGGGGAGGAAGTACCCGTTCCTGAAGGGATGGAGTTGCGGGGGTTAGAGAGGAGCATGGTGGGTATCGGGCAGCGGAGGCTGTGAGAACTGATTAACAAGCTCTCACCGGTGTGTACCCTACTGCACAGGAGAGCAGTAAAATGAATGACGTCTGCTCTAGTTCGCATACATTGCATGTGCATGTGTGGAGGTGGGAAATTGCTGTCTACTTGCTTTTAATGCGCTGCTGAGCCCCATGAAGGCGCACATGCGAAGTCGGTGGATTACATTTCTCATTATTTTTTTGGTAATTTCTGGTAGCAAGTGAAGATTACTTACAGGCTCCTTTGCTACGCATGTGGATGAAATGCGAGGGAAAAATCGAACGTACGTCAACGCATGAGGCGGAATTCCATCGCTACAATCAAGTATTATATCAATTTCGCTGTGCCTAATCAAGGTTATCTATCTATCCAGCTAATGACCTGTGGCGGTGAAGATAAACTTTTACTGCATGAACTGCAAAAGGAAATCCTACGTTGACCCAGCGTATCGCATGCCATCTTTACACGGCGGTCGCCAAAGTCCTGCCTGTTGCTCGCACAAGCCCTCTTTGCTCACCACCGAACGCGGTATTCACTCGGTATCGCCGCGGGTCTGTGGGTCGATGAATTGGCGGCCTCCTCTGGGTTATACTTAGGATGGGCTGTCAGTCACCCGCCCGCCGGTCAATATAACGGCTCCCCAAAGCTCCTCTCCCTCCTCCAGCCACGTGATGCAGCTTTTGTGGCACACGGGATGCCGTATACACACGTCAGCAGCAACGTGGCAAAAAGCTGCGGAGGCCGCGCCGATGTTTGAACGGGCGACGTCATGTAAGTACTACCCAGGAGCCGCCAACTCAGTTAACCCCGACTATAGGGCTAAAACCCTAGCCAATAATGCAAGAAAAAAGCATACATCGTTCCCGTGCCACCATTTTGATTTGGCATCCTCAGCCAACGAGACGCCAGTATCATGGCTACGGCCACGGGTACGTGATACACTCTCTCGTTCATTACTGCACCAACGACGACATTAAGGCAACGGCCGGCCTTTTTACATCGGCGTTACGACGGTTTGCTTTGACTGTCACGACGACGGTGGCGCTGGCAACGGCAACTCGCAGCTTGTGTCGCAGTTCTCCGGCGTCGTCGCCAACTTGGCTGCTATGCCCAGCAGCTGATTCAAGTCCGCATGATCTCCGGTGGCCTTGTCGTAGTGGGTCAGAACGGTACGGTTGCCCTCGAACATGAACAGACCGCCCTGCTGGAAGGCCTGCAAGGAATCAACATCAACATCAATTAAAAACACATTCGTGTTCTTGGGAGAAGTGGCAGGGGGTTTTATGTTATGGTGTGATGTGAGGATAGGTGGCGTTCGGTTATGCATAGCGTTGCAGAGTTTGAGGGTCTTAGGGTGCACGCTATAAACTGACAAGATTGCTTCAATTACTGCTGCTCATATCAAAATGCTTCCCCCGATATTGATTCGTAGGTCCAATCGCGGCAACTGTGACTTTCAGCCGTGTCCCAACGCTATTCGCCTGTGCCGTTTCCAACTGACCCGCCAAGTCACAATAAGGTCATGGAGCTGTGTCAGGGCCTGACTTGGGACTTTCGGCCGTCTAGCACCACATCCAGGTAAACCCATCCCGCAAGCACACACACGCCAAAATAGAAATGCGCATGAGTTTTGCCGTGCGAGTGTCCGCGCGGCACGCAAGCCTACCTGGTCGCTCTTGGGCGGTATCCACGGCTGCCAGCGCTTCAACACGTCCTGCAGGTCTCCGGTTCGACCCATGTCCATGCGGCGCTTGATAGCAAACGGCGTGTCCACTGAGAAGAAGGTGGCGCCCACGCCCTTAACCAGGCCGAGGGCGTCGTACAGCGCGTTGTCCGGGTCAGCAAACAAGCAGTCAGCGGGGAAGTCGGTGACCTGCGGGAAGAGCGTAAAGAAAGCTGAATGGGATTTGGGAAGGATGGGGAGCCTTATGCTCTATGGGCTTTTCAATGCGTGCGTATATTCAGCGTGGACCCGGAGCGGCTGGCCCATGGGGCGCTGCGCTATAACCTCTTGGTAACCAGACAGCAGACGTATCAAAGAGGAGATCACGCATACCGTAGTTGCCGACTTCAAAATGCATCCGTGTCCTATTCATCAATTGTCGACATTAAAGCTCACCGCAACGAAGTCCTTCGACCGGGCATGCGTTCCGATGGAAACCAGGAACAGCTTGATGCCCATACTATCAAGCCGTGGCTTCACATCACGTCGGAGCTGGATCGCCAGCTCCCTAAACGTCGTGGCAAGGAAAGAAGAGTGGCTAAGCAAGCTGGAACATGCACAGAACCCTTCTGTTACTTTGGTTCAGTACCTTGCACCAAAAATCTCTTACCAGCAAAAAGGTCAGCCAAAGCTGCGAGCGAACGCGACCACAGCTCGCTCGTTGGGGCCCCATAGCGTAGTGATGTCCGCAAGTTGACCGTCGCTGGACCGGTACACCTTCACACCTTTCATACGGTTGTAGGCTTCAGTTGCTCCGTTTGTAAATTTCCCAGGCGCAGCCGCGCAGACGGTTGGCTTCACTATTCGCCGAGCCACACATTTTCCTGCGGTCGCCCCTGCAGGGCGCCGCTGAAAAGCCTGCATAACGTATCTTCGACTGACACAGCGTGTAGTAATTGCATCCAATCACAACAAAGCAGGTAACGCAAGCTTGCAATGGTCGTGGCTCTGAAACCATCAAAACCTCTGGTGCCGTACAGATCACGGAAAGACGGTGCTCATTTTTGGAATCCATACAGTCACGGTGTGCATTTTCTGTAGTAACTTTCTTCCTTCTGAAAAGGCCATGCTGCCAAAAGCCCCTAATAACCGCTCACAGTTTTCCGAAATGCTTTTTCTTGGTGCTCCCCGCATGCACCCGGGCTTCCAACGGTGGGGCAATGAAGTACTGTTCGGCGTCGCTAAGCACCCAAAGCCACTTAACCACTAAGTTCACCCGTAGCCAAAGTCAGCACTTACCACCTGGTTCAAGGCCGCTCTACGTTGGCGCACCTAAACAGACGGTCAACGCGATAACAACTGTCGAGCTGACACTGGTCGATTCCAAAAAGTCAATGCTTCATTGTTGCTGTCGCTTCAGCTGCCATAAAAAACCTTAAACGGCCGAGGCGAGAAGCCGGATGCTTCATGGCCTCCGAACCAACTGGTGCACACGCATGGTTGTTTCATATCCTAAAGAAGTTGCTTTACTCACGCCCTCCTGCGACCACCATGGTGCTATGGTTCTAGCCTGTACGAGGAGGAAGAAGCTGTCCTTACCAATCAAGCAGCGAGGCCTTCCTGCCTTCTTGGACCGCTCCGCCGCGGTATCAAAATTCGCCTCAGCACTGCCGCCGCCGCCGCCACCGCCACCGCGGCAGCATTACCTGTCTCAAGCGTGCCGCCACTACCCCATTTGCACAGCGGTACCCACGCATACAAGCGTTGCGTTTGCCGTTGCCGTTGCCGTGGCGTTCGTCCCAAGACGGTCGTACACGACCGCCGTACGGTTGCGGCCCCCTGCCAAGCTATGACCACGCACCTGCAAGCTTTAGCCTGCTTTGGGGACGGTGTCAAAGCAAAGCGGTACATGCTGCTACTACGCATAGGGCCCCGTCTGCGTCGCCTCATCCCCCCCTCACCAAAACTCCCTGCCGGGCAAAACCCGCCATCGCGTCTTGCATCAGATGCAGGATCCAGAACATTCCGGGCATGTAGTAGTGCCAATTGGCAACAGGTTTACATGTCCCAGGAAGTATGTCCATGTCCGTAACGTGCCCCTCCATTGGCGGTCCAGTCACAGGCAGCAGCAACAAAAGGACCGGACAAAACTCTCCGCACTCTCTGTCTGTCTCTCTCTCTCGCCTCGAGGCACCTCGCTTCCTTCGGCCGCAGCGCACGCCGCGAAACACACCCCCTGGAGGGGAGCAGGCGGCTCAATGATAAAGTGCGCGTCATGCGGCGGGGCCTGAGATGCGAGAGGGAATCGCAGGCGCACCAGCAAGGAAGTCGAGCCCGTCCTCGGAAAGCCCTCGCTCATTCACTCGCCCAACCATATCACGCACCCACCTGACGCTACCCACTCCCGCAAAGCGCGGCTGTGGCCATTCACCAACGCCCCAGCCGAACAGACTACTTCGACTACTACGGCTCTTAGTTCCGCTACTGCGATTGCTACTGCTACTGCTACCCCTTAAGGCTGTAGCCTTTCCCTGAAAACGCCTTGAAGTTGCTACTGGAGTCATCCTTCTTCTCCTCCGTTGGTTGTGGCGGTGGCGGAGGAGGCTTCGCCGTCCCTCCACCCCCCTGTTTTGCCTGTGTTGGTAACGATGCAGGTCCGAAAAGGGACATGGCGTCGTATGAGACGATGTGCGAAAGGGGAGGAGCAGCATCGGAGGCCGCGAGAACCTCTGGAATGCAGCAAGGTAACCCCCGCGTTACCCGGTACTGGCTAAAGAGGCAAAATCCATTCCAACACCCTACCCGCATCATCCTTTATGACCTCAATGCAAGCCCCGGTCACCCTCTCCGTCCGCTTCGGTCCCTCACTTACCCTCGCTCTCTCTCTTTCCCCCTTTCCCCCTTTTCCACTCAGCACACCAGCCGATTGCCGATTGCAACACGTAAGCTTCAAGGATTAACGCACCCCTACTACGCGCGCAGGGCCGATCCCCCCCACATGCCAGCCCGACCCAGATCGCACAGTAACCAGGACCCTGACCCTACTGGAACATACGATCCAAATCACTGGAACGTCCCCCCTCCCTCCCTAAGGATGTAGTAGCCTAAGGCCAGCTGCCGACCCAAATCAGCCCCACCCACATGTCACTGCCCAGGCCAAGCTAAGCCAGCTGGCACCCGGTACTGGGCCCTGCCGTCCTGACCCAACCTGACCCGACCCGACCCGACCCGACCCAACCAAAAATGCTCACCGCCAGCTTCGCCTCCAGCCGGTTGCCAGTTGGCCCAAAGTTCACAAACGTCCCCGCCTTTTGCACGCCACCGCTGCCGCTTGGCGCAGCGGATCCCGACGGCCCGGCACCTGAGCCGCTGGGGCCACTCCCCGTTTTCGGACTGGTGCCCGCGCTGAGGGTGGTGTTGGACGGCATGCGCAGCGGCACGGGGACAGGATTGGTGGGCCCTGCCGCCTTGCCGTCTAACCGTCGTCCAGTGCCAGCAAACGCCAGGAACTTGGGCTCTTCGGGCTCGGGAGCTGGCGCCGGCCCTGTTGCGGTCCCTCCGGCCTTCCCATCAGCAGCCACTGGCGCTGCTGTGGGCGCTCGAGCCGACCCATATCGCAATATGCACAAGGCAGTATGGCGGACACCGCCCTGGTGTTAGCATGCGTTGGGGGATCTATGCGTTTTTCAGGATTAGGTGCTGTAACTGTCGCTTGTATCTAGTTTTTTGTATCATTCTTTCCGCCGCTGACAAGGGAGAAGGCTTCTAAGCTGCTGGTGTGCTGGGGGAGGCGGAGAAATCACATCACGAAAGGTTTGACGCGAACACAACCACGCAAAAGACACAACAGGTGCAACGAACTTCGAGAGGTAAGCAGCTGGCACCTACATACATACACACACCCTCTCTCAAGGCGGGCAACAGCAGCGACCTCCTAGACTCATATGCGCCCATAGACTCATACGCGCTGACGCAAACTCTTAAGCACTAACATGCACTCACGCATGCGCAGTCATAGGCTCATACACACTCACTACATAAAGTGTCAAATATACATCCCCCCTCTCCCACTTCTCCCTTCTCTTAATGCCATAAGCATTGTCCCGGACGCCCAGATACGGACGTGAAACACACCTGACGGGGCTGGTTCCGGAGCCTTCGGGGGGACGCGCTCAGGCTCCTTGTAATCCTTCGGTGCCTCAAAGTCCACTTGACAGTCTGTTTCAATGACAGAGATCGCCGGCCCAGGTTTTGCGTCCTTCACCTCTATCTCATAGTTTTTGTTGTTGTAGTTTACTACAAAACAGTCGCCCACTGTGAGGCAGCTGTAGCTTCTCAAGGTCCGCTCCAAGACTGCCTTTGGATTGGTGATGTCTAGGAAGTCCGACGTCACGGGCTGCAACTTCACGTATGTGCCCTTTGGTAGGGAAGCGCTGCGCACGCGAATCGTATCCCCTACTTGTAACAAAAGGTTTTGCATCATCTGCGTTGCGGGAACAGGGAGGGGGCAGTAGCCATGTCGCAAGGGCTGACCTAGTCCGTGGGGTCGGAAAGCGGTTGGCATGCCCCAGCGCCTTGGAGGACCAATGCTGATTGCCTCACCCAGTGCGGCATGTAAACAACACCCTCCTCGGCGATGAACTCCAAAACACCGCAATGCGTATGTCGCTTGGACTGCAGGCCCTCCACCTTAAACAGCATCGGGTACTCAATATGCAGCGAAGCTGCGTGGGTAATGGGTGTCCGTCAGCTCCCATATCCAATTGAAAACTAATTCCGAGCTGAAAAAATGCACTGACGCCCACCTAGCCGTTCCAAAGCTGAGGGCGGCATTATGATCTTGTCGCCGTGTTCAGCCGATTGTTTATCGATAAACGCCACAGGCATTGCTCTATACATTGCTTCGAAAGTTTGACCTGGGAACCCGGGCAATCCCGGGAAGGCCCCGAACATTTTTGCGTTAAACGATTTGTCTAGATGCTACAAGACAACTACTTTTGTTCCTATGCAATTTTCTTCTGTGTGACCTGAGCTAGTAGCAAACAAATCGCTGACAAAGGGTACCTTTGTTAACTTACGGGAGCCTCAAGAGCGACAGGCAACTACCTCACCATGAGTGTCGTTCAATATCCGCGAATGCGCGGCCGTCGGAATGACTGCATCCGTCGGAATTAGTCTTCCTCATAGCACAATATCATAGGAAGAAAAAAACCGGCAAAGTGGCAAAGCTCTCAGGTCCACCCTGCGGTCACTGAAGGAAACCAAGTTACCTGTCCCAGGTTGTTTTGCAACACCCAAGATACGAAACCCACCTTCTCCCCTCTTCCCACGCACTTGCTGCTCTCTCGTCTTCCCTCCCTTACCCCTCCTTAGTGCCAACCCAACGATATACCAGCTCATTCCTGTCTTGCGCTCCCCCTGTTCCATCCTACGCGCCCGCACACCTCCACAAGACACCTATTAAGAGAGATTTCAGAAGAGCTCTACAATTCAAACAGCGTCTTCCGCGGCGGAGGCGGTGGCGGTGGCGTAAGCTTTCTAAGCACCTCGGCAGCGTCCCACACCATGAGCACACAGCCTGCCGCCGTCACTGCCTGGCTGCCTTCCGTAGAAAATGACACCGCCACCACCGAACCGGTGTGCCCTCTCAGGCTCTCGAAGCTTCCGCTGGCTAGGTTCACCATGAACACCGTCCGCTCGGCGCTTCCTATCACCAGGGCCGTGCCGTCCGGCGAGAGCGCCATAGAACGAATCACCTGCCGCAGCAGCAACACGGCCCACGGCAGATTAATGGTATGAGTTAGTCCGCAGGAATCTAAGGCACCACTTGTGAATGGAGAATGGAGAATGAATGGAGACCGAACGCATTACGGAACGAATAAAGCATGGAAGGGGAGCTGTAATGACGATGTAAAAGCGATGGCACGTGCGAGATGTGCGTCTCCTCCCGCACCGCCTGCACACACACAGAACGACGCGCGCGACCTACAACTTACCCTAATACAAGCCCCACCCCCAAAAGACGCACCTGTGCACTGAAACTAGCGCAACAATTGGGAGTTGGCACCCACGCACTACACACGCCCTGCACCCACATGCACACGCAACCAACCAACCAATCAACCAACCAACACACACACACACACATACACATCCCACACGCAGGCCCCACCTGTGGCACTGACACCTTGCGAACCACCACCCCCAGTCGGTAATCGAACACAAGCACCACACCGGGCTGCAGCGGGCTGGAGAAGGTCACCAGCTTGGTGGCGGTACCCACGAAAGCCACCAGCGCAGAAACCTCAGGCCCGGGGCGGAAACGGAGCTGCTCCGCGCTGCCTCGAACAGCAGGCTGTGCATGTGCACACAGACATGCAAGAACGAGGCGAGCCAAACAGGTAGTCCACCGGGCAAGAACGGATTGAGAAAAATAGGGTTTCGGAGAAACCGGTAGCGGAAAAGCAGGGACGATACAAAAGTCCGAAAGGTTAAAAAAATCGAGATATGGCAAGTGTAGCTTTCCCTCTTTCGTTTTTCCATTCCTTATAGCATGGCGCATAGATTGGCATGACAGGGCAACCAAGAGAGAAAGGGACGAAGGGAGAGTACGCCACATCACGTGAGCTGATGGGGGTGACACTCACCGGTTGGCAGTCGTAGAAGGAGATGGGCAGGCAGCTCGGGTCATCCCAGGGGGTCGCGAACACCACCAGGCGGTCCCGCCACGCGGCAGCGGCCACGGACGCAGCGGCTCCCGGGGATACAGCCAATGCCTAGGAGGGCAGGAATTTGCAATGGCGATGGACGATGGACATAGTGGTATCGGTGGTTGCGGTGGTGGTGGTTGCAGTACAACTGAGCCGGGTGTTAGCCGTTAGGCGGTATTCGTTGTATGCTTGTGGTAGCGGGACGCTACCACGGGTAGTGGGTACTGGGTGATGATACTGGTAGGTTGGTGGTTGGTACGGACACGGGAGTTGGGGTGGAAAAATGGTTCCAAAGCGGAAAGGCGGTTATGTGTACACGGCGGGATAGAGGAAAGGGGGAAGATGTGCGCACCTACCTGCAGGGGTCCCGAGCCCGGTCGAGCGGCAGGTGGCAGCGGCACCGCGGGTGGCCTTCTGGAGGGGCTGTCGCTCGGGCCCAGCGCCGTGAAGACGGTGACGTACGACATGAGGCGAGTGGTTCGTAGGTCGGTAACCGCCAGGCTACCATCGCTGCGGGGGGGCAGAAGCGGGTAGGTAAGTAGGTAGGTAGGTAGGTAGGTAGGTAGGTAGGTAGGTAGGTAGGTAGGTAGGTAAGTAGATAGGTAGGTAGGTGGTAATAGGTAGGTAGGTAGGTAGGTAGGTAGGTAGGTAGGTAGGTAGGTAGGTAGGTAGGTAGGTAGGTAGGCAGGTAGGTAAGTAGGTAGGTAGCCAGGTAGGTAGGTAGGTAGGTAGGCAGGTAGTAAGTAGGTAGGTAGGTAAGTAGGTAGGTAGGTAGGTAAGTAGGTAGGTAGGTAGGTAGGTAAGTAGGTAGGTAGGTAGGTAGGTAGGCAGGTAGGTGGTAATAGGTAGGTAGGTAGGCAGGTAGGTGGT
>NW_003307545.1:679669-719578 GCF_000143455.1 Volvox carteri f. nagariensis | reverse complement strand
AAACAAGGAAGGGAATGATCTGGACCGGCCATCATCGCGGCCCCCACATCCCCAAACAAACACTCCCCCACAGCCTCTCACGTGCCACCGACCCAACCCAGAGCCCATCACCTCGTCAGCACCACTCCGCTCTCACCTGGACGCCGTCAGCACCAAGGGCTTGTAGGGGTGCGGCAATACGGACACCAGCGGGGCCGGGTGACGCGCCAGCGCCCACTGCAGCTCCACAGCAGGCTCCAACGCGAACAGCCGCAGGGAGCCGTCTCGGTAGCCGCCCAGCAGCATGGGCTGAGGAGGCGGCGGCGCCATATCCAGCTCCTCTAGCGCCTCCGCCATCGCAGCAGCAG
Organism: Volvox carteri f. nagariensis; assembly: GCF_000143455.1. NCBI lineage: Eukaryota > Viridiplantae > Chlorophyta > Chlorophyceae > Chlamydomonadales > Volvocaceae > Volvox > Volvox carteri. Next base: position 719,231 of record NW_003307545.1, on the reverse strand, counting down.
CGGCCTCTTCATCGTCGTCCTCCGCTGCAGCGGGGCGGCTGCGGGTGCTGCTTTCGGGAAGACGCATAAGGAAGGCCGCGGCGGTGCAGGCCGATGCGGAGCGCAGCTCGATGATGGGCTCGGCCTGCGGTGGAGAGGCAGGCGGTTGAGGCGAAGGAAGAGCAAGTGGAAGAGGAAGAGGAAGAGCAAGGAGAAAAAGGGGGGAAACAGGCACAGGCATGCTGGTGATGCCGTAATGCTGCACCTGGATCTCACCTCGTCGGGGCCCAGGCGCCATACGCGCAACAGGCCGTCTTCCGATGTGGAGGCCATGACCCGTGGGTCATGTGGGGCCGGCAGCAGTCCCAGCACCGGGGCGGGTTGCCCGCACACGATGGGCACGGAGCTGCCGTCCTGCGTTGGCGCGGCAAACATTCAAAGTCACAAACCGTCCTCAATATGGCATGTGTGACCTGCGTCCAGCCCGCGACCAGGAGGACGGGCGCACCTGCATTCCCACAAACCAGATGGTGGAGGTGGCTGTGGCCACCACGGCGTCCTTCATGCCCGGCTCAGCACACAGGCTCAGCACCCGACCATCCAGCTGCAGGGTAGCCTCCTCAGACCAGGTGCCACTCACGGTGGTGCGCCTGCGTCCGACAGGCGGCCGTCAGAGGACATTGCGGAAGAAGGACATACATCATACGATAGGGTAAACATACATGCAAGGCATCAACGCTGCCAATGCCCCAAAGCATTTCATATCTTTATGTGTGCCTTGTCTTTGTGAAGGTAAGCTCCTCTTCCGCCTCCTCCTTCCCCTCCTCCGCCTCCTCTTCCTCCTCCTCTTCCGTCTCCTCCGCCGCCGCACTGTCCCTCTCCCCCGCGGCCCTCTGCTCACCTGAACCTCACCAGGTGGCCCTCCTCCGTAGCCAGCAGCGCCAGCTCGCAACTGGCCGCCATGGCAGTCACCGCGGACGGGCCAGGCAGTCGGGCCACCTGGGCAGGGGAGGGGCATACATGGTGTGTGCGCAGACAGACAGACAGCCAGACAGGCAGGCAGCCACGTGACACGTCGCGCAAGAAAAGCAACCTGCGAGCCCAAAAATGGATAGTCAAGCTCGCTTCGCTCACAAATTCCTCTCTCTATTTCGCTCTCATCATTCATCAGGGCGCTTGCCTGTGCCAAGGTTGCCGAGCCGCCCGCAATGGCGCCGGCGGCCTCCACGTGCCAGATGCGGATGGACGGCGGAGACGGCTCCATCGCGGTGGAGGTGGAGGTGGAGGTGGCGCCGCCGCTGGCACTTCTCCCGGCGTACGGCGACTCTGCGACCAGCAACGCGCCAGCGGGGTCGACCGCAAGCGCCGTACAAGGTACGGGCTCGTCCTGGTCGCTTAGCGGCACGCTGCGCTGCTCCAGGAAGCTGCGAGGAGTGTACGGCGTGGAGGTACGTCAGGAGTGTACGGCGTGGAAGTATGTGAGGAGAGGTTCTGAAGCAAGGTTAGGGTATTGGAGGAGGCTTGTTGGAGCGGGATCCGGAACTAGGTCGAACAGGACGCCCCCCTTTCCTCTCCCCTCCCTCGCCCTCCTTCCCAGCTCCTCCCGGGCTCCCGGACCCAGGCGACCCCCACGTGCACCTACCTGTCCTGCAGCGTCCACAGCAGCAGCCCCTCCGGCCCCACACTCGCAAAGGCGGGGTGGTCGCCGCCCCACAGCCACTCCGCCGCAGTGGGCAGCTGCTCCGTGCGCCCCGCCGCCACCAGCTGCCCCGCCCCCACGTCCCACAGCACCACGGATCGGTCGGGCTCACGACCCAGGGAGAGCAGCCAGCGGCCGTCTGGAGAGAAGGACAGGGCCTGGGAGGGAACGAAAAAGGGGACGGAAAGAGAAAATGCGCGATATGGGAATAGCTGTGGGAATAACGTATACAAAAGTCCGAAAAGTCCGAGATATCCGAAATATCCGAAAAGAACAATAAACGGTGTGGCGGGCTGTGGGCTGTGGGTGAGGGTATGGTGGTGGGGATGGACTGAGACACTTGTGGCGCATTGCAGCTGAGTGAGGGGTCGCGCACTGCACCTGTACGGCCTGCGTGTGGTATCGGAGCCGCCACCTCTCGGCCCCACTGGCCACGTCCCATACCACCACATCAGCGAACGGTGCCGTCAGGCAAGGCACCGCCAAGACCGCCTCCGATGACGACGGCTCCACTGCGTACAGCTCCGGCGCCAGCGGCGCCGCTGCCAACGCCCTGCCGTCGTACGACACCGCCAGGCACGACAATGGTTGCGTATGGCCGCGCAGGTAGCGTTGCCGCCGCGTTGCGAGGTGCTCAAGGACTACCATATCCTCCACGACGTACGCAAAGACGCCGGTTTCGGAGCGCCAAGATACATTGCTACAGCCGGTGGGGGTGTAGCCCAGCAGCCACGAACATTTGGGGGGCGGCTGTGGCGGCTGCGGCGACGGCAGCGTCCTCGTTGGAGAAGGCCTGGATCCTCCTCCTCCCGCCCTGGGTGATGTTGTAAGCCCCGTGGAAAGCGAGCCTGCTGATGACGACAACGTCTGCGTCTGATGCTGCGCCGTCAGGTAGCTTCCGCCGCCCCCGCCGCCGCCGCCGCCGCCGCCACCACCGCCGTACGGTGGCTGCGCGGACGTAGGCCTCGGGGACAGCTGCGGGCCAGGGCTGGCCACACGCACCGCCGACGCTGCCAGCGCAGCGGCAGCGGCGTTGAATGCTGTTCCCGCGGTTCCCGCGGTTGCCGCGGTTGCCGAGGTAGCCGACTGCGACGACGTGGCTTCCGGCCACGCTATCCGCGCCGAGGGTGCAGGGACCAGGAGGGTGCCCGGCGGCAGCGGAATGGCGCCGAGCGCGGCGGCACGCGTGGTGAGGTGGTGGTCGGTGGCATCTGCTACTGGTCCCAGCGCCGTCCACGGGGAAGCGCGGGAGAGGGGGTGGTGCGGGTCGTTGAGGGCGGCGGCCGTTGCGGCAGCGGCGGCGGGCTCGTCGTCTGGCGGGCGAAGCGCCGCCGGCAGCACGGCGGCACGCAGCGCTGCGGCGGCGCGTGCTGCCTGCGCCAGAGCGGGGTGCTGCCAGTTGTACTGCTGCTGCTGCAGGGCATCGGCGTTGACGCGCCAGACGCATAAGTAATCAGCGTCGCCGACGGTGATGAGGTGGCCGCGGTGGAAAGCAGCTCCTGAAAACACAAAACACACGTACACGTACACGCACACGCACCACACGTACACACACGCACATGCGCTAAGTTATTCGGTGGCCCAGCTTTACAATTAAGAAAAACACAGTCATGTATGCAAGAGTCTCGCACGTGTGCTCGCGTTCTACTCGCTCGCCACGCGTATAAACATAAGCAATATCATCGCTCCTAATACAGAAACGAAAGCCATGACTCCTGACCGGCCCGCCCGTTACCCCCTTTCCCACTCGCCTAGCACCGAGCTGGGATGGCCCACAAACGCCTGGTGTGGCGGCAAGCTGCGCGGCTGCAGCGCCGCCGCCGGTACACACGCCCACAGCCGCAACAGCCCGTCCACGCCGGCCGTCAGCACATAGCGACCCGCCGGGTCGGCGGCCAGCGTGGTGAGCTCCAGGGGTGACACGTCCAGGATCTGCTGCAACAGGTTGCCGTCAGTTAGCTCGTAGCGGTCCAATCGGCGGCTGGAGGCCAGGGCCCACAGCTCCTTGGAGTCGGGGCTGAAGGCCAGTCTGGGAAATTTAGGGTGGAGGATAAAGGGGCAGTGAGGAATGCAGGGGCGGATGGGAGGGAGGGCAACGTTTGTTGGATCAGAAGGAAGCTCATCGCTCAATGGCAACAGCAAATGTGTGTTGTTACGTGTGATATGCGCGAGGCGCGAAACACAAGGAGGGTGGGTGCGGGGCTCAGGGCGGGAAAAGCTGTGGTGTTTCCCTCAGCATGCATCCATGCATACAATCATCTATCCATACACCCAGACATCCATACATACATACAAAGCTTTTGTACACAGCGCTTAGTGGTTTTGAGGTATGCGGCACGTGAGGCATTGGCGACCTGTGTGCAGATCCTTCAAACATGGATCAACACGTGAGGAGGAACCTGCATCTGTCTCGACGTGACGTGTCGCATTGGTGCATGACTGAAGTGAGCGGAGGCTCATATTGCGCGGGAACCCACGTGCACCCCAGCCACCTCCCTCAATGTGGCCCCTTTTGTAGTAGCTGGCCGCCGCGGAAAAGGCCTCTCGAGCTAAAGCGGTAAAGCGCTTCGCGCGTATTTGTAGTTGTTCACGGTGCCGTACTGCGTACCAGCTACTACACCTTTCCACCCGCGCCACCGAGGCTTACTTGACGTAGGCCTCTGCGTCTGTCTCAATCCGCATGAAGGGCTCCAGGGAGCGGCCGTGAAACACCAACAGCGAGGTAATGCCGCGGTAGGGGTCCCGGATGAGACTGGCGAAGTAGGCGCCGTCGGGGCTCACGGCCACACACACCTGGCGAGGGTTAGGAGAACATTTTCTCGGTTTCAAAGTGTGGTTTCGGTTTTAGTGGTATTAGTGGTTTTAGGGATTTCGGTTTTAGTGGTGTCGGTTTTCGTTTTCCGTTGCATGGGTAAGAGGACCTGGTAAAAGGTGGAGGATCGGGGTGTGGAAATGCTTGCCGGGTGGGTCACTTTTGGCTTGTGAGGGAAAAAGGAAAAACGAGTCTGGGTTCGGTGGTGTGTTTAGCAGGGCCGGGAAGGTTCGACCAGCACATATACAAAGGGTTCTGAATACATTTAAAAGTAGTACTCGTGTCAAAAGTTATGATGTCGTGTGGTACGGTGATGTACGGTGGGATACCTTGATGTCCCGTACACCGGCTGACAGGTACTGCGTCGGCGCGTACAGCCGTTGTACGTCGTACATAACGAGCGCGCCGTCCATACCGCCGCTAAACAGCCTGTCGCCGGAGGGGGTGAACACCAGTTCCGCTACTGCCGCACGGTGTTGCTGCTGCTCCTGTAAGGAGAGGGATTGGGGGATGTTTGGAAGGGTAGCAGGTGTGTGTGTATGTGTGTGTGTGCGTGTGCGTGTGTGTGTGTGTATGTGTGTGTGTGTGCGTGTGCGTGTGTGTGGGGTGTGTGTGGGGTGGGGGGGGTGAGGGGGGATGGTGGGGGGTTTCAGGTGCGATGGGGGTGAGAATTGGATGGATGAAATGGCAAGGTGAGCCGACTCGCAAAAAAAAGGCGCTCCCAGGCTGCCGCCCGCAACATATTGCTCTCATTCACGTGCGCTCTAAAGTTGTTGAAAACTGAAAACCTTACCTAAGCTTGGCGAAAGTGCCGTGTAACCTCACACCTAACTTCCACCCAGTTGACCTTAAGGACTTGAGTCGACTCATTAAAGCCCAAATCCTTACGTAAATCGAGCTCAAACCATTTCACCTCAGATTAGGGGACGTTCAGTCCGCCGAGCTCAAGCTGTTCTCAAGTCAGTGGCCTAACTCATCTCACCCGCTCACAGCCAACGTGCCGGTCAACCACCCACCCACCCAGCCAGCCAGCCAATCACCCACCTGGATGAGTGCGGTTGTCCCCACGTCGAACACGCGCACTCGGCCGTTGGCAAACCCCGCCGCCAGCTCGTGGTGTGCGGATAGCGGGTGGTAGGCCACGCACGTGACCGCCTCCCCAGGTGCGTCGAACTCGTACAGCTGTTGGTAGGTGAGCAGGTGCCAGATACGCAGAGTGCCGTCCGTAGAGACCGTGCAAAAGTGATCCCTGAGGTGGGGGTTGGTTTCGGAGCATGTGAAGACACACAGAAGGCACTCGGGCGCCATACTCTTGCCAGTTCCCGCCCGCGGCTCGGGTCGGCCAAATACACACACAAATGCACAGACGTGTGTGCGGTGCTGATTGATTCTTGCCTGCCCACCATGGCCCGCGTCTCTCACGCCCTCCCACACACCCTCCCACGCCCTCCCACACCCTCCCACGCCCTGCCACACCCTCCCACGCCCTGCCACACCCTCCCACGCCCTGCCACACCCTCCCACGCCCTGCCACACCCTGCCACACCCTCCCACACACACCTGTTGGGGTCCACCGCGACCGCATTGACGGACCCCGAGTGCGACCTGAGCAACGTCATGTAGGAGTGGTCGGGGATGTGCAGACAGCCCAGGGCCCCCGTCTCCGTGCCGATGGCCACCCGCAGGGCGTCAGGCGACAGCGCCAGACCCGTCACGGAGCCCTCGTGCTCGGCCTGATGACAAGAGCCCCACAGGGGTGAGGGAAAATATGACGCGTCGCGTTAGGCAGGGGAGGCGTTAGGCGGGGGAGATGCTAGGCAGGGGAGATGTTAGGCAGGGGAGGTGTTATGCAGGGGAGATGTTGGGTGAGGGCCAATAATGCTGCGGTGTGGGTGATGGTGGGGGTTGATGCAAGGAGTTACCACTTAGCAGAGAGCCCCTCCTGCCAGAGGATCCAACACGCACTTAAGAGGAACCCCCTTTCGCTTTCCACTCTTGTCTAAATAGGCCTTATGCGTTACTCCCTTCATTTTCGTATATCCCTGAACAGCTGGAATCTGCCGCTCGAGCCGCGCGGGAATTAAGCTGCCTTCATCCCTCCTCTAAGCTTTCTCCCCCTCCCCTAAGAACAACACTTCCCGCTCCCCTCCGCCATCCGGCGATATGACCTCCTCCTCCTCTTCCTGACCTCCTCCTCCTCACCTCCAACAGGTAGTCCTTAAAGTCCAGTGGCCACGCCCTCAGCAGGCGGTCATCGCCTCCAGTGATGGCCAGCCCGTCCGCCACCAGCAGGCAGTTGATGGCTGAGGCGTGCAGCTGGTAGATGCAGTCCAGGTTGCGGGTGGTGTAGTCCACCTGGAACACCGCGCCGGAGGCAGATGACACGTACACCTGCGATGATGCGAAGGATGCAATGTGATGTGCGAAGGGATATGTGATATGTGATGCAGCAGAAGACGGAGAAAAGGGGGGCCCAGAACATAAGCGAGAAAGTTGGACAGAGATGGGGGGGATAAAACAGCATCAGGGGGGAGCGGCGGGTTGCACGAATCAATGGGAATCACATGATGCGAAGAGCAAGCATTCCACTGCCGACATGTAAAGTTGTGATTGGATTCGGGAGTTGCTCAAACCGCCGGGATACATCATTCTGACCCTCGTGACATCTCAAGGGAGGTTCCCAGCCAACCGAGGCGGATTCGTCGGCGTTAGTTTTCAGGTCATTGTAGGTTTGGAACACAAAGACATAAGGACGGTTTAGTGGCGCGACACCGCCACCCTGCCGGCGTGTATGTATGTATGCGTATGTATGTATGCGTATGTATGTATGCGTGTTGATCTGAAATGATCTGCGCCGCGATGAGGGAAATGGCAAAATGTTGCATGTGCATATGTGTATCTGTATGTGTGTTTGCATGAACTGAGCCGCGAGAAGTACATCGTAACAAGCTTGAAGGAGTCGCAACATGCAGAACTGTACCGAACACAAGTTGTAGTCCAGTAATGAAGTAGTAGGAGCAGCTGTGGATTGTTTGAAGATGCGTGTATGCGTGTATTGTTGGGTGGAGAAGCGCGAGGGGGTAAGGGGGCGTGTTATGCCCCCCAGACATGCAAAGGGTATGGACTGGAGGGCGGATGGAGGATAAGCTATACGTCCATGGACATCTCCCATCGGGCGCCGCGGGTACCTTGAACGCGTCCACTCCATACACGCCCACGCCTGCTTCGAAGGCGATGTCCGTGAAGATGTTGGGGCCCAATGCCGCGGACACGCCGCCCGCGTGGCTGGTCACCTGCAGCGGGCGGTGTGTGTGTTGTTGGGGGAGCGGGGAGTTGCGGCTGGGTTATGGCTGACACGGCGGCGGAAGTATCATGACCCGTAGGAGGAAATGAGGATAGGAGGATTGCAAAGGTACCTAAAGGTTAAAACCCTTCTGCTGCACCTTCCATGGGCGCGCTTTAGATGCCATGCATTCGCCCTCCACAGTTTGATGCACGCCACACACACAACTATGATGCCGGCGATGATTTTACTGATATTGATAATGACAATGATGGCAACGCTGATGACGGCGGCTGACCTCCCATCCGCATCCGCATCCGCTGGTTAAAGGCCGCATCTCCTCGACCTGCCCCTTCCCGCGGCCCCATGTCGCCCCACACTGTTTCCCCGGGAAGAAGCCCCCCTCGTCCCAACCGCCCCATCCCCCCTCGTTACCCTGGCGCAACCCCACGTCCCATCGTGCCCACCCCAAACCCCGCACCCTCCCCAATCCGATCCAGCCCTCGAGACCCCCTGGCGCCTCCCTCCCCCCTTTCCTTATTCATTACCCGCTTGTTGGTGGGCACCAGTCGCACGGAGGTGCCCCTCAGCTGCCCGCCCTTGAGCCGGTAGATGCGGATACTGTCCCTACCAGCAGTCAGCAGATGGTCCTCCTGCAGGCGGTTTGAAGACTCGTGTTTGGCCATGATATACACACATATGTCTATGTCTATGTCTATGAGACGTATCGAGACTTATCGCCAACCGTCACACGTGCCCGTTGAGTGCAATTCCTACACCCAGCCGTTACTACACGCGATGAAAAGGTTATGTCCAGGTACAGCCGTCGTCAGATGACGTATACATGTGTAAATGACGTACACATGCGGATGACGTATACATTTGTAGAGACGCCACATTCGAAACATGTCGAGACGTAGAGACATCACACAGGGTCACAACCCAAGACCAAGACCAAGGCTGGGGCGGGGGTCGCATGAGTGGGGAGGCGCAGGCGGTGGCGGGCATGGTGCAACGCAACGCAACGGGAAAGGGACGGGATGGGGGGTGAGAGAGGCGGCCCGCTGAATGAGGGCCAGCAGAGAGGGCCGCCGGTACCGGGCTCACCTGGTAGGCGCTGAAGCGGAGCACCTTGATGTTGTATTCCGTTGCGTGGCGGGTCACCAGTTCGATCTGCGGCAAGAGCAACAATAATAATTAAGCAATACGTCGGGGACTAGGAGCTGCGTAACTCCGATAATGATGCCCCCCCGCGGTTCTCTCATGTAACTTCAACCCAGCGCTACTCGCCTCCCTCCTCTCCTTCCCCATCTACTTCCTACCTACATACACCTGGCACTGGCACACTGCCGACCAACGCATATCCTTCATCCTCTCGCTCCCCACCTTTTCTCTTCCCTACTACATCCCCTTTTCCCTTTCTTCCCCATTTTGTCTCTTCCCCCCTGACTTCACTCTCTTCCCTTTCTCTTCCCTTCCGCTTCCCTTTCTTCCACAGATTTCCGTTTGATGTCCCTGTTCCCACCTTACGGTGCGGGTTGCGCATGTTTGAGATGTTCCACAGCGCGATGGTCTGGCGGGCGTGTGAGTCCAGTCCCACAGCGGCCACCGCACGCACATCCGGGGAGATGTCCACGCAGCTGAGGCCGCTGGTGTGGGCTGTGGTGTGGTGTGGTAAGGGGGGTAGGAATGCGAATGCGAATGCGAATACGTGTGGGTGTGCACGGGTGCGTGGGGCTGGGCTGGGCTGGGGTAGGTGGGTGGGTAGATATCTCTACGCTCTTGCACGGATTTCTCGTGCGAGATTGAACGTTGCTTTATATTGCCACAACCAAGATGCCTAGGAGGCGGTAGCAATGCCTAGGCAGTGCTGTTGTAAGTATGAGCGGCTGGCAATGTACCGGCAATATACCGGTGTTTGTGTATGTATGCAATGTATGTAGTAATTTTTTATGGTAGGAATTATGAGCTCTATGTTAAGCGCGTCCTCTCTTGTGTGGCCCCCTTTCGTGGCAACTTAGTTGCTGCGGCCCCTTGGGCCCACCGTTGAGTATGGCCAGGCAGGTGCAGTTCGCCACATCCCACAGCCGCACCACCGCCTCTTTGCCCTCCTGCGCGCTCGCCAACAGCTCCCCATTGCTGCTGGCCGCCAGCGCACACACGAATGCCGTGTGACCCAGCAGGTACCGCTGCCGCCCGGGCGCCTGCTGCAGCCGCTGCAACTGCGCCGCAGCCGCCGGAGAGCCGGGCACGGCCGCTGCCGTTACCGCCGCAGGCGGCGGCGGCACGTCGACAATGCTCATCATGATTACGACACTAGCGGCCGCAAAGGCGACTTCGTCACTCCCAGGGATCCAAACTAGGCAACGCACGAACTCGCCCGAATAGGCGTTGACGCGGACGAGCGATAACGCCGGGTCTGGGCTCAGCGACGGGCCCTGAAGCGCGGCTTCAATACCAAGCGCGGCCGCTGCGGAGGCAATGACGGGACGGCGCGGCGGCGCCGCCGCCGCACCTGCGCTCGGCGGAGTGGCGATGGCGGGTGTACGGCGCGGAAAGCCGCCGCCAGAGCCGGCTCCATCGGGGTCACCGGGGCGGTGCGGTACGGCAGCGGCGCCGACGATGGTAGCGGCCGCCGTCATGGACGCTAGGTTGGCGGCAGTGGCTCCCCGAATGGCATTGGCAGCGGAGATGGGCGACAGCGGTGGCCGCAGCGGCGACGGCGGATGTCGAGGCTGCGCAGCCCTCTCATTGTCAGAGCTTGCATAGCCGGCACTTTCCTGGTCATTGTCGTAGTCGTCCTGTACGGCTTTGCTGCCGCGGCCGCTTGCGCCGCCGCTGCCGACGGCTGCAGTGGCGCCGGTGGCGCTGCTGCCCGGCGCTGAGCCCTTGCCCCCGGCGTGAGCTGATGCAACGGAGGAGCCTTTGGCGGCGGGGGCCCCGCCACTCGCGGGTGGGCTGGTCCTCACGGCCCCCGCGGGTCGACGTTTCCCGGCGATGCGCTTGGGGGGTGGCCTGTCGCAGTTGGGTCGCCCACGTGTCTGTCTGTCTGTGTGTCTGTGTGTGCTGGGGCACATCCATGCTGGTTCCGGTAAACCTCAATTATCCGGACCCTCTGCCCCACCCCCCTGCCCCCTGCCGGCCACCCTGACCCATACACCATGCATGTCTCTCACCATATTGGATCCCTTACCCCAAGCAATCGTAATTCGTAATTCCATGAGGAGCTCCATGTAATCCCCGTACCTTACCAGGGCCATCAGAACTACTATAAAAACAGGACTATGAAGCCCATTAATATACACTTGTCTACATGTATAGAAATCATAAAACAACAAGGACTCCAAATCTGCCTTAAGTCACGAGAATAATCCCAAACCTATGGATTGGAAAGAGATCTCTTCTTCAAAGTGCTTTGCTCCCCACCCAGGCGGGAACCCTAAGGACAAGGAATGTGAGGGCCAACAGGCGGCGGGGGGATCACATGCGAGGAAAAAACAGAAATGAGCGGCGGGTGTTCTGGAAGGGAGGCCGCCGCCGGGGGGGTGGGTTGCGGGTGGGGGTGAGGTGTTGAACCTGCCTTGCACGGCAAGGGAGTAAAACTCCGAACCCCAAACCCTGCTCACGTCATGTCCAGGGTGGGCGCGTCTGAGGGCTCCTTGGGCAGCCACACCATCTCGAACAGGCCCGTATCCAGCGCGTGTGACAGCGCCATATCGCCCGGCAGGTTCTGAGCGTGTGATGGGGGGGAGAGAGAGAGGGCGAGAGGGAGGGGAGGGAGAGAGGGGAGAGGGAAAGACGAACCACAGACGGGGAGGAGGGGGAGTGAGGGAAGAGACGGGAGCAGTGAGAGAGGGGAGCGGGGCGGATGACGGAGAGATTTTAAGAGCGCGGGTGGGATATGGTCCCCAGAAGCACAGGTATGGCCGGGTATGGGGACGGACCGGGATGGGGGTGATGCCAAAATGTGTTTTCAGCCAAGGGCAAGAACGGGCAGGCTGACAAATCAATAACATATATCCTTGTACACTAAATGTCCTGAGTGCGGGTCGTGCTCGGCTTCATTCGTCCACCTCCCGAGAGCCCCGCACCAGCCTCTGAAGACCAGGGCGCATCTTGATCGCATGCGCTTGAGCTGACGCCTTCTGTTGACATTGCGGAGAATCGTGAGCTGACCCAGATCTCTTGATCTCACCCTCTTCCACTTCTCTGCCGCAATATCTCTGCTCTTCGTATCTGCTCTTCGTACCTTCAAGCTTCTAAGAGGTAGTTTATGTTTTAAAATAGAGTTTGATTTCGTGTCCAACGTGGGTTCCTGTTCTTCTCAACCACCTTACCGCGACATGACACAATGGGTCTTTGTTTGGCTGGTGCCTTCTCCACCTGGCTTCATTTCCCAAATGAAAACACCGCCCGGCCCCCTGCACCTACCCTTTCCATCCATTCCCTCCGGTGGGTACAGTGCTCTGGTAAGCACCAGTTCCTTCCTTCCGCACGCGCGTAGTAGCACACCAGCCATAAGCTTTCATCCGCGCACATCTCCTCTACTTCACCCCACCCACAAAACACACCACGCCCCACGCCCCAACCACGCCCCAACAACCCCAAGCCCAGCCCATCTCTGCCTTCCCCTCCATCCGGCACCTCTGAACCCGCCAAGGTGATGCGCCCATTGGACCCCCCCAGGCTTGCGTTCATGCCTTCCTCTTCCTCGCTTTCCCCACCCCCAAAAGCCGACCAGGCCAGCTTCCTCGCACCCACCTACCCCCGCACACCTCGTACCTCCAGATTGAATTTATAGTCGGAGCTGAACATGGTTCTCACAGTCAGCCAGGAGCACATCTGGATGGACTTGATGGATGCAAATCTGGAAGATGTGAAACCACGCAGCGCTGCACGCATGTCCACCGCCAGCACGCACCAGCGGTGGCTGGCGCCCGGAAAGGCCAGCTGCACGCCGTTGGACTTGCGCTGTGCAGCGGAGGATGTGGCGGTCGTGGTCGTGGTAGTTGTGATGTTTGTGGTGTGGTGGTAGTGGTGATGTGGTGGTCGTGGTGGTGCAGCGGGGCGAGGGCCAGTTTCTCGCGGTGACGTGGGGCGGGATTTCGTGGGGCATGACGAAGCGAAGCGGTTTTATGGCGGCGGGGTCAGCGGCGGTGGCGGCGGCAGGAGCGGCCACAGCACGTCACACTGCTGGTTACGCCCCTCTGTCCGTCCGTCATTCCGGAGGTCCAACCAATGGCAGTAGCAGTAATAGCAGCGGTAGCAGTAGTAGCAGTAGCAACGGTAGCAACAGTAGCAGTAGCAGCAGTAGTAGCACTAGTATCTAGCCTACGCAAAACAACAGCATCCTGGCATACCGTAGACCAGCAGCAAGCCGGTCGGTGTCCGTAGGCCTCGTGGCCGCTCCAGCCGCGGCGGAGCTCTCCAGTCTTCCGTCTAGCTGCCTTGCATGTGCGTATCGTCTCACGTTTCACCTTTGTCGGGAGTACAGATACGATGTCCCCTCCCTTCCTGTCCCCTCCCTTTTCCCCTTTCTCCCTGCCGCATTCATCTTCTCCTGGACTAATCGTCTATCTTTGGTATCTGCTCCATTCGCCAGTGGTTGGTCTTAAACCTCCCCTCCCCTTTCCCCCGTCCTGTCCCTTGAAATGAAGTCCTCTTTCTTGAAAGCACTATCCTCTATCTTACCTTGAGCGCATCCTGGGAGTACATGTTGCTGATGGACACTCGGTGGACGTTCTGGTCCTCGGTGACCGCCTCGATGTGAATGACGAACACCTTGATGGGCGTGGCTTTGAGCTGTAGGGGTATGTGCGTGTGTGAGGGGGAGGGGAATGTGTGTATGGGGGGGGGGCGGGGGAAAGCAGGCAGGGGGCCAGGAGGTGCCCTTAAAGCTCCGACCCAAAGCATCAAGACACCGAAAGGCGGCACGAATGCAACATCTGCAGGTGGTGGTTGTAGGTGTTAGCGTTAGTGCTGGACGGGTGTAGGCGTGGGTGAAGTCACGGGTTGATTTTTCAAATGTACATTTTTATATTCGTGTTAGGTAGGCCCGTAAGCGACACTGCTTCGTGTGTGGGTTTGCCGTATATTTGTTGGTCTGTTCTTCGCATGTGCCGCGTTGTTAGCCACGTCCATGGGCCCCCGGGCTTTTACGGACACACCCGCACTTGTGTGCGGAACTTGTGCGGAACTTGTTAGCGATGCAATGCAGCCCGGGCTACAGCCAATATCATCCGGCGGTCAACAGGTTTGCGCCAGGCTCTCAGGGGCTCCTCCTTCCCCGACGGCATATCACCACCCCCTCTGTACTTGATGGTAACCAGGTAGACTACCCTACCCATGGGTTGCAATGGTGCGCCCCAGCTTTTGCTGTGTCGCGTGTCTCTTGAGCAACTGGCAGCAGCACAGCACACCAAGAAACTGCTCTTATCTAGTTTTTGTAAGGAAAATTAATAGCCCATTGCGTGTGTCTATGTGCTGAAGTGGCTGCCCAGGCCGAGAAAGGCTTACAAAAGAAAGGTGTGTGTGTGTGGTTGTGTGTGGTTGTGTGTGGTTGTGTGTGGTTGTGTGTGGTTGTGTGTGGTTGTGTGTGGTTGTGTGTGGTTGTGTGTGGTTGTGTGTGGTTGTGTGTGGTTGTGTGTGGTTGTGTGTGTGTGTGTGTGGATGGGTTGGGGGTGCAGGTAGGCAGCAGCAGGTTCCACACGTGTGGGGAGGAGAAGGGAGTGCGAATGTGATGTGACTGATGAAGGATGGGGCATGCGTTTGACAGCGAAGCTCGTAAGGCTGATGACCGTCGTGCGAGACGCGTGATTCCAGACTGTTCTGGTTTTTAAGCATGGGGACGTGCTCTGGGGATCTGACCCAGATCCGGAACCCAGGATCCAGGCCAACAAAGTGGGAAAAAGCATATTAAGCATAGGGCATATTTTCATGTGCCTGTGCCTGTGCGCCTTTTTATAGTTCCCGGCGTGTTACTGCCGTCCGCACCTGTATGTACAAGATACGGCCCGTCAACCCCAGGCTCTGCAGTTTGGAGCGTGGCACGCGCAAGTAGTTTCCAGCCGGTATAACACCATGAACTTTGAAAACTTTCTTGCCGATAATTTTATCCTGTGAGGGAAAGGGTTCGTATACCCATGAGCATGCCGACGGCAGGCGCTGCTGACATGCCAGGGCTTCGGCACGAACCATATGCTCCGTAACGTCCCCCTTCGTCTCGAACTCCTTCATGGTATCCACGTCGCATATTTTGAAGACGTTCACAAACGGATGCTGCCATTCTGCACGTCAAGGAATGTGGCTGCCGTTGACCTTCCAAGTTGCGCCAGCCGGTTCACCAGAGCCGCTTTCAAATAGTTATTAGATTACCTGGCGCTAATGGCATTGTCTGTGCTATTCGTCCTGGAACGCGCACGGAATTATCTTCAGCAGCGTTTCTATCAGCAGGAAAGTTTGCCCTACGCTAGTTTTGTTATGGCATAAGTTCCGGATTCTGAAATGCATTAATCCAACAATAGTAAATACATGTTTTCCGGTCAAGTAATCTTGGGTGGGCGAGCTGTCCTCGATGTCCGTAATCCAGAATTTGCATGCTCTCAGTACCATGCTCTTTCGAAAACACTGAAAACATATTCTTGCGGATAGGGCTAAAGCAGTAACGGATTATTTAAACATTCGTACATCTGTCTATCACTCTTCCAGCTAACTTCAACAGTGAAGACTGTAGGATGATATGTGCAATGTGCTTGTCCAAAACTATGCAAAAGGCTTTGCGCATGTTCCATCGAGTGCCATTCGAAACTGGAAGCATTATCTGAGGCCTACGCAACATATCTGCAGCTCTGCGCGCAAATTTGGAACCTTGGGTACACATGTGTAGCTTTCATGCACGTGAAATTGGATGACATCCACAGCAACGCCAACGCCGTCGTCCGCTGGCGCTCGCTCCCGGACGCACCACAAAATCCCCAGCACCCATAAACGACTGGCGCCTTGTTTTTAATGGTTACTGTGGCTCACCCGTGGCCACACACTTCGCCGCTTGCACGCAGAGCAGCTGCTGATCGGTGGTTGCCCTCAGCGTTGGATGTCCAGCTGTTTGGATATCCCTTAAGCTCAAGCCAGCTTCCTCTCTTTTAATGGATTAGCTCGGCGTCTTCCGTATTACAACTAGTTGGGTTACCTTACCGACCTTAACTTACTGATATCCTTATCAGTCGGTGAACCCCCAGTTACTGGGTCGTGAGCTCGTTATGTCGGTTACCCTACCGGCCAGGTACCGAAGCGATCATTACCGACCAGTTTGGTGGGGTTACCGATTTGGTGAGTTACTGGTGACAAGCAAGGATAACCCGAAAAAAGACACATGGCGACAAATGCCAGGAGGAGCAACCGCCTCCCAACCATCGACCAGCAGCAGGCTTGCAGCGGCATACATAACAACCGATTCCATAAAAGCCAACCTTTATATTTTATAGTTGTTTTTTCCAGGACGCGAATTTCCGTGCGGACATGGTCTAGCGTATTTTCCATTCACAGCAAGTTGCAGCCACAAAATTGCATAGGTTTCAAAAATATTATGTATCTCTTCATTAAGACTACTTCTGAGCCGAGTCGCATCCGGTAAGCATGGCTAGTTAGGGATGCTCGTCAGTTCTCAAGGTAAATGACCAGCAGTGGATCCTAAAACTGCTTCTGTGTACTTTGTCCAAGTTTTAAAAACTAACCTCTGTACAGCGTATGTTAAATCAGATAAGGATGTATGCGTGGGCAGTCTCTTTAAGATTTTTTCATCTGTCAGCGTGCACCAGCCAGCACAATAGCATGCAGCAGCTCAGCAGGCAGGTCTGGTCGCTTCACTGAACCAGGTGTAGACAAGGCACTTCTTATGCATGGTTAGGACCTTTCCATGACATTCCATTACGGTCAACCGTGTTTTGTCCCGGTCGGTAACCGATTGGTAGGGTAGCCCATCGGTAGGGTAAAGGCCCGTAGCTCCTCGGTAACCCTACCTAGGCCCCACCCAGACATACCCCGAGCATGGAGACTGCTATAGCCCATTTACTGCTCGCGTGAACCATGCTGAGGCCCAGTAGCGCCGTGCTGCCTGCAATCACCGACAGCCAGCCCTCGCCCACAGACATGCTTCATCCCAGCAGCACTTGCTGCAACAGCTCTGTGCTGACATGACCAACCGGCCATCATACAACAAACATCGGTGGTATACTGCAGCCAAGCAGTGCCATGCTGCAGCCGGCCAGTACTACTGCAACCGAGCTCTGGTCCCACACTGCTGGCACTACACTGCAGCAAGCCTTTGCTGCCAAAGCAACCCAGTGCTGTCACTGCCAGCCAGCCCTTGTACTGCACCGCCAGCACAATGGTCCAAACGGCAGGTGCCTACTATCACCAGCCCTCCTCGGCACTAGCCGTGGAATGCTGCAACCCAGCAGGTGCTGGTACCAGCAGCCAGCCCTTGTGTCCAACACGACAGGCTCTAAACTGCAGTGGGCCATTGCCGGTTTTGTTAGCCAGGCCTGCCACGCCACCAGCACTATCAGCGCATTCGATGCCGCCAGCCGGCGCTGCCACCTCCAGCCAGCCCTCGTCATGCATCGCAGACGTTATACTGCAGCCAAGCAGCACCTTGATGTACCCAGCCGGCACTGCCACCTCCAGGTAGCCCACTGCCTTGCATCGTCGGCACTATCTTGCGGCCCAGCAGCGCCAGTGTTTGCCACCACCAGCCCCCACTTGTTCTGCCAACCTGGGTAGCAGCCGCTGAGGGGCTGGTGATTGTGTCAGCATGGCTGTCCTGCAGTGCTCGCCTGCAACGCCAGCTGTGTACGCAATGCAGCGTTTTTCTGGGGAGGCAAGCAATGATGAAGGCACCAAATGCTTTTAACAATATCACCATTACTTTGACCGTCTTTACACAGGGAGAGGTCGTTTCAGCATAGTGGTGTCGAATACGGTCACACAATTTGCAGTATGACAATACATGCACCAACTGTTACTACAAAGAAGGACAATAGACCAGCGCTGCCACCTCCAGCCAGCCCTCGTCACACATCGCAGGCACTATGCTGCAGCCTGGCAGCGCCTTGATGCAAACAGCCAGCACTGCCACCTCCAACCAGCTGGCAGCGTTGCACCGTTGGCACTATCCTGCGGCCCAGCAGCACCAGCTGCATCAATGTTTGCCACCTCCTGCCCCCTACTTGTTCTGCAAACCAGGCACTATGCTGCAGTCCAGCAGCAGCTGCTAATTCGACCGGTGCTTGTCACAGCTTTGCGGTTTTACAGCGTGTGCATGCAGCACCTGTCACACCTGCATTAGTGCTGTGGCCAGCTTTGCGTTTTCCGCCGCTAAGTCTTCATTCTCCGCCGCCGCTGCGGCCAGCTTTGCGTTTTCCGCCGCTAAGTCTTCGTTTTCCACCGCCGCCATAGCTAAGTCAGCGATTTCCTGAGGCAAGCACATGATGAAGGCACCCAAACACTTTAAACAACATCACCATCCCATTAAACCTTGACACCAGGCAGGTGACTTCAGCAAAGTGCTGTTGAACACGGGTCACACAATCCGCAGTATACAAGTACAAGGCCAGCACCGACTGCTACAATAAAGGAGAACACACCACACAGCATCAGATCATGGTATGACTGCAGGCGCCCCGTCTCGCACCAGTGGAGCTCAGCCTGCTATACAAAATGAAGTGAACACAGTTGCCACTGTCTGACATGGCATACAACTGCCTTGGCATCGAGCAGCACTGCAGTCACTAAAGCACAATAGCCTTGGCATTGATTGTAGGCAACTACCGCACCTTGGCATTCGCCAGGGACTGCTTGACCCAGCTCTCTGTCTGCGAGTTGATCACTTCCTGGCCAGCATCTTGGCGTGTTAGCAGCTCCCGCAGGTGCAGGCCGGGGTACATGATCTTCAGTAACTGCTGCAGCACCTGTGGCGGCGCAGGGAGGGGCAGCACTTATTATACGCAACCAGAAATGGGCAGGCAAAGAATTTTTAAGGTTGATGTTCACCTGCAAAATGTGTTTGGTGGATTGCATCATGACATAAAAGCTTTGAAATGAGGATGGCATACACGCAGATGTGAAGTAACAAGATACGATCACTTTAGCAACAGATCAGTGTATGGATAAGGCAAGTTTGGCAGAGGAAAAGGGAAGGTCGCACACGAGGTCCTATGGACCCCACACTGATACCCAGAGTTTCACCAGCGTCTTTCCATGGATTTGGTGCCCTGACACACACGCATCCTTATGCTATCCTTATCGCTTCATCCCACACACCTTGTAGTAATCTGAGCTGTAAGTCGTCAAGCCAGCATAGATATGCTCATACAGCTGTATGGAGTACACATGCAAGCTCGCTTTGGCTCGCATCAGGCTGGCAGCTAGGTCTTGCAGCACAACCGAAGTTGGCGCCTGTGCAGCTGCTGCTGCTGCTGCACCCTGCTCCTTTGTTTGTGGCCGTGGCCTCGCACGCTGGACCTTGGCAAAGTGCCACCTCTGCATGTCCGTGAGCAGCACCCACACCGGCTCCTCTGTGCCGCTTGCCTCCGCCAGCTCAAGTGCAGTAGCCAGTGGCTGCCATAGGTGCTTTTCGACATCCACAGCTGCCTTCACCTCCACGATGAGCAGGGGGGTGCAACGCTTGGACACAACGCTTGCCATCAAGGTGTTGGAGCGCACTTTCCACATCTCGTCAGGGCGGGAGTGGACGAGGACAAACTTGGACATATCTGCAGCAGCAGATATCGTGCAGCGAGATGAATGGACTTGAACAGTCATGTAGGGACAGATGCCTCACTCCCAAGAGCAATGGCCAATGGCCTTGGGTGTATGGTCAGCTGCGTGTCTTAGAACGGTCCAGAGCATTATACTTGACTGTAACATGCTCCAATCAACTGAGGTATGCCGCATACAGCACACGTGCACACGACACACATGACACGCACACACGATAGGGTCAACCGGGTGCAGGTGTCGGCAAACCAGATGGGTCCTTCCGTTATGCCCGTTGCAGAAATGGCAAAAGCTACTGCCGACCGGTCCTAAGGCTGTACGGCAGCTCAAACAGCGGCAGAATGGAAGGGTCGGGGATTTCAAGGCAGATCTGGACCGACGAACAGTGCAGGGACCCGTCGTAGTCTGCCGACTCCTGACCGGGTGTGTTCCCTTTTGGGCTCTGGGGACCATGGTCGGGGGCGTGTACGCAACATGCGAAGATGCGAGTGCCGAAAGGGTGCAACCCACATACCGTGCTCACCATCTTCCACGTCATCTTCCTCGTCATCTTCGTCGTCGCCCACGTCGCTTGCCTCATCGTCACCTGGTGACGGTGGTCCACCAACGAAGACGCCGAATAGCTTGTCCGGTGCTTGAAATGACAACAGGTTCTTGAGCAGCGCCCAGAAAATAATGTACTTGGGCCGCTCTTGGCTCGGAGGCTGGATTACACACCCGCTTGCGATGAGGACATCCTTGAACACTTTTGGGAAGATAGTGTCTATGACCTCATCATAAGGCAGCTTCAGATTCCTCGTTTTAAACAGTATAGCATTAGCATCAAGGCCTTTGGCCAGCCAGCCAGCATACGTAGTCTCAAATGCCGCCCCTGAGAAAAAAGTTCGCTTCTTGGGACCCATTGTTGCGATTTCTACAGGCGATGTTAGACGAACACATTGGCCCACGTGAGCAGTAAACAGAAGCGTTATAGCAGCCCTCAAGCAGTTTTGGGAAACTATGGAAAACTCTATAAAGCTGACTGACACTTGATGATCCGAAGCCTACGTACTTCAGCACGCTGGGACCTTATCTGAATAAGAGTCCCTTTACCGCACCTACCTGTATCATACAGCTGCTATTGGCTCATACATGCGCCCAATGTGTATCATGGTGATCAATCGTGCACTATACGTAACCGTGACAGTGGCAATTGTTCACGTTAGATATACACAGCACAGTGGCATATCCAGCCCGTCCTCAGCAAGTACGGCCGGGAGCCTGTGCTTTGCCACCAGACACTCGGGGGCGACGCTCCAGACCGATGGTCGCGGTCTCCGGTGTTCGTCGCAGCACTATGAAGCGAACACAGTTGTGACCGCCGCAAATGCGTAGCAGGCTTGCAAGGCTGGAAGCAACACACCTCAGTAAAGATCTGATCTCCAGCGTTTTAGCGTCCCAAGCGCTCTTAGCGTCCCCCAACACAGAAGTTCGTGCATGCTCCATGTAGCGCCTTCTCCCATACGCCTGAACGGGCCACCTGGATACCAACGCCCAAACATTAGTTTCAGCAGCCACAGCCTGCCACAGCCGGTTGGCCCCTTGAAAGTTTAGACAGCACCATGCATGCGCAGGCAGGCCTGGCGAACAAGGGTGTGCGCAGCTGTCCTGCTGCTCGTTGCCGCAGCTTCTGCCTGGCCCCCCCCCAGCTCGCCGGCCACACGCAACAAGACGAGAGGCGCCAACACACAGCACAGCCACAAATGTTCCAGACCGGCTCCATCCCAACATGCACTTAAGAATGTCATGTTCGCAGTCCTTGACAGCCACCACAGTGATGGTGCAAGGGCGGGCGTCGGCTGCAGGTCGGCGCCGAGCCACATCCCAGAGCTGCAACCTAGTAGAGAACCATATGCCAGTTGCTACTCCTATCGGGCCATATCCCGTCCCCAACCGCTAGCTGCTGCTCTCCACAGCAGCTGCCGGCTCCTTACTGGCCGGGGGGCTACATGCCCGGCAACGGCATCCCCGGTGGCGGCATGCCCGAGGGCATACCCGGCGGCGGCACTGTGAAAGAAAGGGCGAGGGAAGGTGCCAAATGGAGTCGCGGGTATTGGGCAGCAGAGAGGGCAGGTTGTTTGGAGTCCATGCAATTCTTCCGTGAGGACACTTACAAGGACTGGAGGCCAGCAGCAAGCAGACCCTGACGACAGGACAGCAAGCAGCACCACGACAGCCAGTAAAGAGACCACCAAAGCGAGAATTTAAGCAAGCACAACCTCACAGACACGACAGAGGACGATGGCTGGGACAAGCGGAAGAACAAGGATGGCGGCAGAGGGCGAGAAAAGCAACAGAACAGCAGCAGGACCATGCCGAGGATGATGCAAGGAGGAAGTCGTCGAGCCCTGCAGCAACCCACCAGCTACATAGCATGCAGAACCCAACCCCGCCGCCAAGCAGCCTGCACGGCCATACCACACAACATGCGTCGCGGTGCACACACAGAGACTCGCAAAACAAGCACATAGTTTGCTTGCAGTCCTATTGCGTGCTGCAGTGCAGATCTTATTACACCTTTCACCCTAACACAGGCTTCAAAGCCACTTGTGTGATGTTGTTAGTCGCGCCCAAGCTAACAAGCAATGCATGTGCAAGCGGCAATTTGATGAAGCCCTTCAAAGTCGTAACTGACACGAGCATCTACAGCACAGGCGGTGTGCTGCTGCAGGATGGACATCCCGGTCGCATACACCAGCAAAAAGTTCACATCTGCAGAAATCAATTACACTACCACAGAGCAAGAGCTCCTGGGTACGATTAACACCCTACAAGAGTGGCAGCCATACCTTGAGACCGCACAGGATACCTTCCTGCTGGTCACCGACCACCATCCAAACATCTGGTTTGAAACCAAAAAGGACCTGTCCCGACGCCAAGTGTGTCGCGGCAAGAGTTCCTGTGCCGCTTCCACTACACATGGCAGTACCGTCCGGGATGCAAGAATGTTGCCGATCCCCTTTCTTGCATCCATACACCCGAAACTGTGGTGGCAGCCATGATGTATATCGGCAGGCCTACTGATGAGCCTCCAACGGAGCCAGCCCTGGCTGACCGCCTAAGAGCGGTGACGCCGGCCGAACCTGACACCGACTGGGGCACAGCCTCCTTCACTGACGGCATGTGGTTTAAAGGCAACAAGATTATTGTGCCCAACGACCCACAACTGTGAAAAGACATCCTACATGCATACCATGATACACTGCTCACCAGACACCACGGCATGGCCAGAACACTGCACACCGTAGCTGAACGCTTCTGGGTGGCCCGGCATGTACAGTGCCATCGAGCGCTACGTGCACGAGTGCCTGCAGTGCCAACACAACAAACCCGACAACCAAAAGCCAGCAGGCAAACTGCGACCGCTGCCCACCCCAACGGGCCCATGGCAGGTGGTCTCCTGCGACTTTATCACCAGCCTACCACCAACCCATTCAGGCAACACAGCCATCTGCATCTTTGTAGACAAGTTCTCGAAGATGGTCTCGCTGGTGCCCACGACAGACCAATTCACCACCATCAGCTCGCAAAGATGCTGGTGAACCACATCATCTGCAAGCATGGACGCATTACTGCGCTCCTTTCAGATCGCGACCCATGATTCACGGCACAAGCCATGTGCAACACAGCCAAGCAACTGGATGTAAAACAGCTCATGTCTTCATGTCCTCATCCTTCCATCCGCAAATGGATGGTCAAACCGAGCGCACGAACCGTGTGCTGCAGGAGGTCCTGCATAACTACGTGGGCCCCGAACTAACGGAATGGGAAGACTGGCTGCCAAAGGCAGAATTAGCCATCAGCAACAGCAAGAACGAGTCCACCGGACAAACACTGTTCTACATCATCTACGGACACACCATGTCCCTGCCACACGATCACGACTGCCACTGCAGCAGTCCAAATATCCTGCGGCGGACAAACTCGCCGACAGCCTCACCCAACGGGTTACACTGGCCACTAAGTGCCTCGATGCCGCAAAGCAGCGCCAAGCCAAGTATGCAGACAAAGCTCACCGTTTGTGGTCGGGCAGCTTGGCTCACCGGGCCAACGGTCATCGCACCAACGGTACACCTAAGAACTATTCATAATCTTTCCAACACCAAACGGTATTTATCAATACCACCACTAACGTGGATAACTACTTTTCGTAACCAGCTGTGTCAACGACCGAGCGTTGTTACACATATGCACCAGCTGCCCATCCCGGCCGTTCCCAACATCACTAGCCGAGGAAAAAAACCCAATACGTGTACACGAATACTTTCCCACCGCATCCATCATTAAGGCTTTCTCTTCGCGCCCCGCACCAACTGCTTACCCGTCACGCCCCGCACGAAGGGCTTTCCCTTCATGCCCCGGCCATGTACTACTAGACCAACTCTCAGCACCGCCGGCACTTAAAAATAATGCAGCTAGCACAGTCTTGGATCCCAGTAACCCACAGATAGCCCCCTGCGCCAGACTTTTCATCAGATCAGAACAGATTACTGCCTCGACCAGTGTCGTAGTGCAACCGAAATTTAGTTTGCGACATTGCGGCTGAGGGAACCGTTTCGGGAATTTTATCCTTTCATAAAATTCTGAAACATTTGAACAAGGTTATAGCGTGCGATTATGGCGCAATCTTCTAGCCCTGCGCCTGCTGTGGCCCGCACAGGCTACCAGAATTTCGGCAGTTTTTTTTACTGATAACGTCGAAGTTTTGATATCTATTTCAAGAGAGTCTTATGTCGCGCCCAAACTACCATTCGAGCCGCCGTCCTTAGAGAATGTCGCGACGCTTGGCTTCGGAGAGCCCTGCCGACAGCTGTTCATGACCGATTTTAAAAGGTGGACATTTGTAAATCACGGTGCATTTGGAGCTGTGTGCCGAGCTGCTCACCAGGAAGCAAACAAGTGGCGCGAGCACTGCGAAGCGCAGCCGCTGCGCTTCCTTGACAGGTACACACATCATCCCATTATTGCCAGATGCGGGCATCAAAACTTCACCATCCTCGTGTCTGTTTGTGCAATTGAAACGAAAACCGCGGTGTGGAAGCGCCGTTGGGCCATTCGTTGGGATTCCTGCGCGCGTAGTGTAGAGATGTCTCCTGCCAATTCTGCCAGGCACCCGCCTGCAAATGGCCGCAATCGCCTTACCGTGCTATCCTCATGTACCGGCTGTCGCAGGGCCGGTTACCGATTGGGCCATACAGCCCTCCATATATCCTCCCCCCCCTACATCCCCCCTGCATCCCTCAATCCCTTCATACAACCCTCCATAGATTCCTCCCTCCATCCCTCCTCTCCCTCGAAAGGGAAATGACGGGGGCAGTGCGGGAGGCAGACAGCAGCCTTATAGTATCACATTACCCTGCCAACACTGGCACCTAATCCCCCACACATGAAAATGCTCCAAGGTTAGTGAAATCCAAAACCAGCGCACGCATACAAACACACATGGAAAATTACACATCGGAAAATAACACATAGCTGCGACAAGGCGCCACCACGCGCCTCGCTGTAGTACTTCTACTTTAAAAGTACGGCTGCCAAAAAGAACGATGAGGGGCCGGCTCCTGCAGGACACGACGGACTGGAAGAAGAAAGGACAGGACACCACGACAGTGACTGTAAAACCACCCCTCGTGAGTAGCACCCAAAACCCCAATATTACCCATCTGGGTCAGCAGGCACACAACCCCAGGTTGCGTGGACCAACACAACAACAAATGCACACACACACACACACACACACATGGCGGTGCACAAACGGACAGGCAGACAGACAGATGAACACGGTGAGGCCATGAACACATAAATGTTAGGATTGCAACATCTCTTTAATTAAGAGCGAGGAACCAGGGCCTTCCAAAGCTGCGACTTCCGTCCCCTGGAGGACCGCGCACACGTTACCCCCCGCCCGCCCACGCCCAACACACGCTTAGCCGCGAACTCCCCACAGCTGCAGAGAAGGGCTGCGGCCGAACCGTCCTGAACTTGAATTGAACTAGATCAAAAGCTTGAGCCGCATGATTGTGTTCCGGTTTCCAAAACAGGCAACCCCCGCAATCGCAAAATAGAGGCACAAGGAATACAGGACGATAGGACAGCGCCGTCGCTCCAGGGAAAGAGGCGTGCCGCAATTGCGGTTCAGTTACTAAAGCCTTTTTCGCTGCTGCTACTGCCTACGTTTATACCACAGCCTCCGCAACTCATAACAACCTCTCTGGGTAACGCAACCGAGGTGTAACGCGTACGTACACGCACACGCTACCAAGGTAAGACAACTACCTCCAGAAACTCCTATCACTGACCTCCTTCAAACTTGTTTTGCCACCAGCCGTTCGCCATAGGAAGCTGCGGTGAAGGGATGCGCGAGCAACATGCTCTTAGACACCCGGCCACGCCGGCGGCTTTGGGAAGAAACCACCCGAGGAGGTGAAGATGACGGTTCCAAGGACGGCATGCGGGGGGCGATGCGGGCAACGAAAAAGCTCTGCGCTGTCTCACCAACTCATCAGCACCATTACCTTCGCCTTCGCTTCCAAATGCACAATGCCGTTCTCTACTTAAATGCAGGGATGCAAGACCGCATGCAAGCCTCTTTAACGCGCTGCATGTACACCACCAGCACCAGCAGCACCAGCACCATGGTAGTTGAAATCACGCTACTATACTATACTGCCCCAGCATGCCCGCGCCAGTACCGATGAAGGCAGCAACAGTCGAAGTACACCGAACCGCGGCCCAAATAACTAGACCTGCGCGCTCCTCCTTCCCAGGCGTGTAACACCGGGCGCTTTCGACGAGTGTCCCATTTCGTCGCCCCACTTCGCAGCCACCAAGCGCCTCTCTAGCGCCCCGATCGGTACGCATTGCCCGTTCTGGCCACCTCATCCTGCAGCTCCCGCCGGCAGTTTGCAAAAACTTCCGCCGTACGGCGTATCAGATCCTCGCCTTCCCGCCGTACGTTATCGTGCTCGCGCAACTCCTCGTCCAGCTCAGCGCCCGGTGGCAAAGGCGCCCCTGCCGCTGCTGCTCCCGCCGCCGCTGCTGCTGCTACCGGCGATATCAGCGCGTTGACGCCCTGCTGACGTTGCCGTTCTCGCAGGTACTCAGTGTTGTAGTGTACGGCATTCCGGCCAATAAGCGTGAAGTCCTCTTCCAGACGTCTGAAGCCCTCGTCATCCGGCGTGTAGTGCTTCTTCTTCTGACGTTTCTGGATTTCCTTGAGCCACATAGGTCGCTTGACAAGGGTCTTGTAGTCCGGAAGCTACAAGTGCCAACCAAGGACAGCGCAAAGACGACGAGGAAAAGGCAAGGGGCCAGAATGAAGTTAATACAGAGCTGAAAAAGGCGACGGTTTATAACACTTTGGAAAGCGCAACTTTTGGAAAAAGGTGTCGGCAACCAGAACAGACCATCTCACAGAGAAGAAACACACTTTTACAGCCCACACACCCGTCTCCCGCCACCCCGGCCCCGTACATCCATATATTTTAGCCATACTCACGTCTTGTGGGTCATGCACGAAAGCATCGTCCAGGCCGCTCTGCAAGCACAAAAAAATGAAAATTGGAGGAGCAGGACGGCATGAGGGGCAGGACAAGGATCAGTAACAGCCACACAGGAGGACCCTCAAGAGGATGTCAACGAAGTGGAGAAAAGGCAGACGCTTTGCCACGAGCGCGCGTGGGGGGTGTTGATCCACACTATCTCAGCAGTCAGCGGTCAGCAGAGTCAGCACATATGTCCTACTGTTGAATGGCGTTGGCGCGAGAGGACATAACGCCAAGTGCAGCGGCGTAGCGGTCGTGAGGGACGAGAGGAGGTGCGACGCACGAGCGCCGACAGAAAAGAAGCAAATAGTGAAGTGTAATGTAGTATGACGACGGCTACAGACAGACTGACTGACAAACAAACAAAAAAATCCATAGGCAGGGCTTTCCATGCCACTCGCCACAGCTATATAGCCCAAAATGAACTGTACACAGAGCGCACAACCCGGGCGCTGACTCTCTCGTCACCGGGAAAATGATTAAATGAAGTGTCTGATTGGGGCCCGCACCCACCTTCATTTGAGTGATAGCCTTGTTCAACCACTTGTGGTAGACTTTCTGGCGGGAATTGAAGCGGAAAGCGCGAGGAGGACGTGGTGAACAGGCAAGGGGGAGCAATGCATATCGCCATACACCTAAGCCAGCCATCCCTATGCCTGACATGCAATTCTTGGAGCCCACAGACAAGCATACAGAGGCACAAACTGGCTCCTCGCTGCACGCAACTGCTGACTTCTTTCCTTCTGCCGCAGGCTGACATCACTTGCTTTACATCCGTACACCCGACCATCTTAACTCCCGTACGAACGACATGAGCTACATACAAAAATTGGAGACGTGTTAATTTCGACACCAAAGGAAGCCCACAGAACCCACGATTCCTCGCACCTCCGACAACGCGGTATCCCAATCGATAAAAGACCAACACCCTATGTATGGGGGGGGATTCAGGGCCTTTACCGGTTCAGATTTTAGGGTTTTCCCACACCAAACTGGTTACCACACCTACGCCCCACATGTGTGTATACCCAGTTCATCCCCTCACCACAACTTCCTCCTTCCGGCGTCGCTCCTGCTTCTCAGCAATCTTGGCCCACTTCCAGGCATCCGTGGTCGCCGCCGCGCCCGCGCCCGCTGTAGTATGCTCTTGCGCTCCGCCGCCGCCACCGCCGCTACTGCTGCTGCCGCCAGGCGGAGGTACCCCCGGTAGCGTCTCCTTGCCAGCCTCCTCATCCGGCACACAGGAGCCCTCCCTGGACGTCACAGCGCTGCTGGGCGCCGACGGGTCGGCCAGGCTGCCCCTGGTGGGAGATGCTACGGCAGGTGTTGCAGCGGCGGCGTCAGTGGCGTGAGGCTGTGAAGCCTCCGGGATGTTCCGTTGGCCAGCTGCCACCGCCGCCGCTGCTGTCGCCGCTGCCAATATAGATGACGCCGCCAGGCCTGTATTTCCAACCGCCACATCCGCTTCCTTCGTAACGGCTACAGCCATCGCCGATGCAGGTGGGCCCGTTGCTACAGCAGCTGTAGTTGCAGCTTCTTGCCTAGCTGATGGACTTGCAGCAGTAGCAGCAGCAGGTGGCGGAGACGGCGCGGCAGCGTTTGCCTCGGCGCTGGTTGCGGGGGCCGTCATTGAGGCTGACGCGCCCACGGGCCGGGGGATCTCCACCGCCGCCGCCGTCATCGCCGTCGCCGCACTGAAAGGCAGTGCGACAGCTGCAGCCCCTACGTCCCGATACGTCACGTCACGGCTCAGCTCTGACGCTGACGCTAATCCTTCTGCGGTCGCGGTCGCTTCAACTTGTGCTATTGGTGCTGGTGCTGCTATACGCACGTCTGCAGCCGCATGTTCCTCGCCTCCCCCTCCGCCCGCGACCGACGCCGCCGCTGCCGACGCGTCCCCAGCTGCGGCAGCCGCAACAGGTGCCACCATGCCCGCTCCGACGTTGCGTTGTCGATCATCATCAGCAATCGGTTTAGGGGAAAAAGGTCCTGGGGCGAGGTGCAGATCGTCGGGGCCGTTGGCGAGCTGGGCCGGCTCGGGAGATGTCAGGCTCGCGCGTGAATGCCCCCCAGGCTGCTGCTGCTGCTGTTGGGAGTTATCTGCCGGCTGTTGCTTCGGCTTTGTTTGGATCCCGAGTCCTTGCTCCGGGGGCGGGGGAGACGGGAGCCGCTGCGGCCGTGTTTCCCCTGGCGACGGCGGCGGCGGCGGCGGCGCCGCCGCCGCCGTCACTGCCCCTTCGCCAGGTGTGCGGCAGCCCTCAGCAGCAGGAGGAGGGTCACCGTCCCAACCTTCCAGGCTGGCGCCAGCAGGCCCAGGTTCCGGTGGCGGCGCTGGCGGTGCCTGAACCATTGCACCCTGCTGCTGCTGCTGCTGTTCGTGTGGCAACAGCGGTGATTCTAGATCCATCGGCTCCCCAGGTGACGGTGACGCCGCAGGTGTCGACCTCCGCGCCGTTGCCGTTGCCGCCGGCGCCGTCAGCGGCATCGGCGGCGGCAGCGGAGGAGGATAGGCTGCTGATGCAGGTGGTGTCGATGCTGCTTCTCCTGCCGCCGACGGAGGCATCTCACCCCATCGGCTCCGACGGGGCCGGATCGTGCCACCGGCCTGCGGATTGGCTGCAGCTGATGCCGTACTCGGTACCGTTAGCCGTACACCTATTGAGTTCCCCGGTGCTTCCGTTGCGGTTGCCGACGTCACTACCGCAGCTGCTGCCGCTACCGGCGGTGGCGTCAACCGGGGCTTTTTGGGAGAGGCTGTCGCCAGGTCACCTGCTGGAGGGAGCAACGCCCGCTTTGTGCCTGACATTGTCACGACGACCGCCCCTGCTCCTGGTACCGCTACAGCTGCTGCGTTATCAGCGGCCGTTAGGACGCCATCCGACTCCATTACAGCAGCTCGTTCCGTTGCCGGGTCCACGGAGGAGGTGGCGGCGGCGGCGGCGGCAGCGGCGGCGGCGGCAGCGGCAGCGGAACCTGGGCAGCTAGACGGCGGCGTCCGTGCTCTGTACGACGACAGGCGGAGCAGCAAGCAAGTATGCGACGGAGTCTTAGGAAATAGCACAAGAGTCGGGAACGGACGGGTCAATGGGCGGATTCATCCTCTGGCTTAGGTCATGCCGATCAGGGGAAGTCAGGAAAAAGTACGGCAAGAAGGTACGGCCGGATACAGGAGTCCAATGATAAGCCGATGTTGTTGTGACGGCATGTATATATACACATATACATACACATATACATACATATATGCATACATATATGCATACATATACATATATATGCCGTGCGGGGATAACACAGCCAATCACAAAATCGACAAGAAATCTGCGCGTCCCATCATATCCCGCTCCAAAACCACTAAAAAACCCTGGAAAACTGTCTAGTTCCGAAACCATTCCTATCAGTAGCAGTAGCAGCTACAGCAAAGGCAGAAGCAGCAGCACTAACAGCAGTACGAGCAGATACAAACAACGAAAAAGGGTATTGTCAACCAAACTCACGCTGGAGCTGAAGACCCCGCTGGCGTCGCTGCCCTTGGCGCCGCTGCTGCTGTCCCTGCTACTGCCCCTGCTGCTGCTGCTGCTGCCCCTGCTGCAGCAGCTCCTACTCTTGCTACAGCCGTCGTGCCCGCGACCGGTGCCGTCGCGGGTGTTGCTGCGGGCTGCCGGTCTCGCGCCTCCAAGGCTTCCTAGGAATGGACGTGAAAACACAGGCGACGACATTTTTCGTTTATTTGGAGGACATTATACGCCTATATGCCGTAAGTCAACAATCAGAAGAAGAAGAAGCAGAAGAAGGAAAAACAGCTACCGGCGTCCAAAGTTGCAAACTCTTTCTATAACCTGTAAAATTATACCTCCTCTTCCTAATCGCCAGGAGCTAAGAGCCCAATGCGCTATGATATTGGCAGCAGCACCAGTAACAACAACAGCAGCAGCAGCAGCACCACCACCACCAACAACAACAAGGGTAAGTCCTTAGTCCTCGTTTCGTTGTTCGGCCCTTACCTGTAGCAGCGGTTTGAGGACGCGGCCCAGCAAGTACTTGTGCGTGTGCTCGTACAACGTGTACCGCAGCTCCGCCAGTACGTGGGGAGGCGGCGGCGGCAGCTGCGGCGCCGGTGCCGCTGTCCCCGCGGCCGCAGCGGTCCCGCCAAGCGGATCACCGGACCTGCAGAACAAAGGACATGCGGTTTGCCGGTCACCCAACGGCTGCAAGCTGCAGACAAGATGTTATATATTATATGCATGTAATGTTGTTACAGAGTGTGAAGCTTCTGGGCCAATTGTACATACATACATACATACTGCCCATCCCATCAGCACTGGGCACATAAGCAACATTGGGCCAGATCAGTAGTACGGTGGGGGACCACGTGCGAACCCCTGGTGACGATCTGTTTAGGCAGGCGGCTGGCAGAGGTTAAGGCCTGACTTCTGCTCCCAGTTGACCCAGTCGACCCGGGTTCAAATCCGCCTGCCGGCTCCTCGGGTGTTTGAGGAGTGATGAAATGGGAGGTGGCCCCCCATCTTATGGACGGTGTAGGACGTGATAATATCAACTTGCGAGCTGACCAGGAACTAAGTTGATGCGCCGTTGATCCGCTAGATTTGGTTGGATGCTGGTGGTGAGTTGCCGAACTCAACGAATACATTCTGAAGTCGGATGGGGTGACGGATTAGGGTGCCCCTCTAGCAGGGGAGAGCAGGGACTGCCCCGGGAAAGGGGGCCGCTGGCGAAGTTAACCACCCTGTAACAACATACATACATATGTATGGCAGTATGGACATTCCAAGCGCGACACGGCTCAGTTCTAATAGAAAAATGCGTGTTCGCGCGAACGGAAACCCATGCCAAGCCTCCCTCCCCGCAGAGCCAATCACCGTTTTCACTAGCTTCAGGCCTTGTGTCGACGTCGACGTACTTCTTCCCGTCATTGCCCTTTGCCCTTGGTCAGGCCAGTACTAACCTTACTACTGAAGGTGACGCGACCAGCGCCGACCGCCGGTCCAACCAGTCTAGAAGGCTGGACCCGGCTTTCGCCGCCGACGTCGGCAAGGAAGCCGAGGATGGTGCTATTCGACGGGGTGGCGGCGGCGGCACGCCGCCAGCGCCGCCTTGCACCGGCGCCGCCGCCAGCACCGACGCCAGGCTGACCGACTGCTGTGAAGCGGCGGCGGCCCCGCCGCCGCCGCCAGGGGCAGCGGGGGCTCCTATCCCTGCCGTACACCCTGGCGCCGCCGACTTGTTACCGCTGTATCGAGCGTAGGAAGCTTCCAGCGCAGCGAGTTTAGACTGGTGTGACGCGGACCCATGGGTCTGTGTGCTCGCGGCGGCGGCAGCGGCAGCCGCCCGACCCGTCTGCGAGGCGCCCAGTACCTGCCGCAGCAACTGACCTTGCGGCTGCCGTACACGGATCGGCGCCGTCGCGGACGCTGCTGTGGCGGCATTGGCGGCGCCTGCGCCGCCGGGTTTCGCCGGCAACCTCGCCACTGAGTCGACCCATTTCAGCTGGTCCGCCGTAATGGGCTCCTGGCACGTTCCAGGCAACGCGAAGAATGAATCCGATAAGCCAAAAAACAAATTTGTACGGCTAAGGTACGGCACTAGGAACCTTTCACGTGAAAACGTTCCTCCGGGTCAACATCTTTTCACAAACGTCGGAGCGCACATCGGAACTACAAACAAGTCGACGAAACCCGTCACAACGCAACGGCATCACATACATACACACATACACACGCACTCTACGCATATCCGCCAGCCCTAAAGCCTCCTCTCCAATCTGCCCCACTTGTAATCCCCTTCCCGTCACCTCACACCCCCGCCCTTCCCGCCACCCTTCCCACCGCCTGCCTGTTTTACCTGCGTCAGGGGCAACCACAACTTGTCCGCAACTCGCTGCACGCTGCAGCCCCACAACGGCGCCCTGCTGCCGCCTCCACTTGCGAGCTCCCGCAGCTCCCCCAGCGACATCGCCTTGACGTCCGGACACAACAGAGTGCCATCCACCAGGTTGAGCTTGTGCGTGGGGAAACGGAACAACCCCGCCTCGGGCTGCTGCCACCCCGCCGCACTCACGACGGCCGCACCGTCACGGCGACCCGTCGTACGTTCCGTCGCCGAGTATTCCAGACCGTACGACGTGCCGCCGCTGCCGTGTCCCCCGGCAGCGGCTCCGCCGCCGCCGGCCTCCGGCGGCGGCACTGCCGCCGCCGTCGGACGCATCAAGTGCCATGGTTGCCAGAGCTTTTCATCCGACGGGAAGTCGACGAGGTACAGGAGAGGCGGTTGTTGAGGTTGTTGCAGAGCACCTGGATCGTCTTGTCGTACACGGAGGTCGACGGGTGGGCGGTATGGATCCGGCGTCCAGGGCACCACACGGCACTCGTCCGTGAGCGGCAGCTGCAGGGTGACAGGGGTGAGGTGGGTGGGAAGTATTGCTTGCATGGGGCTGGCGGGTGGGGAGTCGGGTAATGATGTGCCGAGTGATGAGTGCACATTAGCGGGGAGAGGTAACGTGGTGGCATGGCACGGCACGGCATGGCACGCACATCGCACGATAAAAAATGATCCGAGTCGAGAAGCGTCAGTAGCGACAACACCCTGCACACGTCCAGTTTCGGTACTACACTCCTTGAACCGCCGTCAGTCTGTGTGCGTGTCTGTGCGTGTGCGCCGTGTTGCTCCAACCCATGCCTTACACGTTGCCACTACACCAACAAACCGAAACACCACGCGAACGGGTCCTAACCCACGCGCCCCCTCCCGCACACACGCCATCTCAACCACCATCAGCACCACACACTGCACCCACCGGCTCCAAGTTCTCCGGAACCGGACTACCGCCGTCGTCATCATCGCCGCCGGCGAGCCCAGCGACGCCGCCGCTACTGTACGGCATCGGCAGCGGCATGGGCGCCGGCACCACGTCCTCTGGATCCGGCGAACCCAGATCCACCGATTCGAACTCCCGATCCATACCCAGATGCAGACCTTCCAACCACCGCCAGACCGCTCTCCCGTCGTGCTCAAGAAGCGCCGCGGCCTCCACCGCCGTCAAGGGCCCCCTAGGCGGTTCCTCATCAGGGGCCTGCTTTGGCTGCGTGCTGGCTGCTTCCACTGCCACCGCCTCCGCCGCGGCCGCTTCCGTCGCCGTCGTTGTCGCCGCCGCCGCCACCTCCTGGGTGCCCTGAGGCTCCTGCAGCGCCGTGCTGGCGGCGGCGTTGGCAACGGCGGCAGCTGCCGTACGGGGTTCCAACAGCACTGAAGCGTGACAGCACCAACGTATTCTGTCGAAAAAGGTTTCACGAAGTTGTTCGTACAGGCCTTCCGGCCAGACTGGTCGTGGTGGCGGCGGCGCCGGTGGCGGCATCGGCGGTGGCGCCGGCGGGAGGAGGTCATGGTCTGGTTGCGGTGGCGGCGGAGGCAGCGGTGGCGCCACGGGGGCGGCACCGCCGCGCTCGTCGTACAGATTGTGGTACATATGATGGTGCGGGTGTTGATGTTGGTGATAATGTTGGTAGTGGTGGTGCTGTTGATGGTACCACGATGCGTCATGGCTCCACTTAGCACCCGTCGGTGATCCGGGGGGAGGTACGGCAGGCAGCGGCGGCATGTCATCTTGCCGGCTTGGCGGCGGCGGCGGCCGAGAACTCAGATTGGGCATGCCGGTGTAAGCACCATCATCCACATCCATGTCCACATCCATTTCCTCCACCGCGCCCTCCTCGCTGCTGGGGCTGCCGCCGCCACCGCCGCTGCGGCGGCCACCCTGCGGCGGCAGTTCCCGCGACGGCGGCGGCGGCACGGGTGACGGCTCTTGCGTGTGAGGCGGCGGCGGTGTCGTACGACGACTAAGGTCACCACCATGGCCCCAGGCCGACTGCCCTGGCGGATAGTCGTACGCCGGCGGCCGAGGCGAGCGCGCTGGGGAGGAATGGACGCGGCCGCTGCCTCCGGTAGTGGCGGCGGCGCCGTACGGCGCACTTCCATCCCGAAGGTTCGGCGGTCGCGACATGAAGGCACCTTCGGATGGGCTGTGGGGCTGCGAGTCACGACCGCCGTCAGTACGATAATCCCGACCAACGGCGCCGCCGCCGCCACGGCCGGCGTTTCGGAGGTGTTGTGCCGGCGGCGGCGATAGGTGACGTGGAGGCTGGCCGTGCGGCTGTGGCAATGTGCTTGGCAAGTCTGGGGATCCCTCCCTAGACCTACCGCCGGCCCCCGGGGGCCGCCGCCAGTACTGCTCGCGATCACGGTCACGGTCCCACTCACGGCCGCGCTCGTGGTCCCAATCCCTGTCACGGTCCCGCCGCTCGTCCCGTACGGCAGATCCGCCGTACCGATCGGGTCCCCAGTCGCGGTCAACAATCCCGCGGGGTACCTCCCTGTCGGCGCCCCACTCGCGTCCGCGCCCATCCCGTGCACCATCGCGGGTGCCAGTGACCCGCGGGTCGGCACGCTGCTGCTGCTGCGGATGGTCGTACTCTCCACGCGAGCCGCCGCCGCCACCACCGCCGCCTCCTCGTGCGTCTCTACATGGCAGCCCCGGCCCCGGCCCAGACACACCCCGCTGCCGCTGTAGCGGCGACAAGCTACGCTGCCGCCGTCCGTGCCCCGACGGCGGCGGCGACCGGCTACTGCCGCCGCTACGACGCTGCGGCTGTGGTGATCGACTGCTGGCCTTGCCCGTACGCGTCCTCGATAACGGTCTAGCTCCGCGGTGGCCTCGCTCACGTTCCCTCTCCCTCTCCCAATCCTTTTCCCTGTCCCTCTCCCGGCCGCGATCACGGGATCGAGCCTTGTCCCGGTCGCGATCTCGAGTTCGATCCCGATCTCGATCCCCTCGGGCAGCCCGCCGTTCGCGATCCGCATGAGCGCCCGGAGGGCTCTGTGGGGCCCTATCGCGGTCACGGTGGTCGCGATGGTCTCGGTGGTCTCGATCTCGATTGCGACGCTCCAGGGAACCAACGCCGGGAGCCAACGGCACAACTGCGTGTGAAGGCCCATTCGGATGTGGATGCGGCGGCTGCAGGGCTTGGTGGTGCCGTACTCCGTGGTGTTGTGGTGAGGACGGCGCCGGAGGGTGATGTAGGCGTGTGGAGGCGGCTGTGGTGGTGCCGGTTGCATGGCCATCTCTGCTGCGCTCGCCGTTTCGAAGGTGCCTCCCGCGGTGACGGTCTCGCGCAGGCGAGCGGCTGCGGCAATCCGAGAAACGGGAAGCGGAATTAATAACATAAAGGAATGGAGGATTAACATAAGGTTATTATACTCCGCTTTTTGTCAGCAAAGAAATGGAGAGGGAAATGTTTTGGGGAAGTCAACAAAGGCACGAAACGTTTAAGCTATGAGCTCTTCCGCTGCGCTTTTATACTCTTTTACTATGGAAGCGTAAAATTAATTCCAAGTCGTATATTCGGCGAATACTGTTTCCGCGCTTGGAGCTGAGCCGCTTCCGATAAGCCTTTTCCATGCTGGGCCAATTGCTCCTGCAATTGGTACCGACTGGACTGTCCTGTGTTTTCCCAAGGGATATGACCATACCCGGTAAAGGATGAGACAAAGGACGGATCAGCAGCAGCAGGTGGCTCGAAATGATTATCATGATTGGGCCAAGGGGCTAGTCCGGGATCTGGCGGGCGTCCCGGACAAGTGCGCCAAAGCGGTGCATGATGTAGCTCCATTTCGGGGCGCAAGGAAACCGGAGAACTTTAGGACCGCTTCCGGCGCGGCAGGTTACGTCAAACGTGCTATCCTTTTCCATCTCCCGGCGCCAGGTCGAGATAACAGACAAAAAGTGCTTTGTGGTTAGTCACTTTTTGTTGTGTAATTTCCTAAAATCAAGCGGTGTTGTAGCTTCTTCGCAGGTTTTTTGAGGCATGTTTCTTATCGAGATTGCGACGCAAGCCACGCATAAAAATCAGCGTAGACCGCGAAAACAAAAGTACTTGAGTCATCTCATGTTCGATGCAAAACTCTGTGGATTTTAGATTGCTTGAGAAACACTGCCCTAATCCAACAAAGCAAAATTGGCTGTATATATTGCAAAGGACGAACACAGGATCGCTGCATTCCACAACCTAAGCCCCATGCATCCCCCAAAAAACAAAGCATGCCAAGCGCACCTTCCTCGATAGCACCCGCTGGAAGTGCTCCTGCTGCTAGGGCTTTTGCTCCTGCTACCACTATCCTCGCTGCTACTGCTGCTACTCCTGGTGCTTCGACTGCTACTGAGGTGCTGGTGCCGCGACCCCCGCCGCCGACTATCAGACTGCTGCTTTGGCGGCTGCTGCTGCTGCGGCGGCGGCGGCGGCGATGCCGCATCTCGCCTAGGTTTAACCACGTTTACCTCCTCTACCCCTCTTGACTCCTTGGCTTCCACTCGGCCATCAGCCCGGATATCCGCCTTCTTGCGCTGGCCACTGCCGCCGTCATAACTTCCTCCCAGAGCTGCTACTGACCCTCCGCCATGCCCCTCGATCGCCCCCGCCCCAGCCGCCGCCGCCGCCGCTGCTGCTGCAGCTATTTGCTCTACAACAGCAGCCGCGGGGTCGGCGGCGCCGGAAGGAACGGCAGATGCAGCCATCGCCGCCAACCGCTGTGCCTCTTTCACTGCCTCCTCCGTTACTTTCGCCGCCACCACCTCGTCGATGGCGGCGACGACGCCGTCGGGGGCAGACGTAGGACCCCAACGCCCAACCACCGCCGCTGCCGCCGTCTCGTAGGCTGCACCGCTCCGCTGCAGCGGCGACGGCGATCGCCGCGTGGGCGCCACATCATCATCGCCCGCAGCAACTCTGGAATTTTGGACCAGCGGCGGCGTGGATACTGCCGCTGCCGAAGCTGCCACAGCGCCGGTGCCGGCGGCGTCATCCCCAACGCCGCCGCTATGCTCCGGGCCCCATCGCCGCCGCTTCTGCTGGGGTCCTAGCGGTTCCCCGCCGTCGGGTGTTACTGATACCGAGGCCTGTGCTGCAGTTGAGGTCAAGACCCCCGGGACAGCGACAGCAGCATGGCCTGGGAGCTGGGCGGGGTGGTAGCCCCTACGAACTGCCGCCTCCGCTTCTGCCTGAGCAACCGCCAGAGGGGCAGGAGCTGCCGCTGGTGGCGCTGCCGTCGCCGGCGTCAGCGACGTCCGTTGTTCAGTCGTCACTGCTCCCTCCGCCGCCGCCAGGGCAGCTTCCGCCTTCATCTTGGCTGCTGCGGCCGCCGCTGCAGCGGCCGCCGCTGCTGCCGCCGCAATGATGGGCGAAATCGCAGCGGGGCCCCCGGCGCCCGGTTTGAACCATTCCGATGGGCCCGACACCGGTGGCGGCAGCGGCACCGCCGCCGCCGCTGCCGTCGTCGTCGCCGCTGTAGGCTCCAAACCGTCGAAAGGCAGCTCACCATACTCGGCATCTGAATTCAAATGGGGACACCGAGGCAGGCCGCACCCCCTCAGTCTCATGGGCAGATCTCACGACGAGCACGCGCATTTCAAATACAGCGAAATTCCAACGAAACGCACGCAACCTTGATGCATGAATCGTGAATTGTGAAACATAAGCAGAGACCCACATCGTGCAAGGAAATTCTCTGTGTCTAGTGCACCAAGAGCACGACCACAGCACGACCACATCACAGCGCATTGATTCATCGGTTTTTCAGCTCTCGCCCTGATTTTGGGGTTCCACACCACACCACACCACACCGTGCGCACCGCGGATTGCAATAAGTAACACATTGCGGCGGCGTAGCCACAGTTAGGGCTGTTACATACCCGCACACACCCAAAAATATATAAACATATGTTTTGAGGTGCCATACGTTTCCTTTATTTTCTTTTCCTTCTTCTAAAGGAAGTCCATGTCTTCGTCCATGTCTTCTTAAGCTCCATCCCACACTCGAATCCAGGGGGGGCCCTGAACCCCGTGGGTTTTTCCCCTCCGCCCAGTCTACAACATTGCGTACATAGTTCTCACAACACAGCGCGGCGTGCCATCCGTTACCCAGGCCCTCCACACGCTAGGTGTTACTCTCGGCACGGATGCCGTACATGGCCTGCCGTACCTGAAAAAGTGCCCATGCCGCCGCCGGGGCCAGTGCTGGTTGCGGGCCGTATCACCAGCCTGGTGCTGCCGTCCGCCTTCCCTGCCTTCCGGAGGGCTGGGTTCACTAGCGGCCGATTTGCGGTGATGATTTTAGGTTTCGGAGCCGGCTGCTTCCGTTGCGATGCTGCGGCTGCCGCAGCCATGGCCGCGTCCGACAGGGCTTCATCCGCCGCCGCCACAGCGGCGCAGGTTCCAGGTCCTGCCGCTGCCCCCTCCGGTGCGCACTCCGAAACCATACCAGTTCCGTATACATCCTGGTCCGTCGCACTGGCAGGCAGACGCGGCGGCTTCCCCAACGGGGCCTCTCCAACGGGATGTACGGCAACTGCTGCGGCGCCTCCT
>NW_003307545.1:666254-679581 GCF_000143455.1 Volvox carteri f. nagariensis | reverse complement strand
CCCTTGATGCGGCATCCCCAGCGGCGGCTGCGCTCCGTACATAAGGTGCATGTACGGCTGCGGCTGCTGGATGGCCATAGCCGCCGCGTGTGCCGCCGCCGCTGCTGCCGCCGCTACCGCAGGATCATAGCAAACCTGACCATATCCCGGGGCCCCGGCTAGCTGCCCATAAGGCCCGCCCATGCTCTGCTGCCCAGGGTGCTGTCCGTACGCCAATCCGTCAGGGGCCAGATGCGACGAGTAGCCCGGGTCGTAGCCGTTATGCAGCGCATGAAGCTGCCCGTACGGATGATCCTGCGGCATGCCGTAGCCGTCAGGCACGCCCCTGGAGTGTCCGTGTGGGTTTCGTCCCCTTCCGGAGCCCCTGCCCCCCCGGTAATGGTGGGAATTGTGGTCCCGGTGGCCGCCCGCGCCGTTGCCGCCGCCTCCGGCCCGGTGTTCGCTGTGATCGCTGCCGTACGACCCCCTCCTGTTGCGACAACAGGCGACAGGACATCGGGCCGGGAAGGACCCGGAGTTATGGCGCTAAGAAAGCCAACCATGCCATGCCAAAATATAATATAGGGATGTATATAGGATGTAAATGCGTGGGGGAGGGGAGGAGGAGACGATCCTACCTTGAACGCCTTACGTTGAAATCACATGATACTGAAAAATGGTCATTACGTTATTATTTAGCTGCCGGGATGTTTTCGTTCACTTTTACAACCCGGGATTGGCGGGAATGGTGGTGATGGAGGCGAGGCTGCATGTACCATCCTCGGAGGGTGTAGGTCAAGGAAAAAAGTCGCCAATGTTTTAAAGGTTCGCTGTTCGATTGCCAAAGGGTGGCGAGGGGAGGCGTAGTAGGGCGAGCTGTCGGGGGATGGGGGCTATCCCTATGGCGTGTCATCAGCAAGGCGCAAGGGGGGCAGGGCAAGGTCAGGGAGAGCGTGGCGTGCCGAGCTGGGTGTGTGGGAGGCATTGGGGGGGGGTGGCATGCTGTGGCGAACATGCATTCGTGGGGCATGCCTGTCTGGATGTGTGCGTCAGA
Organism: Volvox carteri f. nagariensis; assembly: GCF_000143455.1. Lineage (NCBI taxonomy): Eukaryota > Viridiplantae > Chlorophyta > Chlorophyceae > Chlamydomonadales > Volvocaceae > Volvox > Volvox carteri. The sequence goes on along the minus strand of NW_003307545.1, from coordinate 678,548 downwards.
TCGCGAGGGACATCGAATATTTTGCGTAACACACGCTTGTGTGTTTTTGGTGGGGAAGGGTGTGTTTTTGGCGGGGAAGGCTCATTGATGCCCGCGGAAGTCATCCACTAGGAGAGTTCGGATGGGCGTCCGCAGGGGTCAGTGTGGGCAAGAGGGGCCACAGGTAATTAAAGCTTCTTGGGCGGCAGGGTGCAGCAAGAAGCCGGTTACAAAGCGTATGTGCAACAAAGAAGATGGGGCTAAGTGGTTAGGGGAGCTTTGTGCGGGGCTGGAGGGGTTCGATGGAGATGAAACCCTGCAGGAGCGCGCGGACAGCGCGTCTTCGTAAGCGGGTGAAAACGCCAAGGTCAGGTCATGGGCGCGGCCATCAGCGCTGCCGGAACGGAGCATACCATGCGGTTAGAGCTAAGGCCGTGATGCTGAAACCCGATGGTTGTAGTTGCCGTGATAGGCATGGAACGGGTCCCAAGAACACAAGTGCTGACTAGAGGTTGAAGTCCTGCGCAAGCGCTTACCTGGAGCGAGAGCCCTGATCAAGGTTTTGATCCATGGCTTCTGCGTGTTAGGTCCTTTTGGCCTGGCCGCTCCAGCCGCCCTGGCATTGAACCTAGACTACCCCTTGCGCGGCATATAACGCATCTTTTGGAGGCATGCCGTGCCCAAGCCTCAAGGCATGTACAACTACAAATGTTAAACAGTCTCGCGTGCTTGGAGTAGCACAGGGCAACAAGTCCTTTATAGAAGGCAAGTTCCGCAGGCCTCTACTTACGTTATCCTCACACAGCAAAAAATAATACGATGTTGGTGCCGGAGCTTTAACTGAAAGGTATGTCCCTGGGACGCAAACTGGTAACCGTACAGCAACCGGTTAGGATGGCGGAAGGCGGAAACGAGCAATATGTGGCAAATTTATCTTAACACCCGTTATGGTACGTTTACGTGAGCGAAATTTTTTATGGCGATTTGCGATTGCTCGGCCCGGTCGTAGGGACTCCACTAACGGTATCCATAATATTTCCGCTTGTAAGAAAGATGCCCAGCTTCACGCTGACATGCCACTGTGAAAAGGCGCGATGTCGATCGATTCACGCACCTCGCCATCAAACGCCTTTCGTGGTGTCCCGGACTAGTTCGGCGGCGTTGGTGTACTCCACATCCGTGGTACCCCGTCGTCAACGACACCTGCACGACCATGGAGCCGTGCGATGGAATGCACCGCATCTTTGCTTTGCTGCTGCAGCGGAGCCTGTTATGCCGGTTGGACGGGTACCGGCCACACAGCACGATGACACCGTGGACGACATTGACGACCGGCTGCCCGTAACCGTGCTTTCGGGCTTCTTGGGCGCCGGAAAGACGACGCTGCTTAGTCACATCCTTTCAAATTCGGAGGGGTTGCGGGCTGCGGTGCTTGTGAATGACATGGCAGCCGTGAACATCGATGAGGTACGCAGCAAGACTTGCCGCACACGCCTGTGCTGCCCCGTTGCTGCCCCGGAACATCTCCCCTCCCTCGACCTTCTGTTCTGGTTCGTCCAGGTTCCCTTCCACGAAGGATTTTAGGCTTTACGTACTCGCTCATATATGGGCGTACGCATTTTTTGGATGTCTCCTCTCATCTTCCCCATTCCTATGCCCTTCTCCTCCACCTCCCCCACTTCCCGATTTTGGTCTCCTCTTATAGTACATATATTTCCTCTTACACACATACCCTTTGCACGCATGCTTATCATGATGGTGTACTCTCCCTGATTAGTTTCATCACCCTCTCTTGCCTTACCTACGCGCCATTGGGATTTGATTTCCCCTTCCTTATATATCGTACAAGTTCCAGCCGCCCAACCACCCAACCACCCAACCACCACACGATTCGGTTTCCCCGATGCGCCCTCCGCCCACCTGTCCTTTCCAACCCAACTAGGGTTTCCGCACCCGCATGTCGTCACCGCATTTGCCCCACGGTGTTGTGTTTTACGTCCCCCAAACGACCGACGCGCTTTCGTTCCCCTACACAGCCCTGGGCCAACCCCCCCACCCCCCCCTGCCCCTAACACACACCCTGCCCCCACACACACCCCCACCCCGCCCCCCACCCCCGCAGGCTCTCATCGCGGAGAAGGTTCACGTGGCTGGAGAGCAACTCGTCGCACTGTCTAACGGCTGCATCTGCTGCTCCATTCGGGAAGACCTTGTACGGGAGATCCGTTCACTGGCCGAGCAACGAGAGGAGGTTCCCTTCTCCGCCGAGCAGCAGCAGCAGCAGCAGCAGCAGGGGAGGCAGCGGCGGCGGCGGTTTGACCTGCTTGTGGTGGAGTCTACGGGGATTTCATTGCCGCTGCCCGTGGCGGCGACATTCGACTTTGTGGATGAAGCTGGCCGGTGTCTGTCCGAGGTTGCGAAACTGGACACCCTGGTCACCGTGGTGGGTGGCAGTGGTTGGGGCAGCTGTATGTATGTATGTATGTATGTATGTATGTATGTATAGTATGTATAGTATGTATAGTATGTATAGTATGTATAGTATGTATAGTATGTATGTATGTATGTATGTATGTATGTATGACTTAGATTACACTGTGGGCCGCGAGAGCCGGGGGCCGAAGCCGAAACACAGCGCAAGGGTCGGGAGCACACAGCACAAGTCGGTTAGTCTTGTGTGCTCCCGACCCCGACTCAGACTGCCAACACTCTACGCAGCCACTCCGCAGTCCCTCCATGTATGTATGTATATATATATATATGTATGTATGTGTATTTTGGGGCGAAAGACGAACCGCGATCGAGTGAAACTGCTGCCAGGGCAAGAGTGTACCTGGAGTGTTTTGGGGTAGGTTAGGAAACGTTTTGATGGCTTCGGGCTGTGGGGATGTGGGGGTATGGGGTGGCTGTAGGGATGAAGCAATAAATGCGCTCAAGTGAGTCATGCGCCCTTGTACGACATGTACGACGTGTCGTCTTTGGCATGTCTTGTGTGTCTCTCCACCGCCATTATCGCCACTGCCGTCGCAACCACCACTACAACCATCATAACCATACCAAACAACCACACAACCATAACCACTACAGGTTGATGCGGAGCGTTTCGTGAGTTCCGTACTCGCCGCCGAGGCGCTAGCGGATCACGGCATGGCGGTTGATGAGAACGACGATCGTACGGTGGCGGACTTGCTTGTGGAGCAGGTACGGAATATGTGACGTTCGCGCGCTCTTGCGGCGATATAACAGGAAACATCTTAACATCTTATAAGAGCTCCGTTTTCAGCTGGACAAAGCTTTCCATGTTCCGACCTCTTGCCCTTCGCCCTGTCTCTGGCGTTTTGACCAACCTGTCTGCGTACCTCTGTATGTCTGTCTACCTCCATTCTCCCTCCTCATACATACGTACATACTTACATACATACATTCATTCATTCATTTAAACAATTCCTCACCCTAGGTGGAGTTCGCGGATGTGATCGTGATGAACAAGACGGACCTGGTTTCGGAGCAGCGAGCGGAGGAGCTGGGGGTGCTCCTCAGGAAGCTCAACGCCACCGCAAAGGTGAGCAGCAGCATGCGTGTGTGTATCTGTTTGTATGTATGTATGTCTTTGAACTATTTCTCTCTCTCTCTTACACACACACACGCGCGCGGCTCAGGTAAATCAACACAACACAACACACACACGCTCTCTCTCAATTTTCCACGCCGGCCCCGGTGCCCCGCCCCCGTCCCCCGCCTCCGCCCCCAAGGTCATCCGGACATCCCAGGGCGCGGTGGCGCCCTCTGAAATCCTCAACACCGGGGCTTTCAATCTTGAAGCTGCGCAGCAATCCGCGGGGTGAGTGAGGGAGAGGAAGGGAGAGAGAGAGAGGGGGAGGGAGTGACGGGGGGAGAGCCGTGAGGGGGACGGGGGAGGGACGGGGGGGGATTGCGAGCAACTGGCGCACATGCTCGGGTGGGGGATGGGGTGGGGGAAATGGAAGCGGAGGCCCCCGTGAGAACGCCAGGGGGAACACGAAGGGGCGGGAGCAAGCGTCAACCTATCTATCTATATGTACATATATGTGCATGTGTGTAGAGACTACTTAATGAATGGTTGGTTGTTAGTTATTCGTTGTTGGTTAGTCATAGGGACGACGAGGGGCGCGATGGGTGGGGAAGGGACAAGGGTGGGTTTGTTTCCCATCACAGACTCTGCGGTTCCCGTTACGAATTCGCTCAAGCTGAGGAAGTTAGTTACACACATACAGACTTACATTCAGTCATGGATGTGCCTTCATAGCTGCTTAGTTTACATGCAACATCCCTGCGTCGTCATGCCGTTCTTCCGTCCGCACGCTGTACGGCTGTATTACATGTACGGCAGGTGGGTGGCGCTGCTCAACGAATTTGAGGCAGAGCGTCTGGCTTCATCAGCATCAGCAACGTCATCATCATCAACAGCAACAGCAGCAGGAGGGGAAATGTCGTCATCAGCTCCATCTCCATCTCCATCGACGCCTACCTCGGTATTGGAGACAACGACGATAGATGATTTCGAAACGGCAAGGCAAGCCACTACCACCACCACCACCACCGCTTCGGCGTCCTCCTCCTCCAACCCCTCCTCCGCATCTTTACCATTAACGGAAAGCCGAGCATACGGCATGGATTCGGCAGCCCGCCGTCAGCACCACCACCATCACCATCACCATCACCACAGCGGTGGCGGCGGCGGCAGGATGACCGAGGCGGAGAAGTACGGCATTACGTCATTCGTGTACTACGCTCAGCGGCCATTCCACCCTCGACGGCTCCTGGACGTGGCGCTGAGTCGGCAATGGGAGGGCGTGCTCCGTACAAAGGTACGAACTAGCGGTTGTAGTTAGTTGGTCAGATGGCGGGATGACGGTCCCGCGGTTGCGTCTCGGAAAGCAAGGGTGGCCTGGCACTGAAGCTTCAATGGTTCCGGAGCACATCGTAAGGCACCCCCAAAGGTCACAAGGGCCCTATGGGAAAACCCATACGGGGGGGAGGGCGGTTTGTCCTCGACTTCTTCTTACCCCAAAACGCACAACATGCATGTTGGCTGACCCTTATGTCTACATGTCCCTTCCTCCTTGCCCCGCTGCTGACGTGTTTTGCGCTTTCCCTTGACATCACCGCTCCTCTCCCAACCCTCCTCCCAAGCCATTTAAACCCATTTCCCTCCCCCTTATCCGTCCCCTCCCCACCTCCACAGCAGTTTCGAACTCTGGAAGACGACGACGCCGTTCTTCTTCATTCCGTGTTTCCTTGCATCGCATGTGATTCCCCACCCCTCTTCTGCTGCTGCTACTTCAGGGTTTCTTCTGGCTGGCCACCCGCCATGACGTGATGGGTATCTGGCAGTCCGCCGGGGGCGCCTGGCAGGGCGAGCCAGGGTGAGCACGTGAATGGCTGCGCGCATTCACGCACTCACTACCCCCCAGAGAACACGAGCCACGCCGTAATAGGAAGGCAGGCCGTACTGAGGTATTGCTGTTGTTGGAGCTTTTGGAGTTTTCCTGGCGTTACAGTCACCCTAAAAGCCGCCATTCTACTCTATTATTGCTATGCCCATTCATTGGCTGTGGTGTTGCGTGTTGCGGATGCGACTACAGGGCGCGATGGGCGTGTCTACTGCGCGAGTCGGAACGACCCACGGGTCGCTCCCACGATAATGAAGACGGTGGCGAAGACACATCGGCATCGGCAGCTGCAGGGGCGACAGCCCCTGTGGGCTGGCACCCCCTGTGGGGCGACCGCAGTCAACTGCTGGTTTGGATCGGCGTCCGGATGGACGAGGCGGGTTTGCGAGCTATGCTGGACGAGTGTTTGTTGACTGATGAGGAGATGGCGATGGGTCCTGAGGGCTGGGCTGTGCAGCTGGAGGACCCGTTGCCGGCGTGGGACGTGGAGGGTGCGGCGGGGCAACAGCAGGAAGGAGATGAGGAAGAAGCGGAAGCCGAGGAGGAAGAGGAGGAGGAAGAGGAGGAGGAAGAGGAGGAAGCTGGGGAGGAGGAAGAGGAGGGGGAAGGTGGGGAGGAGGAAGAGGAGGAGCAGGAGGAGGATGGGAAGGTGGAAGGAGTTGAAGATGGGAAGGAGGAGTGGGAGGAGGATGGGAGGGAGGAGGAGGAAGACGAGGAGGAAGGGAAGGAGAAAGAGGGGGAGGAAGGGAAGGAGAAAGAGGAGGAGGAAGGGAAGGAGGAGGAATAGGCGTATTCCTGACAGGGCAGCCGATGGGTTGGCGAGGTATGGGGTGAGATAACCCATTCATAGCCCTAACCCCCAGCCACTCATTCTAGGCGACCTGCCTCCGTCGCGGGCCAAGAAAGACAGCAGTAGACCGGTGCTCCTGAAACAGACCAGCAGCCTGAAGGAAGAAGGAGGAAGTTCACATCCCCAACTCCTCATGGTTGCCGTGCAAGTATGTACGGATGTGGTCCACAAATTAGCTGTGTGACAGATGAAACCAATGAATTCTTTCTTTGTGAACTGGGTTTCAACCATCGCATCGGTAATATGATATATCCGACACATCTCAGATTTGGTAGGGGGGAAAGCTTGCTGCGTAAAGCCGTGGGAAGTTGTACCGGTAGTTGGTACGGCCTAGCACGGGTAGCTGCGAGGCGTAACGTGCATAACTGACATCAGGTGACTGAATAAAGGAGAAACGCCAAGAAATACAACCAAGAGATCGGCGTTCGGCCGTCGGTGTGTCGCATAATGTGAGTGAGCTCGTTGTATTTATTTTAAATGCTCCCCGGCTCCTGATTAAACAGAATACCGAACAATCCCCAGTAACACAACGATAAAGCAACCAACTACCTAACCAACTAACCAGAGTCACGACACGAAGTCACCAACCACGGCCACAAAATGACTCTTTTAGTTAGTGCGTGCAGCGGTAATGGGATCCACCCAGGCGTCGTACACATGTACGACGCCAGACAAGCTTATATCGTAGCTGATGTAAATGTTTTCCAGCACGACGTGATATTCTCCACTGCCTGCACCTTCACCCTGGCCGACACGGCTAGGTTGCTCCTCTTGCTGCTGTTGCTGGGGTGCTGATGACGTTGAAGGCGCTACTGCTGCTGTTGCTGTTGCTTTCCCTGGCTTGGGTGTGGTTATTGCAGCAGTAGCAGCTGCAGCAGCAGCTGCTGCTACTGCGTTCCTTGTGGGCCTTACGTTGAGCCTCTGGTGCACTGAGCGGATGTCCCGACCAAGGACCTGCAAAGCAGGTTGGGAGCGGGGGTGGGGGTGGTGATGGGAGTGGGGGTGGGGGTGGTGATGGGAGTGGGGGTGGGGGTGGGAGTTAAAATAATTCAATGTGAACAATGTAACCCCGGAAAGGAGAAGAAAATTCGACACAGGTGCCGCTGCCCAGGTGAGTGGTGTTGCCGGCTGCTGATGGAGGCCTGGAGCTGGAAACACATGAAACCGGTCAGAGACATGGACAGCCCTGAAACAGCAGGCGGGTGAGTGCACTGGATGGATGTGGTGGGGACATACCAAGAGCCGCTGACCATCCGCAATTGGGGTGAGTCTTGTCAATAGTTCCTGTTGGGATTTGTCCCCAGGTTCTTGACTTAACTGGTTTCTCTTAAAGATAACTTACAGAAGCTCCCTTCCCCCTTCCCCGCAACATACCGTATACACATACATACATACTTACATACACGTAAACACGTGGAATGCTCAGACCGCACGAGACGGTAATCAGTACTTTAGTAAGAAAGATATGCATGTGCAGCACACACACCTGCCGTACGAGCTCCAAGTACTGCTCTGCAGAGCCGTACATGGAGTGCGCCTTGCGCGATTGCCACGCGCGTGTTAGTGCCGCCCTCGCCGCCTCCCCCACCACCACCTCGGCCACCTTCAGGGGCTCGTCGTCCGCCTCCGCCTGCATAGGTGTGGGTATGTATGTATGTATGTGTGTATGTATGTGTGTATGTATGTATGTATGTATGTATGTATGTATGTATGTATGTATGTGAATGTAGTATTATGCCACGAAAACGTAATGCGTGCGTGCGTATGTATGTATTTTTCCGTGTGTGTGTGACATACGGTTGGGGGCGCGTGACCCCATACCTGTAAAACTACCCATACGAGCCGTAGGCCCAAGGGCAATACCTAAACGCCTATAAGCCACGGGGAAAAGGAAACACCGCACTACCAGCCCGACTAGCCCCCAAAGGGGATATGTATGTATGTATGTATGTATGTATGTATGTATGTATGTATGTATGTATGTATGTATGTATGTATGTATGTACGCACGCCACCCACACTGCAAACCAGGACCTCCAGGTTCCTCCCTGACCGGATCTGACCGGATCTGACGTCAGCACGTCAAGGGGGTTCACCCATCACCCAGGGGGACAGGGATCCCCAAGAACGACAACCTTGCCATCGCGCATCATTACGCAACTGTCGTACATCCCGGGTTTTTCCTACATCCCCACCTCCGCCAGCAACGCCCTCTCCGTTTCCCTCCCGCTCTTTCCCTCTTTCCCACTCTCCCCCTCAACCCCAACCCCAATCCGCACATCTGTAACAGCCACAGCGCCCCCACCTGCACCCAGGAAGGTGCCCGGGCGGTGGGCAGGCAGTCGCAGAACGGCACGTAGGGCTTGATGTCCAGCACCGGGGAGCCGTCAACAATGTCCGTACCGCCCAGAACCAGCGTGTTTCTCTGTACGCATGTTTGTTTGACGTTTGCAAGAAGTTTGCAGGAAGGGGTGTGTGTCTGGTCTTGTGGACAGAGGCACTGGTGATGGAAATAACAGGGGTTAAACGGGGTTGGTGCAAACACAACCTACGCACATACATAAAACCAAAAACACACACGCAACACACACAACCTAAAAGGCGTTGTGTTTTCATCGATTGGTTCTGACTGCCCTCACCCCCCCCGGCTCCCCCCGCAATCCTTCACCCCAACTCAACCGGTCTTTCGTAGACACACATACATGCGTACGAGCATACACACACACTTGAACTGACGTACATATGTACGAGCGTACGGATACGCACCTCCACCCGAATGACCTCCGCGGTGCTGAGGCCCACGGGAGATGGCCGGTGGGGGGAGCGGGTGGCCAAAACACCCATGCGGCCGCCGTTGAGGCGCGGTACGTGGATCTTGGCCTTGAGCCCCGCGCGGTTGGACGACAAGTACTTCGCTAAATCTGCGGCACTTGAGTGGCCCCCATATGGGTGTGGGGGGTGGGGGGGGTAGGGGAGGGAAAGGGTACGGTAGGGGAGGAGAGGGAAAGGGGGGGGGGTAGGGTAGGGAAAGGGGGGGTAGGGAAGGAACAGAGTGGGGGGAATAGATTACACTGCGTGAGGTGGTTCATTGTTTGGGTTAGTTGACCAGAACCTCTTCTACAACCGTCATTGTAACGCACAACCGACAACCCCCAACTTAAGTCCCCAAACGTGCCTGTGTTTGCGTGGAAGACGTACAGCACCCAGCAGTGACTGTACTGCTCCAACCCCTCCAAGCAAGCGACGGGGATGTTGGGAGCGAGAACCAGGCGAGAGCGAGCCAAGGGTACGAGCTGCGGCTGACGAGGAGTCCCGTTTCTGTGAAGGTACGGCAGGGGTACGGCAAGGGTACGGCACGGGACAGAGGAGGGTACGACAGGGTCAACATCTGGCACATGCAGGACTCCACCGCTGAAGACGACACGATCTTCTTTTGCAACGTGGACAACAAAAAGCATTTCCGCTAGGCCCCTGAAACAACAGACAATCCGCCGCCGGCTCGTCCAACCACCTAACCACCCAAACTAACACACCTTCATTTCTCCGGCCACAAAATCCCTCTTTGTCGCCCTTTCTACATTCCTCAAAATGGGTTCGGTCAGTTTCCTCTTTTACTCTGACTCTTTCCAAGCAAATCAAAAAGACTTCAAAACGACTACACTAACCTCCTGTTCACTTCGTGTTTCCTTTCTTCATCATATCACCTCAGGCATCGTTAAACCTTTTTTTATCGTTCCGAAATCTTCGCCGCAGCTCTTACCGCTCCGAGAACACGGATTGAAGATGTCCGATGGGTCGGAAAGGAAATGCCGGCATCGACGAGCCCGCCGCCGCCAGCGCCGCCGCCGCCGCCGCCGCAGCGCGCTTCGCATCTTCGCTGCGGTCAACGTCCGGCGCCGCTTTCCCAACGTGCGCTTTCCCAACTACCGTCATCTCAACGGTCCCAACTGCTGTTTCAGTTTTCCCTAACTGCTTTATACCCCCCGCCGCCTCCGCAAGAACTCTTGCGCGTTCTTCAGCTCCTTCTCCGACCGCGCCGTTCTGCGCCACATCATCCGCCTGCTGCTGCTGCTGCTGCGTGGTTGTTGCCGTAGCCGTTGCAACTTCCGGCTGTTGCGGCTGTAGCTGCTGCTGTAGCTCTAGGCGCTGTAGCTGCACCTTGAGGGCCCGTAGCTCTTGTTCGGCCCTGATGCGGCCTACGCGGTCGGCCTTGCGCTTTACACGCTCATGCTCCAAGGAAGCCTGTAGGACGCCAGCATGATTGACATTTTATGAAGGAACTTATGAAGGAAATTTGCTGTAATGCCTGAATTAGTATACTTTTCCTATTACTTGTTTAACGGTGTGCGCGCCTAAACGTTGAGGAGCATTTAACGACAGCCTACATGGATTGGTTCAAATGAGGATGGGGTCTTTGAGGCAAAGTGCCGTTGCATGCAAGATTTAGTCTTTAGGAGTCTTGTGCGGCGTGTTAATAGCGTTGCTCATAAAAAAGGTTGTAAATGTGATGATATGATGACCCGTGGGGCGAGGAAAAGGAAGCGTTTTCGAGGCGAAGGACCGTCGCGCACCTGCGTTTCTTGCAGCTGGAGTTGAAGCTCTTTTGCTTGTAGCCTACAGATGATGAAGAGTACGGCACAACACACTCAATAGGGGCTTACTCACGCAGCGTGAGGGATCCCAACCGCAATCTGAAAACGGCTGATGCTAACGAACATGAAATAGTTTTGAACCAATATCTGATGATTACCCCCACGCACACCTGTGGTTGACATAGCGCGCTAGCAAGTAAAGACCGTAGGCGGCGGCGGCGCCCACAGCGCAGCGTTCAAGCACGGATTGACGATTCCATGCCATCGTCTATCAAACTAGCAGCTCCCGATTACCGACTCTTTCCGCCAGTTGCACCGCTGGTGACACAAAAACTCAGGACTCACCAAGGATAAGCGATCAAATGTGCATTTGTTTATCTCACAAAGTAATGTACACATTATTCTATCACTTATAGGAGTCTGTGCATGGACCTTCGTTAATTCTTGAACGGATGCTTGCCTTCTTACTTTGCAGCAGTCAGAATTGGTTATTGCAAACGTCGCACGGACATCGCTGCCGTGCGTTCCAATTTGCAGGCTCTTCAAACCAGAAAACTGTTCGCCAACTACTTTTATACGGTGAAATCCTTCCAAAGATCCTAACTGTCTGAAGTAAAGTACGAACAGGTTCTGCTATGTGCCGCTTTCGTGAAAAAACCTTCATGTGCCCTTTTCACACAATTCAGGTGGATTCAGCTCTTGTTTTCAGGACAGCCATTTCTATCACAAGGCTCGTTTAGCCAGTTTACATGCTAGTGTATGGGCCGGAACGGCAGTTCTGGGCCTGCCGCCAGCAGTTGTATGACACAGCTAGAGCAGCTATGTTCGCGTTGAGTGCAAAATTAGATAAGCTGAAGTTGTTCGCCCCAGATGTGAGGATGAGGTGTTTCGATACGCAGGTACGAGCAATACTGTTGTATGGTTGCCAAGTGTGGGGGCCGTTTATGCTAGCTGAGGTCTTGGACAGGCTCAGGAAGCGGAGTGATGCGAATAACCTTGCAGAGGGGCCCTTCGAGGCGTGCCTAAAGGACAGGGCAGTGCAGCTTCAGATATCTTTCATGCGGCAAATTGTAGGAGCTGCCAGACCAACACACCGCCTCTTGTTCGCAGAGCTATCGCAGCTACCCCTACACTACCACGTTCTCAAGCAGGTTGTGAGGTTTTGGAACCATGTCCGTTTACAGCGTGGGTCTGTGGCATACCAAGCTTTGCGACAGGAGGTCGCAGAATCCCTCTCCAACCCCGAAGGGCCCGGATGGGGGACACTACTCCTCCGTTTTCTATGTTTTTTGGGGCACGACGTATGGAAAGAGGCCCCGCAAGGGCTACACGAGGTAGACGAACGAGTGGAGTGGCTGATGAACAAGCCAATGCCAGAAGGTGTGATTTCGGAGTTCAAGGACCGATTAGTGAGTGGTTGGAAGCATACACGTTTAGATGT
>NW_003307545.1:650875-663493 GCF_000143455.1 Volvox carteri f. nagariensis | reverse complement strand
TCGGCTTCGAGCTCCTCCTGTTCATAGTCCGATTCATTGTGCGGAGGAGGAGCTCGAAGCTGATGCGGCTGAGCTTGTCGCTTCCGACGAGGAGCTCGAGCTCAGCGACATCAAGAATGGGAGGAACCAGGGCAAGGTATGTGTCATGTGGAATTGTTTGCGTGCATCGCAAAGGCTATCCGCAACACTGACACTCGCATTTTGTCCAGCTCACTGCTGCCCCTGCACAGAGGCGCCCCGCGGCCAAGAGGGGCCGCCCTCAGGCGGCTCCACCCAAGGCCAAGAAGAGCAAGCGCTCCGCGGAGGATGAGGGTGATGGAGGCGGCAGCCTCCCAACATTCAAGAAAAGCACAAAGAAGTTCCACCAGGACTTCGTTCGGCTAACTCTGGAGGAGGCTGCAAAGGCCCTCAGGCGCTCACAAGGCGTCATGGGCTCTAAGGCGGACAAGTTGCAGCCAATCATCCCGATTGTGTTCAAGAAATGGCAGGACATGGTGGGCGGGCCGCTGTACAGTACGGAGGACTTCTCCGTCAAGGATGCCATAAATCTCATTGACAACAGCAAGGCTAAGTTCAAGCGATCGATGAAGGACATCCAGGACCAGTTCAATGTAACTGGCTCCAGACTTAGCGACAAGATGGTGGAAGAGTACGACAGGGCTCAGGTATGCAGTACTTCCTGGTGTCGGGATCAGTTCTCCCGCCACTTCTTAAACAATCCATGAACATCAATGTCGCGCCCCCTCGTCCCCCAACACCACAGGGACACGTTCGTGGCCACGTGGCTCAAGATATGGGATGGCGGTGATGGCAACCCCATGCAGCCCACCCCCAGCAGCATCCATAAGTGTGCGAAGCCACCAGGTTCCGCCAGGTGCAAGGTGGGGCCAGTACCAGATCGAAATGCATTTTTGCTGTGTCCCAGTTTGCACACTTTACTACCCCTTGCATGCAATGCCGTTTGTTTGGTGTGTCCCCCTTCTTTTCACAACCCCCCTTTGGACTCCACATTCCAGAGTGGGACTACTGAGATGGTGGACATCATGCGTATGGTGATCGAGAGCCAGGCAGACACCAAGGCAAGACGCGCGGAGGCGCAGGAGAGCCTGGTTGCTCGTGCACGTTGACGACATCCTGGTGGCGGCGGACAACCTGCAATTGGTCGCGGCCGCCAAGGCGGCCATAGCTGGTTGCTTCGCAGTACGAGACCTTGGAGAGGCGCGCTACTACCTCGGCATGGAGATCATCCAGGACCGCCGCAACCGCAGCATCATGCTTACGCAGCACAGTGCTGGGCATCACTTAGACCGCCAGAGGAGGAGTGCTGAGGGCTTTGAGGATCGGCCTCAGTTCATTCCTTTTTTCCAAACGCCAAAGTGGCCTGTTTATTACTTTTAAAAAAAGACACTGAGCTGAGTGCCGGCCATAGTGGGCTGTCCTTGCTGCTGTAAAGTAATACGAAAACCGATAATCTTCAAACCTGTAACCAGCCCCGGTTACGGCCCAGTAACGATCAACCCGGTAACCCAATCGTAACCACCCCCATTAACGACCCCCGGTAACCATCCACCTGGTAACCAGTCTCAGCATACCCCGTTAACGGCCACAATTGCCCGGTAACCGGGAAAGTCTATGTGGTAGGGATTGCCATTTGTGTTACAGGAATGCTATGCTTAGGAGCGCCAATATGGGCGAAAACGAACAACAAAAACCAGGATAAACAACTGAACTCATGCTTTTACCTAAAATCGTTGGAAAAACCGTAAAACCTCATGAAATCCTCATGCCATTTTAGAGTTTTATTTTTAACACTTGCAGGACCTCCATCCATATTGTTAGAACCATTCCTACTCTGGCAATCAAACGGTCGGAAGGCCGTTTGGTGGCTGGATTAGCGCTTTTCCCAGCCGCAGCTGTCAGGACTTGATCGGCAAGAATTCTCGTTATCCTCTCCTGATCAATCAAGAATGTCCTTCAAGGAATTTCGGCACTTATTTTTTCCACTTGACATGAAGCTCACGAAGTACGGTAACTGGGAAATGACGCCTAAGTTCACAACCTGCTAGCAGTTGATTGGCGGCAGTGCACGAAGTTGTATAAGTTCTGTGTAGTATGCACGAGTCATAACATGGGGGGGACGGGGTTTGTCGGATGCGTGTGTACAAGAGAATGAGGGAGTTAGGGCCAAGTACTTCCCTTAGAACCAGGTACTTCCCCGGGACGATAGCTGTGCCGTGCCTCTATCCAAGGATGCTTGCTGCTTAGACGTCCAATGCCAGCGCGCCCCCACCAGCACACCGTGCTATCCAGGAGTGCATACACACACACACATTTCCCAGCTCCTGCTCCTGATCTGTCACCTTCCTTCGTCATCTTTCCCCCCTACTACATCTGCTGCTGCTCACGCTTCCAAAGCAAAGTTATTTATATGTTTGAAGCACACTTCAAGCCTACGCCACAAATCCCCACTTCCCCTTCCCCCCGGGACTAGCCCTTCCCAGAGCGGCCACACTTTCCGCTGCAACGCAACACAAGCCCCACCACCAAGCCTGTTCCCCGCCTCAAAACACACGCAATACGTGCGCATCACCCCCGTGCACACCTTCTACCTCCTTCTCAATGACCTCCGTCCCCTTTAGTTCCCTTTTAGGGGACGAACCCCCTCAACAAACAGAGGAGATGAACCTCAGTAGACGTTCAACAGCGCCTGCAGTCTTGGGTCGCCTCTCAACTTGGCGTCCAGTTCGTAGTACTTGTGCAGCGCCTGCTCCTCGTGGCGCCTTAGCCGCCTCTCCAGGATATGGATCCGGAACATGGACTCCTCCGTCTGCCGCTCGTACTCTTCCTCCTCTGCAGCCGTCATCTGGTCGCGGTCGCGGTGGAATGTCTGCTGCCGCTTGGCCAGGGCGGCGGTCTCCTCGTCCAAACGGGCCTGGTTCGACGGTTGAATGGAGGAAGGGATTCCAGGGCGGTGTGATCACGTGGGTGCGTGTGTGCTTGATGGCGCGTGTTATGATGTGTATTTCGCGGTCTTTACCCAGCCACCTCAAGCCCGGGTTATCACAGGTGCACACGTGCAAGACACACATACATACACACACCAACCCATCCGCACTCGTAATAAGTCTTCTTCACCTACCTCACCCATCCGCCCATCCATTCAATACCTCCTCCTTCCCACCTGGATGATGTTCGCTCGCTCGATTAGGCGGTCCTTGAGCGCCTTGAGCGCCTTCTCCCGAACCTCCAACGCCTGGGTGCGGGTGAGCTGTTGGGTGCCCAGCAAGGTCGGCAGGAAGGGGGACAGGTAGTCGTACGCCGCCTCTGCCGCTTCCTCCTCCTCCTAAAGAACAATGGGAAGGCAAAGCAATCGTATGAAAAAGAGGGGAAGTAAAAGGGAGGTGGTGGAAAGAGGGGGGAGGAGATGAGGATTAGCATCGTAGCTGTAGGCCCTTAGCCAACGGGCTGGGAACATTTTGGAATTGTGGGGTTTCACTGGTGATGATAGGAGCGTGAATGGTTGTTGTGCTGAGTTCTCGTTCTCGTTCCGTCTAGAGTACGACCGCGCCGCCACCGTCGCCACCGCCAGCGCCACTTCCAGCAACATTTCACGACGAATCTCAGCACCGTGGCACACACCATCGTGGTGGTTCGGAGCTAGCCGTACAATCCACCCACATATCAATTGCCACCACTGCCATGCCGTACCTCCTCGCTCTCCTCCGCCTTGATCCGTACGATGTCGTAGTACGGCGTTTCCAGAGTGATATTCTGCTCCTGGTTCGTACGGGTACGGGTGATCTCCGAGATCTCCCACTCACTATCCCGTACCGACTGAAGACAGTCCTTCTCCGCCACCAAAAGAGCGCTGTACTCCTCGAGCAGCGCTGCCGGCTGTGGCCGCGGCGCCAGAGGATCCACCTGCGTACGGAGTACGAGACGTACGAGTAAATAACTTGCTACAACTGTACGAATGTGTACGAATGATAACATGCAATAAATATAAACTGAAAGCGTGTACGAACGCCTTCTTCCCCCCCCATAAAAAACACCCTGAAAAAACACAAATTCTACCCTCAGACCATCCCCCTTCACCGCAGCAGGAGCTGCTCACCTGCACGATTTGGCTCTGACCATCTTTCGTAAACGAGCGGCTGGAGTTGGTGATGCGGTTCGTTCCGAAGTGGTACTCCACTCTCATGCGGCCCTCTGTCAGGTAGTACACGCGTTTGGCGACATCCACATCCGCCGACAGAGCGGGGTTGCGAGCGAACTTCTCCGTCATCTTGCGGATGGGCAGCATGCGCTTGTCGCCCCCCCGGTTGCGTGTTTTGCGTGTGCGGCGTGCGGCGTCCCTGCGGGACAGGGTCACGTTGGGCGGCGGCGATTAAAAAATTAGGACGGGTGGGAGAGGAAGAGGGAAAGGAGGAGGAGGAGGGGGAAAGTGGCAGGAAGGAGGATATTTGTCGGCAGGTAAGACAGGAAAGGGGGAGGAGGGATCTAAGAGGAGAGAGAAGAGCTGTCGATGAACTGAGACAACATGGCGCCGGTGATGGAGACACGTGGTCTCACCGCACTGCCCAGTCAACCTTTCAGCAGTTCGGTCAGCAGTAAAAGTAAAAGCCACTACCTCTCGAGCTACCGCCACCGCCGCCAGCAATCTTGAAAAGAGAGCTTACATTACATACATACATACAGACATGCAGACAGACAGACATGCAGACATAGAAAGCCCCCACACCCCCATCAGGAAGCTCCTAAACATCAACCCCTCCACTCAGGTCGAAGAATCAGTTCACTCACTCCTCCGGGTCGCCCTCTGCGGCTCCCGCTGCCTCAGCACCACTGCTCCCCGGAGGTGCTCCAGGGGCGCCTCCCCCACCCGCTGCTGCTGCTGCGGCGGCGGCGGTGGCGGCGTCCTCAGTGTAGGTGGCGCTGCGGTACACCAGGCGATCGTCGCGCCCCAAAAAGTGCTCTATGATCTTGCGGTTCTGTGTGTGTGTGTGTATGTGTGTGTGTGTGCGCGTGTTCGCGTCGGGGGGTTTGGTCAGGGATAGGGGGAGGACAGGGGCCGGGGGTTGAGGATTATAAGGATGCGGCAGAGAAGGAGTTAAAAACGGGTGGTGAAAGGGTTAGGGAAGATAGAAACACACCCAACCGGCAAACCACATTTTACATAACGTGACACAAGCCGTGTCACGAAGGATTTCCTTTTTATTAATTTTGAAATTGTAATTGAGAACATGAAAGTTGGGAGGGATATGTGCGGCATCCCATGTCGTACTGTCGTACACGCAACCGTACACAGACAACCTTATTACCTCGAGCTCCTCCCGCTTTTCCAGGCCATCCAGCCGCGCCGCGGCATAAAAGTTGAACACGCGACGGTCGTTCTTGACGGTGAGGATGTCCTTGAGGGCAAAGGCACTTCCGCGATCAAACAGCTCAATGGTAGTGTCCTGCATGCCGTACGTTCCGTACGCATCGTACAGCAGCGGAGTCCCCGTGCATTGGTATTAATTGCAAAAAACACGCGTCCTGTGGTCATTCCTCCTTTATGAAGTATAAAACGCTACGTCAGCCGTGGCGGGAGCAGCTTCGTTGGTGGGGGAAAGAGGCGGCGATGACTCTATGGCGAGCGCAAGCCAAGAACCTTGCTTTAGACTTCAGGTCATTTGATGCCATGTCTGGTGCTAATTCCATACGGATGTACGAGAATGTAAGAACCGCACACGCACACATACTTTATCGAGGCTACAGCTATACGTCGCAACAGCGACACCGCGAACCGACCTCTCCCCCTCTCCGCACCTTTTGTGGGTAGACCCGGCGTTCTCTCAGCTTGTCGCGCCGGCGTGTGAAGGTCTCCCGGATCTCCGTTACGGTGGTTCGCTCGTCGTCCGCGTACAGCGTCAGCTTCTCCACCATGCCGTCCCAGCGGCTGCAGTCGCCGAAGCGAGCAAAGATTTCGTGCTGGCATCGCCGATACAGAGTTAGCTTGACGCCCTGAGGAAGGTGGGGGTGGGTGGGGGGTGGGTGGGGGCCAGCTGTGCAGGGTTCTTCACCCCGATTCGGGCCCGAACTTTTTTGAGATATTTGCGTTTTGCCCGAAAGGAAAATTAGTGTGCCCCGGAGCATTCCGAACGGATTTTGGGCCTTTTAGAGCATTTTTTTCAGCCGTCCTAGCATATAACGAAGAATCCAGCTAATTTGTACCCCGAAAACCGCTTCAGACAGTTTCGGGGTACCCGAAAACACTCTCCGGCTGACAGGAAATTTTTCGGGGAGGGCCCCGAAAGGTTATTCAGAGGGTTTCGGACACGGCCGAAATTTTTGGGTACCCTGGTGAAGAACCCTGCAGCTGTGTTTAATAACAGGGTGAAATGTGAGTGAGGGGGAAAGGGATTCGCGGGTCATGGGTAAGTGAGCGTGTACATTATGTGGCCCCACATCTATATACCTATCGTATTCCACGTCCCACCTTCCACGTCCCCATCGTTACCCGCCTTCCACCTTTTCCCCTACCTCTACCTCCACCTTTTCCCCTACCTCTACCTCTACCTTTTCCCCTACCTCTACCTTTTCCCCTACCTCCACCTTTTCCCCTACCTCTACCTCCACCTTTTCCCCTACCTCTACCTCCACCTTTTCCCCTACCTCTACCTCTTCCTTTTCCCCTACCTCTACCTTTTCCCCTACCTCCACCTTTTCCTCTACCTCTACCTCTACCTCTACCTCTTCCTCTACCACCTCTACACTCACCCTAGGACAGCGCATGTCGAAAGCGTCCCTGGGAATGGTCAGCTTCAGCACCCAGCTGGGCGGGATGTCCGGCACCACATCCGCCTCGCCGCCATCGCCGTCCTCACCCAACCCGGCGAGCCCGTCACCGTGACCCTCAGCCGTACGCGGCGGCGTATCCGCGGCCCCGGCGCCGCCAGCACCGCCGCCGCCGCCTGGCGTCGCCAGCTGTTTTCGCTGCGCCACTCTCTGCGCCATACTCATCCCGCCCACTCCTTGAAGTCGTGTGGAGCCGCCGCCCTTGCCGCCGCCCTTGCCGAGTGCCATGCCGCCGGTGTTGACGTTACGTGTGGAGTCGTTGCGGTGTATGCGACTGGTACCCCCCTCGGCACGGAGGACCTCGGACTCCTCCGTGGCGCCCTCACTGCGGCTCTGCGGGTGAGAATAACATCCAGTATGTCGGTATGTCAGTACGTCGGTGGGTAGGTATGTCAGTATGTCGGTAGGTAGGCTTGTCGGTGGGTAGGTATGTCTGTCGGTAGGTAGGTATGTCTGTCGGTAGGTAGGTATGTCTGTCGGTGGGTAGGTATGTCTGTCGGTGGGTAGGTATGTCTGTCGGTGGGTAGGTATGTCTGTCGGTGGCTAGGTATGTCTGTCGGTAGGTTAATCACGGCGTGCGTGTAGGTTGGGGTGAGGTGGGGTCGACGGGATGGAGGGAGCACCAAGAGAGGCATAGGAAGAGAAATATGACCGATGACTTTTCGGTTTCCAATACTTCTGTCATTTTAGCCTATGATTATTTTTTACTTTGAAGCCCCGGGACCCATGCGCACACACATACACAGGCAGACAGAAGCCACGACAGTACCCCCTCGGAGAGGAAGAAGTTAAACAGGAGGTGAAAACTCCTTGACGAAGCTAACAAATACACTGCCCGCATGACGCACACGTAGTGGCAGTTTTCGGTTGGCGGTCAGTTGTGTCGGGTCGTAATTGACGGAAGGCGCGCTCATCCCTGCCCATTATCCCCATTAACCCCAAACCAGTCACTCGCTACGTAGCTACCCCGCTCAGCTCACCCTCATGCCGCGCTCCTCAAACACGGGCTCCCACTTGGACGGGTCGTTCAGGTCGTAGGAGATGTCCCTGTGGGGAAGCCGTGTGGGTTTCGGTTTCGGAGGCGCGTATTTCAGGGTGTTTGGGGACTTAGGATGGTATGCAGTTTTTTTATAGGCTGTCACGTTACTATCACTGACTTGATTCTTTAGTCACAAGCAAGGCCAAATTTGCTGACGGAATGCGGAAATACACCCACACGCGCCCATACGCGTTTTACACGCTCACAAAAATCCCACGTGCGCTAAAACTCTATTAAAAACGTTTTTAAACCTTTTTCTTAACATTTCTATAGCCTTTTCTCCTTTTCTCTAAGAAGAAAAAGTCCCTTTCCCCCCTCCCTCCGCGCTACAGCCGTCGCACTCACTTGGGGTCGGCACGGGAGTCGCTGTGCGGCTGCGGCTGTTGCAAACACACCCAAAAGTTGCGATGATTCCAGAGCATCTCGATGCCCTTGTACGGACTGTCCTGCAGCGGGTACTTGCGACCTGTTGACGGCTCGATGAACATCGCCTCCGACACGTCGCGCTTGCCGGGCAGCACCATCACCCACGCGTGGACGTACTTGCAGACACCTGCGTCGTGGTCCTCGGCGAGTGGGTCGCCGCCGCCGCCGTCGGCAGTAGCGGGCGGGTCGGCGGCTGCCGCGGCCGTCGGGTCGCCGACGGCCTCGTCGTCGGGGTTGCCGCCGCCGTCACCGGGTGTCGAGAGACGTGCGCGGTCAGCGGCGGCGGTGGCGGCGGCGGGGGAGTCGGGCGTCTCGATCCTGCCACCCTGCGGTTTTTTTAGTACGGTGCAGTACGGTACAGTACGGTGCAGTACGGTACAGTGCAAATGTCGATGAACATTCCAATAGTGTAATTACACCATGAAACACGCAGCTCATGCAGACGCCGCACCAGTCTGTGTGTGACCCGGCTGGGCTCCTCCCGAGGGTAGCATCATAAGAACACATACACCGATAGACAGACAGACAGACAGACAGACAGACAGACAGACACAGAGGCCCCTACATCCATGCACCGCACCACGGCAGCGCACCTTGAGGACTTTGCTCTTGAGGGAGGCCAGTGGCTTGACGACGTAGCGAGGTGCTCGGACTTCCACAGCGGCCCCGGCCAGAGCGCCCACAGGCAGGGCGGGGTTGGTGGTGGAGCCCTCGCCGGCGCGCCGGTGCGTGCCGCCGCCGCCGTGGCCACCGGAGCGGCCGCCAGCCGCCGCATCGTAACCCTGCGGAGGCGGGTGGGAGGGGGGGTGGGGGTAGAGACAGAGACATGATGGATGAAGATGGTGGAGATAGTGGTGGTGGTGGTGGTGGCCAAATACAGGGGGTGGGGTCGGAAGATGATGATGATGATGATGATGATAATGATGATAGTCGATTGCGTTATTCCCTTTGGCCGTTTTCCCTCCCCGGCCTATCCTTTAGCTTCCCTTCCCTCCACAATTTCCGTCTTCGCCACAAAATACACAAAGATTCAGAGGTGACAGGAAATATAATGTTTACCTTGGCCGCCGCCCCGGCGGCTGCCGCCGCCGCCGCCGCCGCGCCCTGAGCCTCCCGTTCCAGCACCGTACAGACCGTGTTTCGCTGATCGTTCTGTACGACAGCGTACGGTGCGTAGCCCATGACGACGTAGGCGTTGAAACCCACACCGATAAGCAGCGACGCGAGTACGACAGCCAAGTCGAATGAGTCACCGGCTCGCCAGTCAAGGACGGACATAGGTGAGGGGAGCGTGTCGGGCGGGTGCTGTACGGCAGGACAGTTGGGACGAGGGAGGGAGGGAGGGCGGCAGGACGGCAGAGGCAAAACGGGAAGGGGTTAGGAGGAACTAGAAAATAGAATGCCAAGTACGACAGATGCCGAGTACGATAGATGCCTTGTGCCCTCTCCCAAGGACGATCGAAAGCACACGAGGCCCGCGCCTTTGTCCGTACATCCGTACCAGTGGGTCCTCCAGCGGCTCGTACGACAAAAAATCTGCAACGAACTGCGCCGCGCCGTCCAGGTCGTACAGCTCCGTGTAAACCAGCTGACTGGCCCGTATTGTCGTACAAACAAACTTGGGGACGCCGCACTCGTTGCGGGGGGTGAGGTACAAGGGCCGGCGGTACGGATACAGTTCCTCAAAAATGCGCTGGAAGTCCTGCAGTACACGCCGTACATCACAAGAAATTAAAATCAGACTTCGAATTTCAATTAATGATCACATGACGGCTAACTCGCATCGTACATCGAAGTCGGCAGTTGACACGCGAGATGTCGCAACGGTTGAACTAATTGCGGACCGGAAAACCCGACAACTCTTAGAAAGATACAGTCTAGCGTTGTTCAACCCCTACCCTGGCTAATGAAGACCATTTATATACATACATACATTACAAACAACGCGCACACCTACCATAACACACACGCGCACACGCACAAACACCGCCAACCCCAAACCCGCACCCCCTGTCCCCCACCTGCACGTACTGCAGCACCCGGACCTCGTGAGCCGTGTGCTGTGTGAAGCTCCGTGGCATCTTGCCGGCGGTGTTGATGGTGTGCTGGACCCGCATGCGCTTGGCGTTCTTGGGCCGCAGCTCGTCCTGCGAGAAACACCCCACGGTGAAGGGGGTGTCAACAGCTAGCCAGGCAGTAGTGGGTCAGCAGACAGATAGACAGACAGACAGACAGGCGAGTAGATAGATAGACATACAGACAGATAGGCAGGCAGGCAGACACGCGAGCGAGTAGACAGACAGGCAGGCAGACAGACAGGCACCACCACCACCACCGCCACCACCACCACCACCACCACCACCACCACCGCCACCACCACCACCACCACCACCGCCACCACCACCGCCACCACCACCACCGCCACCACCACCACCGCCACCACCACCACCACCACCATCACCATCACGCACCTCAGCCAGCTGCCTGGGCTTCAGGCCCTCCAACTTGGCCGTCTTGAACACGTCCCAGAACACCAGGCCCTTCTCCGCGTCGTCGTCATTCACACGGCCCAGCGTGTTGCTGCCAAGCTGCGTGGCGTGTGTACGTGTGTATGTATGCATGTATGTATGTATGTACGCGGTTGTGCACGTGTGAAGTGCAGGGAGGGGGAAAGGCGGGAAGGGATAAAGGGAAAAAAGGAAATCGTAAACAAAATGCAAAGGACCGATTGGAAAAAGGGGAGCGAGTGGAGGATGACGGGCAAAGAAATTATAACGATTTTAAAAAAAGGAGAAGATGCAAGGGGCGAATTAAAGTGGCTGAAAAAACGGAAGATCACCGCGCTGGGGCGAGCTGGGGCTTAGCAGGCCCTGCGGAGAAGTCGAGTAACGGAGTGTACGGCAGAGTACGACAGGTTTGCTGAGCGCATTACGGGCGGCTGCGAATTGCAAAGTTCGCATTGGAGGAAAACCGCATTGGAGGGCCGCACCCCCTTCACCCCCCCTCCCCCTCTAACCCTCCAACCCATTTCCCGACACCCACCTGGTAAATAGAGATGGTGCCGTTACTCAGCGTTGCCGTACGGTTCTTATTGTACGGCAGCTCACTATCCCACTCGACCCACTTTGGTTTTGCGGTTGCGTACGTCTCCTGCTGGTCTCCCGGCAGGTGCACTCGAAACATGGCGTTGGACTGGGCCCCCAGCTCGTCCAAGCCGCCGAAGAGGTAGAGGTTGTCTTTGTGGACGTGGATGTGGTGGCTATGGCGGGGAGGGGGGCAGCGCCCCTCGCAAGGGATCTCCGTCCAGGTCTTGGTCTGCCAGCCGAGCCGGAGGTGTGTGGAGGAGGACGAGGACGAGGAAGATGTGAGGGGATGCGGGAGGAGGGGATGCGGTGCTTAAGAGGAGATCCATCTGGGTTCGGCCGGCTTGGTTTGGGGATTCTAGGGCTCCAGGGTTTTAGAGTTGAGGGTTAGGGTTGGGTTTAGGGCCTGGAGGAAAATATTGGCTGTGGGGAAAAATACCGCGGTGCTGCTTCTCTGTTGGGTTTAAATAACATATCCCTGGCTGATCCATGCGGCAGCCGGCGGGGGGGACATTGCAAATGCCGGAGGGCGGACCAACCTGACTGCCACCTCTACATAGTCAGGATCGGTCCTTCGGGGCCGTTTCCCCCCCTGTTTGGTGGGGTCTGTAAGCAAAATAAACAAAAACAGCAGCATGCTGTATATTTGTACCGCGCATTTGTACCGCGCATGTACCGGTGTTTGAGGCCGCCCCCCCCCTTTAGAAGACCAGAGCTACCTTCATTCCAAATCCATACCACAAATAATCCAACGCATACACACACACATGCACACACCAACACCTCACCACAAAGTCCATGACGTGCAAGTCCTCGAGCACAAAGTTGTTCCGGCCTCCATGCACAAACAGCAGGTTGCCGTGGCCGATACACAGCGCACAGGCCTGACGGGGTGAGGGCGCGGTGCCGGAGAAGGCGGGCTGGGACCACTGCCAGGCGCCAAGGTCCAGAAGAAACAGGTCGTTGGTGCGGCCGCCGATGGCATGACCGCCTGTGGACCGGGGACCACCAGAAAAATGGAAGAAATCGGGGAGTGGGCAGTGTGTTTGTGTATGTGTGTATGTATATATGTATGTATGTATGTATGTATGTATGTATGTATGTATGTATGTATGTATGACGTTGATTACACTGTGGGCTGAAAAGCCGGGGGCCCAGGGCCGAAGCACAGCGCGGGGGGCGGGTGCATACGGCTGGTTAGTCTCATGCACTCCGCCCCCGGGTCAGGCC
>NW_003307545.1:639997-650624 GCF_000143455.1 Volvox carteri f. nagariensis | reverse complement strand
TCCCTGGGCTAGTCCAGGGGAGATAGCCCCCGTATGTATGTATGTATGTATGTATGTATGTATGTATGTATGTATGTATGTATGTATGTATGTATGTATGTATGTATGTATGTATGTATGTATGTATGTATGTATGTATGTATGTATGTATATATATGTTTTTTAAGGATCTTCGGAGCCGCCGCTAGGGGGGAAGTGGCGAGAGGTTGGTTCGCAATTAACTTCACCCAAGCATGCTCCGTAGCGCGGTATGTGTATGTGTGTGGGGGGGATGAAAGGGGTCATATGTATGTGTGGGGGGGGATGAAAGGGGTCATATGTATATTATATGTATGTAAGTATACATGAAGCCGTCGTGTGTGTGTTATGGTTGTTAAAGTGGGCTCCAGACTCGTGAAGAGTAGAGCTACCGGCCGTGTGCTGCACTGGTGTGCGTGTGCGTGTGCGTGTGTGTGTGTGTGTGTGTGTGTGTGTGTGTGTTAACAACACAACAGGCGGCGCATGGAAACAAACAGACGGCCCACACGCAAGGCAATAAATAATGACCCCCTAAGCAGTGGCCACACTGACGCGCCACCTACCGAACAGCACCATATTCCCGGCCCAGAAGGTGGCTACCGCCTGCTCCCGCGGCGACGGCGCCGCACCCTCCGTGGACGGCTTGTACCAGGTCCAGGAGTCCAGGTCCAGGAAGGCGACGTCGTTGAGCCGCTTCCGCTCCGCGGTACGACCGCCAAAGATGACCAACCGATTGTTCTCCTCATCGTAACAGGCGGCATGGTTGTACCTGAAGAAGAAGAAGAAGAAGAAGAAGGAGGAGGACAGTGATGATGATGATGATAATAAGTCGTATAGCAGCTGGGACGCGAGGATGTGGTGTGTATGTGCATGTCTGTATGTCTGTACGTATGTGTGTGCGTCTGTGCTTAACGTATCCGACCGGAGGACATTATAGGGTCTGTATGTCAGTATGTCAGTATGTCTGACTGTGTGGCGGTATTGTTACTTGAGTCATTGTGTTTAAATGGGCCATGTCTTTAAATGGAATGAGCCGCGAGAAGTTTTGCGGTTTTAAGGTGTGGTGTTGGATATGCGCAACCTGACCTCGTGTGCGTGTGTGTGCGTGTGTGTGCATGTGCGTGTGTCTGTGTGTGTGTGTGTGTGCGTGTGTGTGTGTGTGCATGTCTGTGTGTGTGTGTGTGTGCGTGTGTGTGTGTGTGTGTGTGTGCGTGTGTGTGTGTGTCTGTGTGTGCGTGTGTGTGTCTGTGTGTGCGTGTGTGTGTGTGTGTGTGTGCGTGTGTGTTCCTTACAAGCACCGTTATGTGCTTATGGCGGATGAGTTGCGAATAGCGGAGGAATTCCAATCGAACTCAGAGCTAGCGGACCTGTCACCCCGCCTCCCGCCCCCCTTCCGACTGCCACTACCCCACCCACCTCGCCGTGGGCTTCTCCCCCTTGCACGGCTGGTTGTGCCACTCCATTCGGTCCATAGTCATCCAGAACAGGTCGTTGGTTGTGGAGCCGTCCTTCTGGAGCTGACCGCCGAAGATGAGCAACATGCTGCCCACCTGTACGGCAGTCGTACAAGAAGATGAAGAACAATAACAACAGTAACAACGAATTCCGCAACATCAACACCGATACAACAGCGGAATAACCACACCAACGTACAACAACACGCAGACACACACACACACACACAGATACCTCCAGCCCTCCATCCCCCCATCCATACATCCCTCCCTCCA
The DNA here is from genome assembly GCF_000143455.1 of Volvox carteri f. nagariensis. Classification (NCBI taxonomy): domain Eukaryota; kingdom Viridiplantae; phylum Chlorophyta; class Chlorophyceae; order Chlamydomonadales; family Volvocaceae; genus Volvox; species Volvox carteri. Next base: position 648,876 of record NW_003307545.1, on the reverse strand, counting down.
TACATACATACATACGCGCCTGTGTCAGTGTGTGTCCGGTGCGTATCCAGCACCTGTTGTCCACGGTGGTGTCGCCCATCTCAGTCTTGACCAGCTGACCCACCTGGGACACGTACGTTAGGTGGCGTGTGTGTGTGTGTGTGTGTGTGTGTCTCGGGTACTGGGGCCCCTGACAGGGTGTGGTAATGGCGGGTACTGGGGGTTGGCCTCCCCTGTCAATGGCACTGACTGCGGTTTCCCCTATCTCACCCCTTTCCCTGCCCCCCTCTCTCCTTCCCCCCCTCTCTCCTCCCCCCGGCCCACCTCCGCCTTGCAGCGGTACTCCAGGTAGGAGCCCACGGGGGTCCCAATGGGCTTCAGCCGCTCGATCTCCTCCAGTCGCTCGCGTTCCTCCTCCTCACGAAGGAAAGCTAGGAACCTGACAACAAACAAAAAAGGACAAACAACAACAACAACAATATAATAATAATAATAATAATAATAAGGATGATAATAATAATAATAATCAGGTGTTATATATATATATAATAAACAATAAACGATACCATCAACATGAGAAGCAGAAGCTTTAGTCGTAGCAGCAGTAGCAGATTTCTCAGACTTTGTTCCCGGTGCAAAGAGCATTCAGAGCGAGGATTTTCAGTACTGAAGAAAGACTATGAGCGAAAGGAGGGTTGATCAGCATAAGCCAACAGAAGCAACAGAAGCAGCGGCAGCAGCACCAGCAGAGCAGCAGCAGCAGAATCTAGACCAACAGGAGCAACAACCCCAGCGTCCTCCCCATCGTCTGCATTAGCAGTAGCAGCATTAGCACAGCAGTCGTGGGCCATTTCAGCCAATCGTTAGGTAGTTCCCCCCGTACCCACTTAGACAGGCCCTCCTCCACTTTGGCCTTGTATCGGTCGTCCAGGTTGTTGTACCGCAGGTTGAACTCCTTGAGCGTCTTCAGGTGCCCCATGCTGGGGGGAACCTGGGGGAGTTCGAAGTATACACAATGCAAACATATATAATGCACAGTATAAGTATCAACTGCCGGCATCCCAAAAAAGGGGGACCGAGGCGAAGGAAACATCACATGCAAGAAGCAAAGGCTCAACAATGGCCGACGTCCCTTTTTCCGCTGTGGACTCCTTCCCACAACCGCCCCAACTGCCCACCCAACGGTCATTACAACTGTTCGAAGCTACCGTAACCGAATTCATTTCCTTTTTAAGCTCTCTGGTTAAAACCTTGACCACCTCATCTTCTATCCAAACTGTATTTCCCCCTCGCCCAGCCGCACACCAGCCATCATCTCTCAATTCTTCAAAAGCTTTCCGCTTTGGGGGGAAGGGTTTACCCCTCAACCATAACCCCCCGCACACTCGCCGGCCACCCGCCTAGCGCCACCTCATCAACCTCAACCCTCGCGGCACTCCGTTGCATTTCCCTTCCGCACACCCTTCCCCGCACACCCTTTCTCTCGCACCACCCTTTCTCTCGCACCACCCTTTCTCTCGCACCACCCTTCCTCTCGCACCACCCTTCCTCTCGCACCACCCTTCCTCTCGCACCACCCTTCCTCTCGCACCACCCTTTCTCTCGCACCACCCTTCCTCTCGCACCTTTGTTAGCAAGTTGTTCCCCACGTCTATTCGCTGAACCTTCTTGAGCTGCCCCAAACTGTTGGGCAGGTAGCGCAGGTTGTTGGTGGACAGGTCCATCTTGATAACGGCCGCCAGCTCACCTAGGTTGTCGGGAAGCAGCTCCAAGCGGTTGTTCTCCACTTGGATGACCTTGGGGGGCCGGGGAGGCGGGAAAGCAGTGCAGTTGCGGTTCAGTTGGGTGTCAGTGGGGCCCCAGTTGGCGGGTTCAGTTGCAGAAGAGAGGGTCTTCCCCCTAGCGGCCGATGGTCCTGCGGTGCACTGCTTCCTCCGTCTCTTGTTCTATAGCCCCGCGGGCGAGGCATTGCCCTCCCTCCCTCCCCTTTTCCCCCCTTCCCCCTTCTCCCTCCCTCATCCTTCGCCTCACCTTACCTCACCCTTCGCCTCACCCTTCGCCTCACCTTACCTCACCCTTCGCCTCACCCTTCGCCTCACCTTACCTCACGTCACCTCACCCATCTCCCTTCCCCCTCACCTCTCCCATTCTCTCTCCCCCCTCCCCCGCTTCCCCGATCCCCTTCCGGGGCCAGTCTGTTCCCACCTCCAGCTTGGGCAGGGTAGCCAAGGAGTCCGGCAGAGTCGTGATCTCATTTCCGGAAACATCCAGCTCCTGCGCAGATTTGCCGGGGGTGTGAAGTGAACATGGTAGCGGTGAAAGGTGGTTTGGTGTATGTTAGGTGAGCGGGTTAAAAGTAGCAGTGGTGGTGGTGGGCGGGGGCGGGACAAATCATGTGATGCAAGAAAAAAGAGCAAAGGGTCATCCGGCCAGAGCTGACGTCCACCAAAGCAACAGCTTCTTCTGGAGTCCAAAGGAGGAGCCAAATGTGGGAACGGACGTAGGGGGTGATGTGTTCGTGGGGGAGGATATCATACACATATAAAACATAGAAAGTTTTCACATGCCGTAGAAAATGCACACCCTGCGCTGTGGGGTGAGGCTCAGGTGTTTAGGATAAGGTTCGTTGCTACATGTCCTGCCACTCTCGCGTCCTTCCCACCACCATCCTCCTCATCAGGGGAAAAGATTCAAGTGTTCACTACGCGCTGCTGCTGGTGCGCTGGTGCTGCTGATTAGGCCACACAGGCACAGGAATACTCAGGATAGGTACGACACTCACGACACTAACGGCTGCGGAGGAAGAGAGAGGGACAGTAGAACCTGGGGAGTAGTAGGACAAAAGTGTGTATGTATGTATGTATGGAGTATATTGGGCATGAGGCTTCCCATGCCATCCCTGAGGAGCTGCAGCAAGAGGCTATATCCCTCGCGGTATATAAGGACTCCCGGCGTACGGCATATAAGAAAGCCCACCCGAGGCAGACAGTGCGAACAGACAAGCGGGCAGAGCAACCCGCAGGTTCCACCGTAGAGCGGTGTGTATGCGCGTCTGTGTGTGTGCGTGTGTGTATTTCCCCCCTTAGCCCCCCCCCGGGCCCAGCCGCTACCACCTTTAGCAACGTCAGATGTCCGATCGCTTCATCCACTTTGGAGATCTTGTTACCGCTGACGTCGAACACCATGAGCTGCTGTAATCTGTTGGTACGGCAAACGGCAAACGGTAACCAGCAGCAGCCAATGCGGCGGCAGGGGGAAAGCGGCAACGACATGCTGTGTGACGGTGTGCAGGGGCACGCCGCGTAGGGGCAGCGTGTTATCCTGAGGGGCTGAGCGAGTCCACTGCCATCTCACGCATGGTGCATCCATGGCCATGGCCATCGCCTCCAAAGTCGCAGCAACAGCAACCTGTTTTTAAACCCAACCTACTTTTGAACTCCACCTATTCCTCAACCCGCCGCGAAAGTCCCGCATTGACCCAGATCGCAAATCCACCACGTTTTGAGTCCCTTCCTCGCGCGCAGACCTGTAGACGACGGCCGGAATGCGCTTGAGCTGGTTGTATTTGAGGCGGAGGATGCGCAGATAGCGGAACTCCTCCAGCTCGTCCGGTAGGTCGGTGATGTCATTGCTGCGTGTATTGATTTTGGGGCAGGGGTTATGGCTCGGATGCAAGGGGGTGGGAGGGGGAGACTGGGCTGGCGGGTGGTTTGGGAGTGTGGGGCCAGGACGTGTTGGGGCGGAGCTTGGGCTGGAATGGGATGGGATAGGACAGAATCGTCGATTGCTTTTTCCCTTGAGGTACGGCATGGCAAGCGATGGTTTGTCAAGGGTGGTACGGTGTGTCTGCAACAGACTTCACCCGTATTGATAGTGGAGGCGCATAAGGGGACTGGGTAATAGGTTTCGGACTGAGAGCTAATGCGACCCTTGGGTCATATAGGAGGGATCAAGTCAACCAAGTTGACTTGGAATGCCGGTACGCGATCTCGTTGTTCGGTGGTAGGTTGTTCACCACCGGAACGTTCTCGCTGTAGGACGACTCATAAGTCCGCAACAAACGCGCGCAATGCTCACCCCATAATCCCCACCTGGAAAGCTCCAGCTCAGTGATGTGTGGATTGTATTTCTTCACCAGATCCACAAACCCAGGAGGCAGTTGCTTGAGCCCAGCATATCTACAGAGCACGTTGCATATCCGCCAAGAATTGGCGACATGCACTTCGGCGGTATAAGTGTAGGGCTATCCGTTGGTACCAACTTACCCCATATTAAGTCGGTAGGTCCGACGAGCCTCCATCAACCTCTCCTCCAGGACTTCGCGAGACAGCGTCCCGATGCCCTCCGCCATATTTCACTGTTCTCCACAAACGCTCAATGCTCTCTCTCCAAATCCTTAATCTAAATCCCTAAAAGCCTTGCAAAGCGCTCTACATGAAACACAGTTCATCTGCAATCTGAAATCTTAGAACCTGAGTGGAATACCGCCACGAACATTCTCTTCCAGGTTTATATTCATGCAATATAGTAAGGTCTTTCTCGCATTTTCTTTTGGCTTCAGCCTTGGAGGGATGACACCGAAAGTCGACCCCCCGCAACACGATGCCCTAGAGGTCAAGTCACCTTATGTACAACGCAAATTTGACTCAGTGAGAATTACGCAAAGCTACAAAGCGAAGCTCAACTCATGCCGTACAATTCGCAAGCTTTATAGCATAGGCCAGTTATAGGCCAATCTCTTGCTAGCATGCCACGGCTGTGCGACTATCGACTACCAATACAATGTAGCAGCATGTAGGATGAAAAAATCAACACAAGTTCTCCGCAGGAATGTTGACCGGTTACGGTGCGATGAAGTACATCATGTCATGCAAGATCGAAAGCACAGAGTAAGGACGGCTGTAGTGATCAGTCCACCGGTTACTAGTAAGCATCCATCTTTCCTTGCTGGGGTGCAGTCCGTCTTCGCCTACCCTAGCTTACTTCCATACAAACCTCTATTGATGTCATGCTCCGGCGGTCTTGGGATGCATCCAGCAGGAAATGGCAAGGTATAAGTTAGAGATGCAGGTATGCTGTGGAGGTGCGCGTATGCGCAGAGGTGCCCATGGCTGCCGGAACCTCTTTGGACTCGCCTCCAGCGCATCGGGACAGTGACAAAACACATGTCAAAATTGGACCAGTTTTCCCGTGGCAGAGATCAATTGTTGGTGTATAAATGGTCCATGATGACGCGCATGAAAGCAGGCATCGCATCGAAGTCAGAAAATATTACCGGAAATAACTAGAGGCCATTACGGATTACCAGGTCATCATGTGCAAAGTCGTTGTAACCGACAGCTAGCGTACATGCTCAATCCTGTCCGGTTGTAACTAAGTGGGAAACATGAGATAACTTTAAATTGGATGGATGGATGGATGGGTGAATGGTTACAAGCTTCATGAGCTTGTAAGGTCCTGACGAACCCAAAGGCTCATGAAGCGCCTTAAACAGAGACGAATTACGCCCTAGACGTCGACGCAAGCTCGTACCTCTCAGCTCCCACCTGAAGAAGGAACGAAAGTATGTTTCCTGAATGGTTTTTGCAAAGTTACATCAACGAGATATTGAAAATGCACGGAAAATTGTATTTCTGCTCCAACCAAAGGACGTTGTCTGTTGGAAACGCCGTACGTCTAGCATGGCCTTTAAGCCTACATCGGGCCCCCTGCATATGCTTGGGTGTTTGTTATTTAGCTAGCAAAAAACTTCAACTTACACAGCCTTGAAAACGCGTATCTCTTCGCCCCTTCTTTCCCGACCCCATGGGGAAGGCTTCACCAATGCGCGCAGCCAGTTATTAAACTTCTGCCATATGCAGCGTGAGAGCGTTCGCCATGCTGGCTTTTACTGCGACCAGTAGTGATGCGTCACTTCACCGCTGCATGACAAAGTTGTTCCTTGGCCTTGCCTTGGAGCGGTACGAGGACAGCAGACATGGTCGGCTGGCTCGCACGGTGTTTTCAAGGATTACGAGAACAAGCACAGCTTCCTGGGGCCGCAGCATCGTCCTCGCTGGAGTCGCAGCGAGAACAGATACCCGCTCCGGCGAGGAGTGTCTTAACGTCAGGAGAAGCTGTCAGGGCAGATGCATTGCTGGCATCTACATTGGAGATGGACCGGTTTGTTGAGGCGGACCAAAATGATGTGTCAGCGTTGACCTCCCTTGAGGAGGCTAAGCAGCTTATCTTAAGGCTGAAGGCGCGAGTTCGCGAACTGGAGGGCTCTGCGGGGCAAAACGCTGAAAATACGATGATAAGCTTAAGGCAGATACGGCTACCTGAGCAAGAGCCCAGGCCGGGGCTTGTGCCAGCGTCCATCAAGCGAGGTGGGATCCTATTATGAAAGCTTCACCCAGAAAACCGCAAGATGTTGCAGTACGTCGGCCGCAAGGACATCTTGCGCGACATGCTTTGTAACTTTGCGCTCCATCGACGGCATATTCTGTAACGCAGCTGCCATCCTGTCGTTTCTCCATATATATGACCATACCTCGCTACGGCATTGCACAAACACCCAAGTTTTTTGCGCGTTACGGCGTTTTGTCGCGTTCCGAAGCCCCTGTCGATCACAAGGCTGGGGGACTCCTGCTTGGGATCTGGGGCAGGGTAACAGCCAGCCGGGCAACGCACGCCTCCCCCATCCACCCCCCCTCTATATGCGCTTGCTGCCCGGACGCGGGTGATGCAGGCAACGACCTTGTCCCCTCCATCACGGATGCGATTCGGGATGTCCATTCGGACTCCGACGAGCACAAAAGCATCCCATACCTCTTCACCTCTTACACAAAGCAAGAGCTTGTGGAGTTGCTGGGTAGGTCCGGAAAGCCAGCTGCTGCTGTACTGCTGCAGGTGAGCGATGTGGGTCATTATAAGGGTGCGTGTGTTGGGCGGCGTGGACGTGAGGGTGGCCACGACGGGGGCAGGTGGTGATGGTTAGTGGCGATTGTGGTGTGGTTGCAGTGCAGGTAGGAAAGGCATTTGGAGAATGATTGGGTGACGGCGCTGTGAATGCGGATGGGAACGCGGGTGTTGGGGGGCGGGTGGATGTTTCAATGGTGCCATGGCCCGGAGCTTAAATTACTCCGCTCTGGTTGCCTGCTGATCTGATCGAATCGAATCAAATGCCAACAAAGAAAGGTTGAATCCAATTTGGGTCAAAGCGCCCTATCGTCCCCAGGAACATACATATATACATAGGGTTTGGCACCACTGGTAAGGCGCGACCATTGCCCCCGGGAGATTCCGGGATCGATACCCGTTAGGGTCAAAGTCCTTCCGATGGTGGAAGGCATTGCGCCCCTAGTTGATGGACGGTGGTGACCTGGAATAAAGTTAACCTGCGAGCCGACCAGGAATGGAGTTGGGCCGCTGTCGACCCGGCAGATTCCGTTGGATGCTGGTGGTGGGTGCGGAACCTGAGCGATCCACTGAGAAGTTGACTAGGGTGACTGGATGAGGGTGCCCCGAAATACCGGGGAAGGCAGGGTTTCGCAGGGTAGCTGCCACGGGCGAAGATACACCCCCCTGTTTCACACATCATATATACAGACTCGGGAAAGGGGGCCGCTGGTGAAGCTTAACCACCCTGTAACAACATACAGACAGACAGATGGACAGACAGACAGACAGAAACACAAACCTGCATGACAGATTTTGTGTGAAATATGGCATTGCGCTCGCTGCATGTGCGTACACTTTTCACTTCACGTGCGTGCGCACGTGTGCGCTCTACATTCAATAGCCAGCAATAGCCAGCTTCATGTGCCTTACCTGCGCCTTACCTGGGCTCCCATTCCGGCCGTCACGCCGACCGCTCAGGCAGTTTGCGAGGAGGATATCAGCAACGTGCCGCCGGCGCTGCTGCTGGACGTGGACCCGGCAGTGGGCGACGCCGTAGCAGCGGCTCCGGAGCTGGTGGCGGCACTCAAGGGCAGCAGGGATCCCTTGGCTTTCTCGCAGCTGGCCGCCGTGGAGCGGTTGCCCAACTACCTTCGGTTGCGGCTGTACATGATGCAGGCGTCTGGGGCCAGGTAACGGCCTAAGGGGTGTGGTGGCGCCATGTGGGTGCTGAGACTTGCGGGGTGGATGGCGCGATGAGCCCCCGCGGACCCCGCGCATGGTGTGGGCTCGCGAGGCGCTACCGCCACGGTTTATGTGGCAGGAGGATGAACTGTTGAGTGGGCGATGGCGACTGTACGACTATGTTGTGCGTCGGGGAATGGTGACTTGAACAACGATTACGTACGACTGGAGGGACGCTCGTAACGATCCTCCACTCCCTAGCAGTCATGGGAATTCGCATCAGTCAGAACAACCGTGCGGGTTTTGCTGGCTGACGCCGTCTCGCTGTGGAAGGAGGGGCGTAACAGCGATAACATGAGCAAGTATACCCCTCCCCTCATCGCACGCCCCATGCCTGCACCCGCACACTAACGGACCGTTTTCCCGTGATTTCTCGAATACAGTTCCATTTTTCAAATTTGAAGGGTCGAGTCTCAAATCCCGAACGAAACCATTACATGCCATCATCATCTCGTATGTATGTTAGATTGATTGGCGCAGTACACCATCAGCACACCATTATTTATTAGTGCAAAGTAGTAAGTAAGTTTCGTGACGAAGGGTTTACCTGTGCCACACGGCGCGCTCGTGCGTCGTCCTGTACGGCGTGTCGCAGACCCATGCTGGCGTACGCCACAGCCACTGCACGTGCCTTGTTCAAAGTTCGCACGGACCGGCAGTTACAATACGTACTGGAGGGCCAGGTTCAGCAGGATGCTATGCTTGGAATGCTACTGCAGGTACGTTTTTGGTTCCGGAGCGGGGTAATTACCCCAGGGCAGGGCAGGGCGGGGCTG